>NC_136959.1:5924843-6002343 GCF_032717465.1 Coenobita brevimanus
GGAATCCTGGACGCCTTCGCGTGGACGGAACGGTCAGATTTTGTCCCCGAAAATCTAGTTTTTGACGAGAGCTCCTCAGGAGTCCAGCCTGCCTTCACTACGGACGAAAATGCTGAGTGTGTCGACTACCTTTTGGCCTTCCTAGATGACGAAGTCATGCAGCACATATGTGATGAAACCAACAGGTATGAATCACAACGTGCTGCAAGTGGTACAGGTGCAGCCAAGATGCAACAGTGGTCCATGCTGGGAGTGCAGGAGCTGTATGTGTTCTTTGCCCTCATGCTTCTCATGCCACACTCCAAGAAGCATGAGTTGGAAGAATACTGGTCCATGGACCCCTTACTACCCTCACCCACCTTCAATAAGTACATGGCCAGAGATCGCTTCCTGAACATCATGGGAAACCTGCACTTTGCCGACAACGATGTACCTTCCCAAACCGACCCACTCTGGAAGATCCGGGAGATTCTGAGCAGAATGAAGGATAAGTTCATGTCATTCTTCCACCCCTTTCAGAAGGTTGTCATTGATGAATCCTTGGTTTTGTTCAGAGGACGTCTTCGGTTTGTTCAGTACATTCCAAGCAAACGCCATTGCTTTGGAATTAAATTCTTTGTACTGTGCGACTGTAAGACGGGGTACATCCTTGACTTCGTCATATATTCAGCCAGCACTGTCGATCTGGATAAAACACACCCCCTTGGCTTCTCAGGCTGTGTAGTGAAAGTGCTCCTAGAAAAGTATTTTGGTGGGAATCATGTGCTGTATACAGACAACTACTATACAGCACCGAAACTTGCCAAATACCTTTCTGAGCACGGCATTGGCTCCTGCGGCACTGTGAAAAGTAATCATGCCCACTTCCCCAAATTCCCAGAGGCGGGAACCTCGCAGCGAGGAGACGTGCACCTACGCAAGTGTGAGAAGATGCTGGCAATACGGTGGCATGACAAGAGGGTCGTGCACATGCTCACCACCGTACGTAAGGGGGAGATGAGAGACAGTGGGAAGGTCGACCGTAGGACAGGCGAACCTGTGATGAAACCTGATGCTGTGTTGGACTATAATATCAACATGCGGCTGGTGGACAAGTCCGACATGATGATTGGTGAGATCGACTGCCTCAGGAAGAATACTAGGTGGTACAGGAAAGTTTTTCTGCATCTCATAGATATGACGATGCTGAACGCCTTCATCCTGTACAAGATGAAGGTCAAGCCACCCAAGTCCTTCTCCCTGAGGTTGTTCGCCAGGACTTGTGTCCAGCAGCTGCTGGAAAGATATGGTAGGGTGACAGCAGCAACTCCAAGGTGCCATCCAGTAACACTACCCGACCGACTTGAGCAGAGGGCGTATATGGATCGGCACAGACTTGAGCTAATGCCTGCCACAGGGAAAAGGAAGGCTGCGATTCGCAGGTGTCAGGTATGTGTGCATACCACCCGCCACACACCTGAGCATTAACGTACCTCTTGGCAGTGCGCTGAGTGCCAGGCTCCCCTCTGTGTTACCTGCTTCTTCGATTACCACAGCCAGAAACAGTTCTAACAGTGCAAGTGTGGAAGCAGAATTATTTGGAAATAATGTGTAAATAATGTGTAAATAGCAGGTGAAAGCAATGGATGTTCAGTTCATATGATTGAACAGTGTATTATAGTTTTATCTTACTGAAAGTGACAGTTAATAACATAGTGTAAGTAAAATAGCAGGGTAAATATTGAAAATAGAATAGAAAATGTAAATAGTAATGTAAGTAATTAGTAATATAAGAATATGATTACAAATAATTTATGTTATAACAGTGAAAGTGAATCCGTGGCTCTCTACGTATTTTACTGAATGAAAAATTGAATGACTTCAGTGACAATAAACTAATACGACTGAAGGAAACTTATGGAGAAAGACTCCAGATATATATAAGTGTGATATAGTAATAGAAATAGAAAGTGTGAGGGGTTTTATGAATAATAAATGACAGAGTGCCTAGAGCGAACTAGCGCAAGTGCGACGATCAGACGCGCTCGTAATTTCCATTGCTTTCACAGTGTTTTTTTTTTTGGAGTATGGATCCCAAACTACTTGAAAATTGTAGAATAGTGTTTATAGTGTTTGTATCTGGCTGTGGTAATCATATTACGGGTTGTCGCGAAGTGTAAAGTGGAGACTTCGTTACCCTACTTCAAAGGTCTCCACAAGTCCTACGGTAACGACGAAGGCTCAACAATCATTCCAGGAGAAAGCTGAAGGTGTGTGCCATAAGCATATGTAATTTTATTATTCTAGGCCTAATAACTGATTTTTGGCAAATATTTTTTGAGAGTCTGTCGGAGCCCGAATAACCCTGCGGGACACGCAAGTCATTGGTAAACAAGCCCGCGGTGTAGGGGTTAATGATTGTATGTCCATTGCACTTGACATAGGCTACTGCTGATAGTTTGACCTCTTTGGTACCTTCTATCTAATGTTTGGACACAAGTTCGCCCCATCCTTAGTGGAAAGGTAAAGATGATAACGATGATTATAAAAAGGTGAAAAAATAGCATTACTGACTACATGTTGTTACAAAAAAGGAAAGATATTAGAAGTAATGGTTGGATAAAAGGCTTGCGTACCTCGTCTTTGCATTATGCTATGTGATTATTATCAGTCTGACTGATGAAACATTGATGAGCTCAGTATACCTATCACAGCATGGATCAGGCAATCCTTTCGGCGCCTCGACGTATTTACACAATTTTCTTCATCTTTGGAGAGATATGGAAGGGTTAGATACAGCCTTAACTAGAAAACAGTCAGAGAGCGCATACCCCCGCCAATGCCACTGACATTAAAAGGATCCGGATCCTGATCCGCCGAAAATTTAATCAATTTTTTCTTGGCCCATAGCCCACCCTTCCACAAAATTTCTTTAAAAAAAAAAAAAAATTTGGAGACATAATTTCTTTCAAAAAAAAAAAAAACTTTCGGAGACATCGTCTGGAGAAACAGAAAGACAGACAGACACGCAGACAGAAACACATAGTTGAGTATATAACCTTCTCCAACTTACTTGGCGGAGGTGAGTTGGAGGGATGGAGTGGAGAGGTATATGAGAGAGGGGCATGTGTCCTGGGAACAGGGGGGTAAAATGGCGGGGGATAGGGAGCCATGGAGGCGGTTTGTTTGTGGCCACCCATTACGGGATTAAGGCGTCTGGCAATAGATAGATTGATAGACTTCTATAGATGTTTAATTTCGTTAAATGTACCTGTGTGGAATCTTGCCAATAAAGATGAGAGGTAAAAGTAAAAAGCAACGCAAAACATAAAGACGTCATTTGACTGAAGGAGTTAACAATCAGGAGTGGAAATTTCAGACATATTTACGATCGATTTCCCGTCGTAACTTATATATGTTTTTATAGGAAAAACTAAACAACGGAAGATTTTGCACTCATTTCGCTGATCATCCTGTAGAAAGTAGTTATAAACCACTGAAATTTTCGTCCCGTAACAAAGATCCACATATAAAGCTAGAAGTGGAGAGAGAGAGAGAGAGAGAGAGAGAGAGAGAGAGAGAGAGAGAGAGAGAAAGAGAGAGAGAGTCGACGACCTCCTTGACTTCTCTGTAAGTCAAAATCTGAAATATGACAAGGAATGAATCGTAAGTACGTTTCTGTTTTCCGCCACATGTCAGAACTTGCTGACCTTATCTCATCCCTCACCTCTGTGAAGCTGAAGTCGATTTTCAAGATCTCATTTACGTCGGCATAACTTGTGTTAAACGTGAATGGGTCGATGAATATGCTGGGAGGTTTCAGATTTCTCAGCTTTACTCTTAGCGTCAGGTAGGCATCGTCGCTCAGCTGCCAGTACCAGAGAACAAGTCGACCGGCAGGTGAGGCAGGGAAAGTGACTGTGTTCCCCTCCGTCCTCACGCCCGGCCCGCACACTCCGTCAGCAGGTCGGTGGTCGGCTGTGGGTATTGCTGTTGAGGAAAGACATGGGTGGCATTACACTGACAGCATCAGGGTGGCTGTGGGTGTTGCTGTTGAGGAAAGACGTGGGTGGTATTACATTGACAGCATCAGAGTGGCTGTGGGTGTTGCTGTTGAGGAAAGACATGGGTGGCATTACATTGACAGCATCAGGGTGGCTGTGGGTGTTACTGTTGAGGAAAGACATGGGTGGCATTACATTGACAGCATCAAGGTGGCTGTGGGTATTGCTGTTGAGGAAAGACATGGGTGGCATTACATTGACAGCATCAGGGTGGCTGTGGGTATTGCTGTTGAGGAAAGACATGGGTGGCATTACATTGACAGCATCAGGGTGGCTGTGGGTATTGCTGTTGAGGAACGACGTGGGTGGCATTAGATTCACAGCATCAGGGTGGCTGTGGGTATTGCTGTTGAGGAAAGACGTGGGTGGCATTACATTCACAGCATCAGGGTGGCTGTGGGTATTCCTGTTGAGGAAAGACATGGATGGCATTACATTCACAGCATCAGGGTGGCTGTGGGTATTGCTGTTGAGGAAAGACATGGGTGGCATTACATTCACAGCATCAGGGTGGATGTGGGTATTGCTGTTGAGGAAAGACATGGGTGGGATTACATTCACAGCATCAGGGTGGCTGGAGATATTTCGTAACACCTCTTCCTCGTCTATTTATCCTGCACATTGGACCTCAGTGTACTCATGTACGTTACTGATGGAAACGCGTCGATATTAAAATTATTCAGGTAACGTATGGTATATTATAAAAAGAAGAAGGTTAACGTGTGATATGCAAAATGAATCGGATACCACACTCCCAACGTACACTTGCAAATCAGTATGTCGATGAAATGTTAAAACTTGGAATTATTGAGCCTTCAGTCTCCCCGATCATCACGCTGATGTAGAGGTGAACAGGTCACAGGACGCCTCGCAAGTAGTTTAACAATATATTGATACAAACAATCTTGCAACTTCTACGACGAACCAGCGAACTACAACCATCTACAATCAACTACAAGTAACAACTCTACGAGTCGTCTGTATAAGCTTCTACACGCACCTACAAGTAGCGGCAGTCTTCATCCTACAACGTGTAAATCACAAGAGAAAAGGACCGAGAAAACATTGACAAAGAAAAACCAAACAAACAAACGAAGAGTGAGACACGACTCATACCTTATAACCACCAGACCTCACCCTCCTCTCTCTGCTACATCCACCCAACCCCCAACGCTGACGCAGGAGTGAAGAGGTCAAGACGACGAAGCAAATACCAAGTCCATATTCACAACTCATCTTCCTCACTCATCTTCACTCAAGTTACTCATCGCTACTCATTCACTCACCACAGCTACCAGTGTGGGAAGTCGACGTCATCATGCGTGCCTGCTGAAAAGACGCCACGTCAGTCAACACACCACCTGCACCACCACTCACACCATTCCCACCACGGTAAAAATTAGTGAGTTACATAGTTACTTCATTTATACAATACACAGTGATACACAATAAGCTTCTGCACAAACATATAAAACGTGCTGTATAGTTACAGTTTAAATACACATACTTACTTCAGTTATCTGCATAACTCAAACACTAAATAATCACCAACAATAAATATTCTACCTGTATATATTCATTCATTTCTTATAACATTTATTTACTACCAACGAGTGTTACCATTTATACCTACATAAAATACGTGTTTCATACATACAGCTATACATTATTATATCTACAAAGTGATAAAGAAAATATACCATCACAGTTACTCAGTGAGCGATTAAAAGAACTGTATTAAACATTTATTAATTAAAGCTACCTAGTGGAAACATATAAATTAAGTTACAAGGTAAACTAGAGAAAAAAAAAATGGCCAACACAAATGACGTTAGCAAGAGTGAACATCTTCAACACAATCGTGAAGACAATGATTTCCACACAGTGCTGACACATATATTGCCCACGATAGGTACAAGTGAACAACAAGTCAGTGTATATAGTTAATACTGTATATAGTGTATATATATTTTTTTTATATAAAATAACAAAATATGGGACTATATAATATCATTTTCAGTAATACCTGTGCAATATAAACTAAACTTTAAAAAAGTATCCAAGGAAATTAGCCAGTAATTATGCAACCATGAACAACATAGAAAAAGCGTACACAAGCAAAGAAAAACAAACTATAGAAAATCAATACATACAAAAACAAAAAAAGAAAGAAAGAAAAACGAGAGAAATAGAGTAAGATCACATAACAAACAAATGAAAATAAGTGTAAGTGTTACTACATATGTCAAAATACCACATAAACTCCTTCTATAAGTGAAACAAAAAAATTGTTGTCTCCACAAGCAAGTGGCATGGCACATCATCACATAAACTCCTTCTATAAGTGAAACAAAAAGCAAATTGTTGTCTCCACGAGCCAGTGGCATGTCACATCATCACTATCATCGACCTCACCATGACCGGATTCAATGTTAGGACTGCAGTTATTACAATTATGTAACTACAAACGATATGTAACAATTATGTAACGACAAACGATTGCATTATGTTACACTTTGCCAATTATGTAACAGTTGCATTAACAAGATGTAACTTTTATGTAACTTTAACTACAATTATGTAACTACAAACGATATGTAACAATTATGTAACGACAAACGATTGCATTATGTTACACTTTGCCAATTATGTAACAGTTGCATTAACAAGATGTAACTTTTATGTAACTTTAACTACAATTATAAGGCCAAGACATTTATGTAACAGTTGTATTAACAAAATGTAACTACAATTATAAGGCCAACACAATTATGCATTACCACAATATTTTGTAACAATTCATAAAATGTTACAATTATGTATTACCACAATGCTACTACAATGTTATAAGTCATACAACTATACCACAATTCTGTATTACCAGTATCATCATACAAGTTAGGTGAAATATTAGACATTACTAAAGTGATAACTCAATATGTAATGTATAACCTAGCAGTATTACCATTGCACAATTATATGCGTATGTCTGTTATACATACACATCTCACAAAATGTATACAACTTGTTTAAAATGTAATATTACTGGATAATTGCTATTTACTATGAATATTATATGCATACAATATTCATACAATTATGTTACTTTTACAATATTATGTATTTCACTTAATTAGCTTATAAGTTCATTATAATGTGTATATAATATGAATTAATATGTTATAACTATTAACTGTCGATGGTACGCCATTTTCACGTGACCGACCATATGTTAGGACTCCATATTATAATTACAAATCATAATAGATAGATAGATAAATAGATAGATAGACAGCTCTATGCGAGCCTGGGAATGGGAAATGATCTTGCAAGTTACACTGAGGAAAAGCTGACGACAGATTACGAAGTAGCCAGTCAGGAGGTGATGCAGTTAGTTGTCAGCAATTCACCAGGTGAACAAAGCCTTGTTGACCATACACACACATACACACATACTCACACACAGGCTTCTAGAACTTTCCAACCACAGGGAACACACGTGATACGACTCCCGTTTCACCAGAATTAAGGAAAGAGAGCTCAGAAGGAGAGAGGCTATAGAACAGGCAGGTCGTAGGAAGAAAGGCTTAGCAAGTTGGAAGAGAGAGAGAGAGAGAGAGAGAGAGAGAGATAGGGAGATAGCTAGCGGGACTCTACTTTATACTTTGCTCTGTGTGAGAGACTTGTTAAATATTTCCAAGACAAATAAAAATAGTCCCATACTATTCTTTACCTCTCCTTGTCATTGAATGACAAATGGGAAAGAAGATTGTCTACTTACAAAGCTACTCAAGTATAACAACCGCTCGTCCACAAGTCTAATATATATAACTTCTCTACAAGTAACTACAAAGTCTTTTTATGACAATATTACGTATAATAATAAGATCCTCAGGAACACAAAGACATGGGGTAACTCTGTCACGGTCGGAACAACTCTAGTATTGAATTTCAGTTAAAGACTTCATTCAGCTAAGGCAGTGTCCTAGGCTGACACCCGTACTGTTGTTGGGTAAGCAGGCTCCCTAACAACTATTCCTTAGAGATTTATTTTTGGATGTGTCTGAGTATTATAATTTTGAACGTTATTTATGCAGACTATGGCGATGTTTGAAGGGATTATATAATAAAGAATAGGAAAATAAGGAGTAATTAGCACAATAAATCATTAATGAAAATGTGTTAATTTCCTCAACCGACGAAAAGACGGGTCATAGTCTCCGTCAGTAACGAAAGAGAAGATATTTCGGTGTTTGGGGAAGGATAAATCGCTAAGGAGAAACTGTTGCGAAATCTTCCAGCCTAAAAAGAAACGTCATTTCATTATCACCATTATCACAATCATCACCGTCAATATCATTATAATTGTCATCATCATCGTTAGCACCATCACCTCCACAACAACCACTGTCATAATCAACGTAATCGTCATCATTATCACCACAATCATCATCATTAGCATCATCACAACCATCATTATCATCATAATCACCACACCCGCCACAGTCATCAGTTGTAATAATTGTCATCATCAATATAAGCACCGAAGTCATAATCATCATTTTCGTTTTCATCATCATCACAACCATCATCACCACCACAACCAACACCATGATCATCATTGACATCACCATACTTTCACCACCATCAACCCGCCACAACCAACACCACCACCACCATCATCATCATCATCAACAGTACACCATCATCATCATCATCACGACCCCATCTCTACTACCATCAGCCCATCATTATCATCATCATCAACATCATTCTACTGGTGGGGTGGACGAGATGCAGAAACAAGAAGGGGCAAAGGGGAACCACAAAAACAGAACTATCAAGAGAGCGTCAGTAAGAGTGGCCCAAAGATTCACTCACTCATCATTCAAGCCTGAGAAATTCTCGGCTCCACCTCACAGGCTAAACGATTCACACCAACTTTGGCTTCATAATAATGCACCTGAGGGATAGAGTCAGTGAGAATAATGCACATAGGCTAGTGTGCTGCATTGTCCCGCTCCTACAGGTCAGCATCCGAGTAATATATATATATATATATATATATATATATATATATATATATATGTGTGTGTGTGTGTGTGTGTGTGTGTGTGTGTGTGTGTTTGTTTTCGATTCCGGGTATAGGTTTCAGAGCCTTTTCCCTTAAGACCAGGAGTCCTCTTACATATCATACACCACATGTCACAACTTCGGCGCTAACACCCACCTTCCTTATTAAACACATGCTAGGGCTGTCTCATACAGGACCAGTGTAACGGTATTAGCAGAGGTGCTTTTGCGACATGTCTGCGGGTCTTGTGGTAGACCAGTAAAGTGTGCTTTAGCGAACTTCAAATCCTTAAGCTGGTCTCTGCCCCAGCCAGAATTCGAACCTTTGTCCATAGGGTCAGCAGACCACCTCTCTCTCCACTGGGCCGTCACCTCCCCAGGAAGATGAGTTCCTCAGAATGAGGAACAGCGAAAGGGATGGTATTTGTCCAGTTATTATCCCAGTACAAATGGACAATTTGGGTCACAAGTAGCTTCCAGCCGTAGTGTTACCAGGCCGGGTACGGGGGAAAAAAATCATAATTCCGATGGTTTAAAAATATCGTACAGTAATTTTGTACCATGCCTAAAGAACCGTACCGTAATGGTACGATAAAATAAAATTTCGTACCGTAATTTCGTACCTAATTTCGTACCTCTGCCATTATGTTTCTGTGAAAATGAATCGAATTATCTTTGGAAGCAGTTCCTCGTCCAGTTTCAGTTCTCACTAATTATATTTGTGTTTTCTGCTGTTGGTGAAAATTACTGTAAATATATTAAGTGTGTGTGTGTGTGTGTGTGTGTGTGTGTGTGTGTGTGTGTGTGTGTGTGTGGGTGGTAATTGACCTAACATTTGATTTATATTCATATGGCGATGGGATTAAATAATAATAAAGATTAGTCACTTGGATAACACACACACACACACACACACACACACACACACACACACACACACTAAAACATAAGGTTATATGTTAAAACAGAACATTCGTCAGGGAAATTATCGGTTACCCTACCTAAAAGTCAGTATTTATCATCTGGATTATTCTGGACAGTGGAAGGTCACATCTGAACAAATAAGTACAGAATGAGTACGGAAAAGGTACGGAAAAAATAACGTAATTTCGCACGTACCGTACTTAAAAAGAAATATCGTACCGTAATTTAGTACCGTAGTTACAGGTGAAAAAATACCATACTGCACCGAAATTCCGTACCGTGCCGTACCGTACCGTACCGTACTGCCACCCTTGCCAGGCCCTCACTCTGTGTCCGTGTAAACATGCCAATTATACTTACCAGGTTTGGCACCAAACGGGCAGCGGGTCCAAGTGACTTTCTGGTTACCCGAAACCCTAATACCTAGAAGCTTGCTGCCCTCGTAGCGACTAATTGATGTGGTAGTGGTGGTGGTGGTGGTGACCAGTTGAGGTGTTCGTTATATTACTGATGTGGTGACAGTGGTCGTTGTGTTGAGATGCACTGGTACTAAAAAATGGTGGTGGAAATAGTGATAGATGCAGTTTACAGTAATTATGGATAATAATTTCTATTTAGCCTTGTTCGAGCAGCACACAGTTAATCAGAAAAGATGATCTCTTTCAAAAGTACACGATTGAGACGCCAAAGTATGAAGTAACTCCCACATGGTTGAAATAGCTCTAGTATGCAGTTCCAGCTGACGACTTTATTCAAGTGTCACCATTAATCCTGATATACTTGGGTGTCATTGTTAAACTTGCCATGCTTGGGTGTCACTGCCAAATCTGCCATGCTTTACTGTCACTGCTATCCCTGCAATTCTATAGTCAAATCTAGCACCGGATATTCAGTACCAGCCAACGCCAGACGACATGATCAAGGCAAATGAGTCACAGGAGTCTGTGGGTGTTAAAAATGCCACCACTGACCCTCTCATATTCGGAAAATCTCTACCATTTATCTCCGCCATCTGAATACTGTCACGTTTTCTTTACCCCTGCACTTTCTAGACTATTTAAATCAGTTCAGGGAAGACTTCAAACAGGCTGGATTAGGTACAGCATTCCTTAATCCCTTCAAAAGGTCGTTTCCAAATTGAAAAAAAAAAAATGCCTGTAGGTTTCTATATACCTAGGCTGCTTCCCCCAAGGAAAGGCCTGTAGGTACACTCCAAAATAATGATCAATATCCTCCCAGAACTCTCTGAAGGTACACTCAAGAGCAAAAATCGGTAACCTCCCAGCCGACCGTTTGTAGGTACACTCAGGAGCAATTTTCATTATCCTCCCAGGAGACTAAATCATAAGCTCCTAAATATTCCAATCACTCCATGCCCAAACAATCTCCAGAACTGGGTGAGAGTGACGAGGAGCTCACAGTGGGATGATGGCTAAGCAAATGGAAGGTGATAAGCATTTCTGACCCATGGCTTATTGACCTGTTGGAATGAAACCAATAATTGCTTCCGGTTGTACCATGAACAGACTAAGCAAGTATGTCATAGTGGTGAATGGGTTTATAATGAAAAATTGCTTCACATGTCTCCAAAATGCTTTAAACTCCCCATTCAGAAGTATTTTCTCTATCCTTGCTGTACCCGAACGGTTTTAGTACACTAGGTTCATAAGGGAGGCATTTCCAACATGAAGGGTTAAATACATACTACTTTAACCTCTTCTCTACAAGACATCTTCCTAAACCGAATAAAATCTTCTCCTGAAAGGCTGATTAAGAGAAGACTTACTCTCTCGGGCTGAGGAAATGAATATTGCAGTGATCATTTTGGTTATGGAGGATCAGTCTATTGTGGAGAAATGTGAGATAATGGCAACGGATATGCATGTCCCCCCCCCCTCTCTCTCTCTCTCTCTCTCTCTCTCTCTCTCTCTCTCTCTCCTTACCAGTACTGCACAGTGATTGTTTTCATCGTCAGTACGGGGACAAATTAAAACTTTTTTCGGTATTGCAAAACGATTTTATTCATATCTGGACTATATTTTTTCACTCTGGAAGGGTTCATCGCAGCCTCCATTAATCCGTTCACTAAAAATAAATAATTAAATAAAAAAAGTCTTTCTCCACCCAGATCCCTCAGGTGTTGTTTTCCGTTGTCTTGGTGTTCGTTGTAAAATATCACTTGTACAGGATGCCTTTATTTCCTCACTCACAATGACTCATTTCCTTTAAGCTCGCTTCTCTCAGACGATTTTCCTTGGCTCAGGAAAACCCCATTGCAGTGAGAAGGTTACTGAAGCCTGTATCCATCTACGCTAGGTGGAAAAGTCTATCCAGAGTTGAATGAATTCTTTGAAGGTAAAAAGGCTGAAGTAACAATTGACACAATCGCAATGAAGGCGTTGGTAAGTAGGGTACTTTAGTGTGCTCGGTTTCTCCCCCTCCTCTCCTCTCTCTCTCTCTCTCTATCTGTCTGTCTGTCTCTCTTTCTGGGGAAGAATGAAAGGAATGTGCAGTCTTGTGTAGTCCTCTCCTGGGCTGGACCTTTCCATCACGTAGGGTTGCATCCATTAAGCATTCCCACAATGGCCTAGGTCGAGTTGGGGAGTGTGTAGGGAAGAGGTTGGGTGCATGCGAGATGGCTGGGGTTATTTGTTCGTGTGTGATAGGAGTCTGTAGTTTCTGGCCTAAAAATGCCGTCAATCTTTACCCGTTTTGCTCTAAGCTGGCCTAAATTTGCGATCTACCCTCCTTAAATGCTGAGTTGTTGCAAAAGATTAGCAATAGAATATGGGACGAGTGAGGAGGCAGTGCTATAGAAACAGTGTAAAGTCACTGTGTTGTCTTTTTCCGCCACTGAGCTACGTGAAATAAGGAGCTAAAGGAACAAAACCCTGGTCCAAGTTAAGGTAGAAAGGCCATAGTTGATATACCCCAGGTCCATAATATGTCAGTTTTTAGTACGATCAGACTGAGGCAAAAGACACCCTGCATAAAGGTCCAGTGACTGGTCCGGGGCTGTATTTTCGTCAGTTAAGTAAGATTCTTAAAGCCTCTCTCTACATGATTTATGTAGCTTATTACTCCTTCCCGCCCTCTTGTGTATTAGCTAAAACCTTTCAATATCACTATATTCTGCATAAATAACGTGCAAAACCATATTAACCAGCCAAATCCAAAAATAAATCGGTAAGGACGAGGTGTTAGGGAGCTTCCTTGACCGACTACAGTACGAACCCGGGAATCAAACCCTGGATCTCTTTCCTACGAGGCGATTATGCTGGCCGTTACACCATCGACGATGTCAGAAGGAGACATTAGGCTGTGTAGCAAGTGGCATAACACGCTTCGTAGTACCCCTTCCTAAGCGCTTTATTCTGCCTAGTAAACACTAACATTCTTTCGTAGGCTGCTTCTATCGTTGGCATCAATAACACTCAACAGGACACTAACACAACAGGACACTAACAACAGGACACTAACAACAGGACACTAACAACAGGACACTAACAACAGGACACTAACAACAGCACACTAACAACAGCACACTAACAACAGCACACTAACAACAGCACACTAACACAACAGCACACTAACACAACAGCACACTAACAACAGCACACTAACACAACAGCACGCTAACAACAGGACAGTAACAACAGGACACTAACACAACAGGACACTAACAACAGGACACTAACAACAACACACTAACAACAGCACACTAACAACAGTACACTAACAACAGCACACTAACACAACAGCACACTAACACAACAGCACACTAACACAACAGCACACTAACACAACAGCACACTATCACAACAGCACACTAACACAACAGCACACTAACAACAGCACACTAACAACAGCACACTAACACAACAGCACACTAACAACAGGACACTAACAACAGGACACTAACACAACAGGACACTAACAACAGAACACTAACACAACAGCACACTAACACAACAGTACACTAACAACAGGACACTAACACAACAGGACACTAACACAACAGGACACTAACACAACAGGACACTAACAACAGGACACTGACAACAGGACGCTAACAACAGGACACTAACACAACAGGACACTAACACAACAGGACACTAACACAACAGGACACTAACAACAGGACACTAACACAACAGGACACTAACACAACAGTACACTAACAACAGGACACTAACAACAGGACACTAACAACAGTACACAAACAACAGGACACTAATAACAGGACACTAACAACAGGACACTAACAACAGGACACTAACACAACAGCACTAACACAACATCACACTAACACAACAGGACATTAACAACAGGACACTAACACCACAGCACACTAACACAACAGCACACTAACAACAGGACATTAACACAACAGGACACTAACAGAACAGCACACTAACACAACAGGACAATAACACAACAGCACACTAACACAACAGCACACCAAAAACAGGACACTAACAACAGCACACTAACACAACAGCACACCAAAAACAGGACACTAACAACAGGACACTAACACAACAGCACACTAACACAACAGCACACTAACACAACAGCACACTAACACAACAGGACACTAACACAACAGCACACCAAAAACCGGACACTAACAACAGGACACTAACACAACAGCACACTAACACAACAGCACACTAACACAACAGCACACTAACAACAGGACACTAACACAACAGGACACTAACACAACAGCACACTAACACAACAGGACACTAACACAACAGCACACTAACACAACAGCACACCAAAAACAGGACACTAACAACAGGACACTAACACAACAGCACACTAACACAACAGCACACTAACACAACAGCACACTAACACAACAGGACACTAACACAACAGCACACCAAAAACCGGACACTAACAACAGGACACTAACACAACAGCACACTAACACAACAGCACACTAACACAACAGCACAATAACACAACAGCACACTAACACAACAGCACACTAACACAACAGCACACTAACACAACAGCACACCAAAAACAGGACACTAACAACAGGACACTAACACAACAGGACACTAACACAACAGCACACTAACACAACAGCACACTAACACAATAGCACACCAAAAACAGGACACTAACAACAGGACACTAACACAACAGCACACTAACACAACAGCACACTAACACAACAGGACATCAACAACAGGACACTAACACAACAGGACACTAATACAACAGGACACCAACAACAGGACACTAACACAACAGGACACTAACACAACAGGACACTAACACAACAGGACACGAACAACAGGACACTAACACAACAGGACACTAGCACAACAGGACACTAACACAACAGCACACTAACACAACAGCACACTAACACAACAGGACACGAACAACAGGACACTAACACAACAGGACACTAACACAACAGCACACTAACAACAGGACACTAACACAACAGGACACTAACACAACAGCACACTAACAACAGGACACTAACACAAGAGGACACTAACACATCAGAACACGAACAACAGCACACTAACACAACAGCACACTAACAACAGGACACTAACACAACAGGACACTAACACAACAGCACACTAACACAACAGGACACTAACACAACAGGACACGAACAACAGGACACTAACACAACAGGACACTAACACAACAGGACACTAACACAACAGCACACTAACACAACAGCACACTAACACAACAGCACACTAACACAACAGGACACTAACACAACAGGACACTAACACAACAGGACACGAACAACAGGACACTAACACAACAGGACACTAACACAACAGGACACTAACACAACAGGACACTAACACAACAGCACACTAACACAACAGCACACTAACAACAGGACACTAACACAACAGCACACTAACACAACAGCACACTAACACAACAGCACACTAACACAACAGCACACTAACAACAGGACACTAACACAACAGCACACTAACACAACAGCACACTAACAACAGGACACTAACACAACAGGACACTAACACAACAGCACACTAACACAACAGCACACTAACAACAGGACACTAACACAACAGGACACTAACACAACAGCACACTAACAACAGGACACTAACACAACAGCACACTAACAACTGGATGCTACCATTCTTTCGTATTCTGCTTCTATCGTTGGCATCAGTAACACAAAACAGGATACCGGAATGTAATGCACAGGTTAAATAGCTATGGAACAAGTGCTACGACAGATCCCGGAGCCACTAAATACATGACTATTAGCGTCATGCGTATCGGCCACACTAGGGTCTTTAAGGCAGGTATTCACATCTTCTAAAGCGCCAATCCTCCCCCCGGACTACAACATGCAAACCGTCAAGTGTTCAGTCAAGGTCCCGATTGTTGGTTCGGGTACGAACAGGCTGAGGTAAAGAAGCCTTGGCAGAGAGAGAGAGAGAGAGAGTATGAGGGAGTACAAAGGCAAGCTAACAGCAACAGACCTGTTGGTCCTGTCGTAGCTGTTTTGTACAGAAGTTATAACTATAATAACAAAGATATTCTATCACTTAAAGACTGGGATACAAACACAGGAAGACTCCCGTCCCCCTACCCACCAAACCCTCTAACCATCATCTAAGTAGGGGAAGTCAGCCAGACAGCGGGGAATCCCCGCCTGCATGACGTCACAAGCGCCTCTGCCTTCCCAATCCTAGCTCTCCAGGCTACCTGGCTGGCGCCGACCTGGACGCGCTGTCTGAGATTCGACCACACTGCTTCATTCATAGCTTCATCTGTCCTACAGTATATTTTATGTCTTTATAACCATTTACCATAACCATAGTCAATACGTCAATAAATCACATTATCGTCCGCCTGTAATATTCCACAGCAGGACTTAATTTGTATATCTCCTATCTATCTATCTATCTATCTATCTATATTTTTTGTTTTATACTTAATCGCACCTCCCCACCAAGGTGGGTAGCGATACGACTAAGGAAAAGAAAATAACAAAATAACAAAAACCTCCACACACAAATACACATTCGATCATATTCACACTGATCTGTCTGTCTATCTATCTATCTGTCTTTATCTATCTATCTATCTATATCTATCTATCTATCTATCTATCTATCTATCTATCTATATATATATATATATATATATATATATATATATATATATATATATATATATATATGTATATATATTGAGAGCAACGTTTATAATGCTCTTAGACAGATAAATGAAGAGATTAATGTAATTTCCATCATTCATTGGTGTGAAAAAATACATCATTATTGGTGTATATAATATTCATTTTCTCTCTCTCTCTCTCTCTCCCTCAGGGCTTGGTGCTGTGGTGTCTGGATCATGGTGTCCCCATTAATTCATTCATGCACTCTCTCTCTCTCTCTCTCTCTCTCTCTCTCTCTTTGTTACCATGTTCAGTTTCATTTTCTTCCTAGTTGCTGACCTGCTTGTTTGTTTATTTGCCTTTTCAATTGCTATCAGCTTGTTAAGGGATCGGATCTTAAAATATATACAAAGTTTGGCAAAAAAGCACAAAATATCATCAGGTAAATTAACATCTGATTTTCTGAATGCAGACGAAAGGGTCTCTACACATTTTTTTCCTTCTTTAAGGGAGTTGCCATGAACGGAATGGGACAAGCTGAACCCGCTCGCCAAAGGGCTGATGTGACGTCACGCGGGCTCACGCGGCGTGCTGTCTGGCTGACCTGCCCTACTTAGATCATGCCTCTAACCGAAGCCGGCAGGAAACAGCGAGAAGGACCACCTTGCAGCATAGAAAAGCTGTCATGGTTATTACATTGGAAGGAAGGAAAGGTAATTTTATTTTGCATTATCTACCTGAAAAAGTAGGTTACATTAAATCAACTATATTTATCGATGTTGTTCTGCGGTTGTAAGCCACGCTCTGGAAAATAAAAATCATTTACAACAGGAAACGTGTTATTCAGAGTGAACATACTTAAATGGGGGTTAAATGACATGCTGGGAGTTAGATGACGCCAAGGGAGGAAGGGTAAAGAGGGATGGAAAGGAGAGGGAAGGAATGGAACGGAAGGGGGTATATGGAGGGAATGGAATGGGAGGGTAAAGAGGGAGGGAACGAAGAGGAAGGGTTGAGAGGGAGGGAACGGAGAGGATGGTTAAAGAGGGAGGAAACGGAAAGGAAAGTTAGATAGGGAGGAAACGGAGAGGATGGGTGGAGAGGGAGGGAACAGAGCGGAAGGGGAGATATGGAGGGAACGAACAGGGAGGGCAGAGAAGGAGGGAAAGGAGAGGATGGGTAGAGAGGGAGGGAACGGAGCGGAAGGGGAGATATGGAGGGAATGGACAGGGAGGGCAGAGAGGGAGGGAACAGAGAGGATGGGTAGAAAGGGAGGGAACGGAGAGGATGGGTGGAGAGGGAGGGAACGGAGAGCAAGGTAGACAAAGATGGAACGGAGAGGAAGGGTAAATGGATGGAACAGAGCTGGAGGGAACTTAAAATAGTAGAGGGGGAAAACTTCATGGCTCTAGGGATAGAATCAGGCACTTCTAGGTTGAGTGCCAGGTGTTCTTCTGATTTCACCATTATCACATGGTGATAGAACATCTCTGGCATCTCTCTCGTTAACTGTACTCTGTTAAGTGGAGTGAGGGGTGACCACTTTAATAATTACAGTTATATATTTTCTCTCCGTTGAGCTCCTCCGATCACAACCTTATCCCCTTAACCTGACTTATTGCTCCAGTAAAGCCTGTGGACCTTCCCAAGAAGAGGCGGCAGTGGCACTTTCAAGCTGCTGATTGGGAGGCCCTGGTAAGGTACTTCTTTGACATTCCATAGACTTTGTGTTGCTTTCATTACTGAGGGCCATCTAAATGTGAATCGTGCATTAGGAAGGTTATTTTCTCGACATGGAAATATGCATTCCTTTATCTTATTCTGTGACTAATGAAAAAAAATTGGGTTTAATAGCGTTTGTTCTATTGCTGTCCACAGCATGAAGAGGAACTGCAAAAGGTATTGGAGCAAACCCACCCCTGAATCTCATCTCTTTTATCTCTTTGCCCGGAAGCATGGTAATTCTGCTCTCCGCTCTACACAGAATAATTTCATTGGTACTAAATGCTCTGAACTCAATAAACTCATCAACTCATATTTTACCTGCTCTTTGTGGAACATTGCCACAAACCTTTCTAACAACTTTACTTCATCTTTCTTCCCACCTCTTTCCGGCTCTGATGGTTCCGTTGTGTTTCTTATACTGAAAAACATAACTCATTGCTCAGACGTTTTCCCCCATTTCTACCGTAGACGATTCCTATGCTGTTCCTCCATCGCTTTCCTTTTTTGATTTTCCTCATTACTAAGATTAAAATTTCCTCAGCTGATGTACTTTCTGCCCTCACTGATCTCAGTACGAACAAGGCATACGGGGTCCCTCTTGATTTCCTCAAGAACTGTGCTTCTGTGCTTACACCCTGCATAGGTAAACTCTTTTGCCTTTGTCTGTCGACCTGTATCTTTCCTTCTAGCTAGAAGCTTGCTCTTATTCGTCCTGTTCCATAGAACGGTGACCATTCCCATCCATCTAACCATCGCCCAATTGCATTAACATCCTGTATTTCTAAAGTTCATGAATCTATTCTTGACGAAGAAAAAACCCCATTCCTATCAGAACACTCTTTCCGATCGCCAGTATGGGCTCTGCCAAGGATGATCCACTGGCAATCTTTTCATCTTCCTTTCAGACTCTTGGTCATCCTCCTTTCGGGACTTTGGCGAAAGCTTTGCCATTGCTCTCGACATCTCAAAGGCTTTCGATCGGATCGAATCTGGCATAAATCTTTACTTTCCAAACTGCCCTCTTACTGCTTCTATCTTTCTATCTGTGCCTTCATCTCTAGCTTCCTTTCCGTGTGTTCTATAGCTTCTGTTGTAGACAGCCACAGCTAACAACAGTGGTGTTCCTCAGAGTTCTGCCCTTTCATCAACTGTCTTCCATCTATTCATCAGTGACCGTCTAAGCTGCAAGTCTAATCCTATCCACTCATACACACATGGCTCTACCCTTCACCTTTCAATTCGCTTCTCGCAGGGTCCATCTCGGAAGTCACTTCAACAAACACGGGAGGAGGCTATCGCACCTAATGTTTGACTTAGTTCATATGTCTGATCGGGATAATGAAAATTTGGTTGGTTTTAATGCATCAAAAACTCAGTTCTTACACATTTTGACTGGGCAGAATCTTCTACGAGAATATTACCTAGTTTTTAACAATATCCAACTCAGTTCTGCATCATCTTTGAATATAAGTTGGATTTCATTCGAGATTTATCTTGGAAATTCATATTATATCCCTTGCAAAAAACAAATGCCTGCAAGAGATTAGGTTTGCTAAACCAGTTCTATGCCTTCTTTACCCCTGCACAGTTATTGACTTTATACACGGGTTTCATTACCTCTCCCGGACGGAGTCCGGCGAGGTATTGTTTTTGGTCGAGTTTGTTGCTTTGTTTCTTTGTTACCAACTTTACGGGAAAAAGGCTGAAAGAAGTTACATTAAACTTTCAGGATATTTGGGCACTGGTCCCAAAAGGAAGTAATTAAATTGTGGAGGTAACTGAGTCACCCTGAAATGCCAAAATCAAGGTCACGGATTTTCAGAGGACTATAACCTGAAACCGGTTGAGGATATATTTACTGTTATCATCGTACACGAGCTCCCATATGGGCTTTCATTTACCACCAAAACCTTTGACCTTAAATGATCTTGAAAGGTCAAACTCAAGGTCACAGACAATCAGGGGACCATAACTCGAAAATGATTTTAGATAATTACTTTTACCAACATTTAGGAAGCCCCATATGGGTTTTTAATTGGTACTATGACCTTTGACCTTAAGTGACTTGAAAGGTCAAACTTAAGGTCACGGATATTCATGGGGTATAACCCTGATTTGGCTGAAGATAGAGATATTTACTGTATCAAGATATAGGAAGTCTCATATGGGCTTTCATGAGGCGCAATGACCTTTGACCTTGAGTGACCTTGAAAGGTCAAATGCATGATCACGGATTTCCAGAGGGCTATAACATGAAAACGGTTGAAAAAAAAATGCTGTCGGGCGAGGTCTGTTGTGTGTGGCACCACTTGTTCGCCCCTGTGGAGAGCACAGCTCTCAAATGAAGGAAGGTTCCCGACATACAGCTCTCCCTTAACAAGGTGAAGTTGTAGATTTTTCGTCTCATTTACTCTCCTCCTCTTACTGGCTCGCTTTAACTTCTGTCTTTTCGGCACAGTGTTTCATCTTTATCTCTTTTCTGTTGCGACATCAGTGGTCACTACTCCTCTGAATTGTCTGCTTGCATCCCTCCACCACTACTTTGGGCACGTAGCACCCACCTGGCAATAAACTCCCTTCTCTTTTCTATCCAGCTCTCTAATGCAAGAGTTAACGGTTATTCCCAGTCCTTCATGTATGCAACAGGTCGCCTCTGAAACTGTCTTCCTATGTCTGTATTTCCTGCTGCTTATGACCTTTAGGCTTTTAAAGGCAGTGTGTCCAGGCATGTTAAAATGAAAGGATCTTGAATTTGACTCTCTGTTATTTTTTTTTTTCCTAGAAAGGAACATTGTCTCACGCTTCAGGCCTTGGTTCCTTCTTCCTTGCATCTAAAGCAATACGTCACTGTAGTGAAGGTGTTAGCAAAGAGGCCATAACTGTTTAATAAATGATAAAGAAATAGAACGAATGATCTACCTTTGACACAGGATTATCGTTTTCCGGAGCAGCCCTGTTCCGTCAAGGGAAAGTCAAATTACTCTATCACGTCATCGTTGTAAAGGAATTAATGATGCTGGCGTAAGTTTTCAATAAATGATTAAGCAACACAATAAAAAATTTACCTTGGGCATCAGCAGAGCAGGTGTTGATAAGAACCAGCAGCAGAGTTGGCCAACTAAGAACACTTCCTGGCATCTTCTTTCTTCGCTTCTGCATTCTCTTGGATTGCATTTCCTTCCTCGCTTTCATCTCTCTCTCTCTCTCTCTCTCTCTCTCTCTCTCTCTCTCCTGCACTTGTCCACCACAGCACACAGTATTCACCAAAATTTAGAGACTGCACCACAATATAGACCCCACCACAGTTTGGACTCCACCACAATTTGGACTCCACCACAGTTGAGACTTCACCAACAATTAGACTCCACCACAGTTTAGACTCCACCAAGATTTAGAGTCAGCCACAATTTAAACTCCACCACAGTTAGACTGCACCACAATTTACTCCACCACAGTTTGGACTCCACCAAGATTTAGAGTCAGCCACAATTTAAACTCCACCACAATTTGGACTCCACCACAATTTGGACTCCACCACAATTTGGACTCCACCACAATTTGGACTCCACCACAGTTTAAACACAATTTTGAGACTAGTACAAATTTAGAGCCAGCCATAATTTGAACTACACCACAGTTTAGACCACCACATTATAGACTCCACCACAATATAGACTACCACAATTTAGACTCCACCACAACTTAGAGACTACCACAACAAACCCACTCTACCACAGTCTCTAACCGCTCTATGTGGAACGGAAGCGTAGTGGATAATAAATAGCATATGCTTTGTCTGCGTGACCGGATAACACCCCCTTCCCCCTCACCAGCTGTGTGTGTGTCTGTGTGTGAGAGACAAAGTGAAGTGTAGCTGTGTGAGAGTCAGTGTCTGAGAGTTAGGTGTGTGAGTCAGTGTGTGAGAGTCAGTGTTTAAGAGTTAGTTGTGCGAGTCAGTGTGTGTGTGTGTCAGCGTTCAAGAGTTAGCTGTGAGAGTCAGTGTTTGAGAGTTAGCTGTGTGGGTGACTGTGTGAGAGTCAGTGTTTGAGAGTTAGTTGTGCGAGTCAGTGTGAGAGAGACAGCGTTTGTGAGTTCGCTGTTCGAGAGTGTGTGACAGTCAGCGTTTGAGAGTTCTCTGTGTGTCAGTGTTTGAGGGTTAGTTGTGTGAGTCACTGTGAGAGTCATCATTTGATAATTAGCTTTGTGAGTCAATGTTTGGAAGTTGGCTGTGTGAGTCAGTTTTTGAGAGCCAGTGCTGAGAGTTAGTTGTGTGAATCAGCGTGTGAGTCAGTGTTTGACAGTTAGCTTAGTGAGTTAGTTTTTGAGAGCCATTGTTTAAGAGTTAGTTCTGTGAGTCAGTGTGAAAGTCAGCATTTGATAATTAGTTTTGTGAGTCAGTGTGTGATAGTGTTTGAAAGTTAGCTGAGTGAGTCAGTTTTTGAGAGTCAGTGTTTGAGAGTTAGCTGTGTGAGTCAGTGTGTACGAGTCAGGGTTTGAGTGCTAGCTTTGAGAGTAAGCTTTTGATTGTTAGCTGTGTGAGTCAGTGTGTGTAGGAGATTGAGAGTTAACTGTGTGAATTTGTGTTTGAAAGTCAGCGTTTGAGAGTTAGCTGAGCCAGTCAATGTGTGAGAGTCAGTATTTGAATGTTAGCTGTGTGAATCATTGTGTGAGACAGCGTTTGCAAATTAGCTGTGTGAGTCAGTGTGTGACACAGCTACTGAGAGTAGTAGTAGTAGTAGTTGTTCCCTAGGCAGTCTGGCCGAACAGCCCCGAGTCCCTTAGGAAGGCCATGGCCGAGACTAGGCTTTCCCACAGCGCTCTCAAAGAGTGTATGTTGTGTTGTTGGCGTAGGTGATTGTGTGCAATGCAGTCTTCCATAATGTGCTTAATAGTATGGGGTGCTGTGTTGCATCCTGGACAGGCATCAGCGACGGAGTCATCCAGCCTCTTCTGGTGACTTAAGAGGGCTGGATGGTGCCCACATCTCAGCCTGGCCAGGTGAACCCTGTCCTCACGAGGAAGATAGGATTCAGAAGGGTGGATGTCAGGAGGCCGTCCATGCAGCTGTGTGTTGTCTTTAAGTGACTGAATGGAGCGGCGAGTGATCTGAGTGTGGATATGCTTCTGGAAGCTGGTCTGAGGTGGGCGAGGGGGAAGAGATGACAGTATTTGTGTATGGTATCGTGTGCTGGGTGTTGTTTTGATGTTCCTTGGTGTGGGTGGATGTGCTGCCATGTACTGTGGTGGATGTTGTGGGTTTGTGGAGGCTGCAGGAAGAATCTGGGTGACTCTCATGTCTAGGTGATCCTTGACTTTGAGGACTTTGGTTTCTTGATGTAGGTGGTCCGTGGATGTAGTAGCTGTGCAGCCTGTGATTATTTTTAGGGCCTTGTTCTGTATGGTCTGTAGAGTGTTGTAGTGTGTTTTGGTGAGGTTAGAAGCCCTGGCAGGGCTTCCATAATTCATCACTGAACGTATGTATAGTTTATATACTGTGGTGGTAGTTTCTTTGTTGTGTCCGAATGTTGTATGGGCAAGTGACCTCAAAGCATTGAGTCTTGGTGTTATTTTATTTTTAATGTTTGTGATGTTACTGAGAGTTAGCTGTGTCAGTCAGCAGAGGGTGTCAGTGCTGAGAGACAGTGTTGTGAGAGTTAAATATCTGAGGGATATTGTACTGAGATTAAGCTGTTTAATTTATTAAAGAGAGTCATTGTTGAGAGACAGTGTTTTGTGAGAGAGATACTTAATTGATAATGCTGGAGAGTTAGATGTGTGAGTCAGCAGGGAGTCGCTGTTGAGAGATACTTTTGTGAAAGTTAAATTTTTGAGAGATAGTGCTTTTAGAGATAACTGTGTGAGTCAATAGAGAGAGTCATTGCTGAGGGATAATGCTTTGAGAGTCAGATATTTATGTGATAATTTTTTAGAGTTAGCTGGGTGAATCAGTAGAGTCAGTTTTGAAAGACTGTTGTGAGAGTCAAATATTTGAGAGATAGTGCTTTAGAGTGACAGATCAAACATTAGTGCAGAGCCAGAAGTTTCCAGACAACACACTATTGCCTTGTCCACCAATTTGTTAATAGCTGTTTTTCGGAGGAAAATACCATTCCGAGGTGATGAGAGGGTGTTGGGGGGTTGTTGGACGGCCATTCAAACCCATACCAGCATGGAGTCCATGCAACAGATTGTGAGATATCGTTATTATATCAACCCATGTGCACAGGCATCAGATTTATTTACCTTTTATGCACAATTATTTTAAGCATCCTTTTCATATAGAGATGCCATAAAATAGTTAGGATGGTGACTGTACAGAGGGAGTGTATACCGAGAGGATGATCATATATATACCGTGGACACTGCCATGTCAAAGCTTGCATATGATATTTAGTTCCAAAACTAATTATATGTGAGGGTAAAGGACGTTTCTTACACAAACATTACAGAAGTCAAAGCCATCCAGGTTCCATTCTGCATCCGGGCAAAATACGCGGATAAATACAAATATCTGGCTCAGCACTAATGTTTGATCTGTTATGTCAGTAATTTTCTTTCACGAGCCAGCCCTTGAGTTTGTTATCTGACGTTACTATACAAGGTGTAATATAACGTTATCTACCGAATATTAACTCCATTATATCATTTCCTGAATTAAAGAAAATAGACAAATAATGTGACCACCATTTCGCATTTCATTCTCCTTTCCCTACCTAACCTCCCTCCCCTCCCTCACCCCAGCCCCGCACCATCGCTCTTCCCCCCTCCCACCTACCCTTCTCTTTCTGGCCTCTCCCTCTCAGCCCCTCTTACTCCACTGTGACTTGCCACGCATAAAGGAGCCAGCCTGAGGCAGGGTTACCGGAGGATAGGTGATTATGAATGACCACGACGTCGTCGTCATCGTCATCGTCATCATCATCATCATCATCATTATCATCATCATCATCAATCATCATCATCATCATCATCAATCATCATCATCATCATCATCAATCATCATCATCATCATCATCATCATCAATCATCATCATCATCATCATCATCATCACCATCACCATCACCAATCATCAATCATCAATCAATCAATCATCATCATCATCATCATCATCATCATCATCATCATCCATCCATCCATCCATCCATCAATCATCAATCATCAATCATCATCATCCATCATCCATCATCATCATCCAGTATCGTTCAGCTGCATGACACAGATCTACGCCAGCTTTCTCCACTCTGACCTATTTGTTCTTAGGATAAGTTAGTATGGTTGGCTGTGGTGGTTAGGCTATATGTGGGAGAAGGAGGAGAGGAAGTCTGAGGACGAGGTAACTGTGTTATTGGAAAGTAGATGAGTGTACGTAGGATTAGAGTGAGTTTCTAAAAACTGCGTGAGTGAAGATGCTTGCGGCGGGAGTGCATCGTTGTGTGTGTGTGTGTGTGTGTGTGTGTGTGTGTGTGTGTGTGTATACTTGCTTGTGTTCGTATGTTTTTTTTTTGTGTGTGTGTGTGATGGTCTGTAGTGGATAGTGTATATGGATATGAAGTGTGCATGTTAGTGAGTGTGTGTGTGAATGCAAGAGTGAGTGGATATGAGTGCTGGAATATGGATGAAGGAGTGCATGAATAGAGGAAAACATTGGAAGAGGCGCTCCCCATTGCTAATTAATTCACATACACGAGAGAGAGAGAGAGAGAGAGAGAGAGAGAGTACCTTTTATACAGCAGGATACCAAGGAAAAAGTACCAAATCTACAAATATAAAAGAAATCCCCCAAAGCAGACAGGATGTAAACCTGGGTGTCAGTGGCTGCATCCGATCCCTTCCTTCTTGGCTGTCAGGGTTTCTGTCCAGTTAAAACCCTGGAGTACCAGAGGTCTTTCTTGAGCTCAGTATTGTTGTGTGGCGGTAGTTGAAATGTACTGAAATATTGTCCTAGAGTTATCCCGATCATCTATCTATCTATTGCCAGACGTCTCAATCCCGTTCGGGGTGGCCACAAACAAATCGCCTCCACGTCGCCTTGTCCCCCGCCATTTCACTGCCCTGCTCCCAACGCGCATCCCCCTCTCTCATATACCTCTCCACCCAAATCCCTCCATCTCATCCTCGGCCTCCCCCTCCCTCTCCCCCCTCCACCTCACTCACATATACTCTCTTCGTCAGTCTTTCACCCTCCATCCTCTCCACATGGCCAAACCACCTCAGTGTATTCCTCCTAACGCTTCCTATCACATCCACATCCACACCACAACGCTCCTTTATATCCTCATTTGTCAGCCTGTCTCTCCATGTGACTCCACAGGCTCCTCTTAAATAACTCATTTCCACTGCTCTCACTCTTGACTTGTGCCCTTCCAACAACGTCCAAGCTTCACTTCCATGCGTTGGAGTTGGTATCACAATACTGTCATTTAGTAACTTTTTCACTTCCATGCTCACTTCCCTGTTTCTTATCACTATTTTCAAGGAACCAGCAACCATTCTTCCTTGCTGTACGAGTACCCTTTCAAGCACATCACTCTCCAAACCTCCATCCTTACTCATCACACTACCCAAGTACTTAAACATACTCACATTTTCCAATTCCTCACCATCCAACCTCGCAGTACTTTCACTGACTTCATCTCTCTCAAAGACCATCACTTTACTCTTCCCTACATTCACCTTTAGATTCCGTTTCTTACACACTCTCCCAAACTCATCCACCAAGCCTTGCAGCTCCCCTTTGTCTTCAGTCAACAACACAGTATCATCTGCAAACAACAGAACAGGGAGATTCCAAACACTACCCTCTCTCACCAGGGCCACTCCAACATCCACTACCCTACCTTGTACCTCTTTTATTACCCCATCCATGTACAGATTCAACAACCATGGAGACATGACACATCCCTGTTTCAACCCAACCTTCAAAGAGAAAAATTCACTCAGTTCACCATCCACAAGCACTGCGGCCTTAGCACCATCATACATACTCTTCACAACATTCAACAATCTCCCATCTACTCCGTATATTCTTAATACTTTCCATAATCCTTGTCTATCCACCCTGTCATATGCTTTCTCCAAATCCATGAAAGCTGCATACAACTTCTTTTCCTGCTCTAGAAACTTTTCCACTAAAGATCTAAGAATGAATATCTAATCTACACAACCTCTTCCCTTCCTAAAGCCTCCCTGTTCTTCTCCAACTAATTCCTCTGTTATTTCCCTAACTTTGTCAATAAGTATCCTACCATATACTTTTCCTATTATACTAAGAAGACAAATGCCCCTATGATTACCACACACTTCTTTTTCCTCTTTTCCTTTGTACAAGGGAATAATTAGACCTGACTTCCAATCCTCCGGAACTGTACCTGTTATGAGTCCATATTATATTTACAAATCATAATAGGAGTAGACTGTAGCACCAGTCGAGCAGGGCAGTACTCCCGAGGTGGATGGAAAGCTGATGACTGGGAGTGTTGGAGCTCCCGTTTCATCAGCCCTCAGGACTAGTTCCTGACCATCCCCCTTTGCTGAACTTTTTCAGTGTCTCAGTTACACAGAGAGTAGGCCAGCATGCTCTCCAGTACAAATTTCTCTAACTATCTTCACAAAACTACATGCACAGTACACACTACACTTCCTATTCAAAATTCACCAAAATGGCGTCAATTCACCCAGCCTCGGAGTCCCCAGGGGGGGGGACCATAAATGCCCCCGCCATCTGCCCCTCTCCCGGTGACGACTCGAGGTGCCTGGAACCACTGTCTGACTCTCTTCTTCTTCATTTCTGGAACATTCGCGGCCTTTCATCTAACTTTCGCTCTGTTGAGCACCACCTCTCCTCCTCTAAACCTCACCTTCTTTTTCTAACGGAGACTCAGCTGTCTGAGGCAACTGACAGCAAACCCTTTTCTGTATCCTCCTACTTTCTCTATACTCATTTCAAAGCCAAAGGTGGCTGTTGTGTATACATACGCAACGACTTATCTTGCTCTCGTGTTCCTGAACTTGATTCTTCTGAATTCTCCACTCTCTGGCTTCGGCTTTCCTGTCATTCTCTGACTAAATATATCTGTGCTGTTTACTTATCCCCTAATTCTACTGACTATCAAAAATTCTTCGACTATCTTACTTCTACGATGGAACACATTCTGTCCATTTCTCCTTTCTCTGAAATCTCCATTCTTGGAGATTTCAATGTTCACCACCACCTTTGGCTCTCCTCTCCTTTCACGGATCCACCTGGTGAACAAGCCTACATCTTTTCTATCCTTAATGACCTAGAGCAGCTTGTACAGCACCCTACCCGTATCCCTGACCGCCTTGGAGAGAGCTCCAACATACTTGACCTTTTCCTCACAACTAATCCTTCTGCTTACTCTGTTAATCTTTTCTCTCCGTTGGGCTCCTCCGATCACAACCTTATTACCTTAACCTGTCCTATCGCTCCAGTACGGCCTGCGGACCCTCCAGGGAAACGTCGTCTCTGGCAATTTGGAGCCGCGGACTGGGAGGCCCTCAGGCAGTACTTCTTTGATTTTCCCTGGAATGATTATTGCTTCCATGGCCGTGAGCCATCTGAGTGTGCCTTGCGCATTACGGAGGTTATTCTCTCGGGCATGGAAGCATACATTCCTTTCTCATATCCTTTGACTAACGCAAGAAAGCCTTGGTTTAATCACGCTTGTTCTAATGCTGTCCGCAACAAGGAGAAGGCCTACAAAAGGTACTGGAGCCAACCCACCCCTGAATCACATCATATTTACGTTTCTGCCCGGAATCGTGCTAAGTCTGTTCTTCGCTCTACTAAAAATAATTTCATCCATACTAAATGCTCTCAACTCTCCAACTCGAATTCTTCCCGCTCCTTATGGCACCTTGCCAAAAATCTTTCTAACAACTTTACCTCATCATCCTTCCCTCCTCTTTTCTACTCTGATGGTTCTGTAGCTATTTCTTCTGCTGATAAAGCAGATCTCTTCGCACAGACTTTCTCCTCCAATTCCACCTTAGATGATTCCGGTGCTGTTCCTCCATCACTTCCCCCCTCTGACTTCCTCATGGCTGACATTAAAATTTCTTCAGTTGATGTATTTTCTGCCATTACTGGCCTCAGTACTAACAAGGCATATGGGCCTGATGGGGTCCCTCCTGTTGTTCTCAAAAACTGTGCTTCTGTGCTTACACCCTGCCTAGGCAAACTATTTCGCCTTTGTCTGTCAACTTGTACCTTTCCTTCTTGCTGGAAGTTTGCTCTCATTCAGCCAGTCCCAAAGAAGGGTGACCACTCCCAACCCTCCAACTATCGTCCAATTGCTTTAACGTCCTGTATTTCAAAAGTTTTCGAGTCAATTCTTAATAGAAAAATTTTAAGGCATCTTTCCTATCACAACCTTCTTTCCGATCGTCAGTATGGGTTCCGTCAGGGACGCACCACTGGCGATCTTCTCACCTACCTTTCAGACTCCTGGTCATCCTCCTTTCGGGACTTTGGCGAAAGCTTTGCCATTGCACTTGACATCTCAAAGGCTTTCGATCGAGTCTGGCATAAATCTTTAATTTCCAAACTGCCCTCCTACGGTTTCTATCCTTCTATCTGTGCCTTCATCGCTAGCTTCCTTTCTGGTCGTTCCATAGCTGCTGTCGTAGACGGCCATTGTTCTTCTCCTAGATCTATCAACAGTGGTGTTCCTCAGGGCTCTGTCCTATCACCAACTCTCTTCCTTTTATTCATCAATGATCTTCTAAGCTGTACATCTAACCCTATCCACTCATACGCTGATGACTCCACCCTTCACCTTTCCATTCGGTTCCCGCAACGCCCATCTCAACAGTTACTTCAAGAAACAAGGGATGAGGCTATGGCACACCTAATGTCTGACTTGGCTCATATCTCTGACTGGGGTAAATATAATATGGTTGTCTTTAATGCATCTAAGACTCAGTTCTTACACCTATCAACTCGACAAAATCTTCCACAGGTATACCCACTAATGTTTAATAATATTCAGATTAATCCTGCATCATCCTTGAACATGCTTGGGGTTTCATTTACTCGGGACTTATCTTGGAAAGATCATATTACATCTCTTGTAAAATCTGCTTCCAAGAGATTGGGTGTGCTAAGCCGACTCCGCTCTTTCTTTACCCCTGCACAATTGTTGACTCTATACAGGGGTTTTATCCGCCCCTGTGTGGAGTACAACTCTCATGTGTGGGGAGGCTCCCCACATACAGCTCTTCTCAATAGGGTGGAGTCAAAGGCTTTTCGTCTCATTAACTCTCCTCCTCTTACTGACTCCCTTCAACCTCTGTCTCTTCGCCACACTGTTGCATCTTTATCTCTTTTCTATCGCTACTTTAATGGTCACTGCTCCTCTGAACTGTCTGCTTGCATTCCTCCACCTCTACGACGGGCGCGTAGCACCCGTCTGGCAGCAAACTCTCATCCCTTTTCTGTCCAACTCTCTAATGCAAGAGTTAACCGTTACTCCCAGTCTTTCATTTATGCAACAGGTCAGCTCTGGAACTGTCTCCCTCTGTCTGTATTTCCTTCTGCCTATGATCTCCAGTCTTTCAAACGTGGTGTGTCCAGGCATCTCAAAATGATCGGATCTTGAATTTGGCTCTCTATTGTATTTTGTTTTTCTCTTGGAGGGAACTGTTACTGCGGGCTCATGGCCTTTGGTTCCTTCTTCCTCGCATAAAAAAAAAAAAAAAGATAGATAAATAGACTGATAGACAGCTCTATGCGAGCCTGGGAATGGGAAATGATCTTGCAAGTTAAACTGAGGAAAAGCTGACGACAGATTAGGAAGTAGCAATGTCAGGAGATGATGCAGGCAGTTTGTCGCGAAATAGCAGGAGAACAAAGCCTAGTGACACACATACTCACACACAGGTTTTTGGAACTTTCCAACCACAGTGTAACACACGTGACACGACCCCTGTTTCACCAGAATTTAGGAAAGAGAGCTCAGAAGGAGACAGGCCATAGAACAGGCAGGTAATAGGGAGAAGGAGCCTAGCAACATGGGCGAGAGGAGAGAGGGAGAGAGGGAGGAGAGCGAGACAGGGAGGTAGCTAGCGGGACTCTACTTTATACTTCACTCGTGTGTGAGGGACTTTGGTAATATTTCCAAGACTAATAAAAATAGTCCCATACTATTCTTTACCTCTCCTGTCATTGCATGACAAATGGGAACGAAGATTATCTACTTACAATCTACTCAAGTATAACAACCGCTCGTCCACAAGTCTAATATATAACTTCTCTACAAGCAACTACAAAGTCCTTTTTGTGACATTTGGTAGCAGCGAACGTATATGAACTCGTCTACGAATCAACAGTGAATTCCTACAAAATATCAAGATTGAAAACAAAAAAATACCTCTCACAACCAGCTCCTGACAGTATTCTCTCCAACCCCCCCTCCGTCTCCCCGATCATCATGCTGATGTAGAGGTGAAGAGGTCACAGGACGCCTTGCAAGTAGTTTAACAAAATAGTGATACAAACAATCTTGCAATTTCTACGACGAACCAACGAACTACAACCATCTACAATCAACTACAAGTAACAGCTCCACGAGTCGTCTGTATAATCTTCTACACGCTCCTACAAGTAGCGGCAGTCTTCATCCCACAAAGAGTAAATCACAAGAAAAAAGGACCGAGAATACATTAAGAAAGAAAAACCAAAACAAACGAACGAAGAGTGAGATACGACTCACAACTCACAACCAGCAGACCTCACCCTCCTTTCTCTCCTACCGTCCCCCAACCTCCACCGCTGACGAAGGAGTGAAGAGGTCAAGACAACGAAGCAAATACCAAGCCCATATTCACAACTCATCTTACTCACTCATCTTCACTCAAGTTACTCATCGCTACTCATTTACTCACCACAGCTACCAGTGTGGGAAGTCGACGTCACCATACGTGTGCTGAGACGACGCCAAGCCGTGTGTCTGACACCCCACAACACGTCAATTAACCCGTGAAGAACAACGCTATCACCACGTGCAACACCACTCACACCATTTCCACCACGGTAAAAATTAGTGAGTTACATAGTTACTTCATTCATATGATACACGGTGATAGACAACACATTTTACACAAACATATAAAACGTGCTGTATAATTACAACTTACATACACATACTTACTTCAATTATCTGCATAACTCAAACACTAAATAATCACCAACAATAAATATTCTACACTGTATATATTCATTCATTTATTATAGCATTTATTTACTACCAACGAGTGTTACCATTTATACCTACATAAAATACGTGTTTCATACATACAGCTATACATTATTACATCCACAAAGTAATAAAGAAAATATACCATCACAGTTACTCAGTGAGCGATTAAAAGAACTGTATTAAACATTTATTAATTAAAGCTACCTAGTGGAAACAGATAAATTAAGTTACAAGGAAAACCAGAAAAAAAAAAAATGGCCAACACAAATGACGTTAGCAAGAATGAACATCTTTAACACAATCGTAAAGACAATGATTTCCACACAGTGCTGACACATATATTGCCCACGATAGGTACAAGTGAAGAACAAGTCAGTGTATATAGTTAATACTGTATATAGTGTATATATATTTTTTTATATAAAATAACAAAATATGGGACTATATATCATTTTCAGCAATATCTGTGTAATATAAACTAAACCTTAAAAAAGGGTCCCTAGGAAATTAGCCAGCAATTATGCAACCATGAAAAACACAGAAAAGGCGTAGACAAACGAAGAAAAACAAACTATAGAAAATCAATACAAAAAAGAAAAAAGAAAAAAGAAAGAAATAGAGTAAGATCACATAACAAACAAATGAAAATAAGTGTAAGTGTTACTACAAATGCCAAAATACCACATAAACTACAAATAAAAAAGCAAGTTGTTGTCTCCACAAGCTAGTGGCATGGGACATCATATCATCAACCGCAGCATGACCGGATTCAATGTCAGGACTGCAATTATTACAATTATGTAACTAAAAACGATATGTAACAATTATGTAATGACAAACGATTGCATTATGTTACACTTGCCACAATTATGTAACTACAAACGATATGTAACAATTATGTAACGACAAACGATTGCATTATATTACACCTGCTACAATTATGTAACTACAAACGATATGTAACAATTATGTAACGAGAAACGATTGCATTATGTTACACTTGCTACAATTATGTAACTACAAACAATATGTAACAATTATGTAACAGTTGCACTAACAAGATGTAACTTTTATGTAACTTTAACTACAATTATGTAACTACAAACAAATGTAACATTTGCATTAACAAGATGTAACTTTTATGTAACTTCAACTGGAATTATGTAACTACAAACAATATGTAACAATTATGTAACAGTTGTATTAACAAAATGTAACTACAGTTATAAGGCCAACACAATTATGCATTACCACAATATTATGTAACAATTCATAAAATATTACAATTATGTATTGCCACGATATTACTACAATATTATGTAAAGTCATACCATTATACTACAATTCTGTATTACGAGAATCATCTTACAAGTTAGGTGAAATATTAGACATTACTAAAGGGATAACTCAATATGTAATGTAAAACCTAGCAGTATTACCATTGCATTTATTCAAATATGTATACAACTTGTTTAGAATGTAATACTACTAGACCAAGGCAATTTACTATGAATATTATATGTATACAATATTATAATCAATATTATGTACCAATAGATTAGCATATGTCATTGATGATTGCTGTTGGAGGACCTTCAGGGACGTGGGCCGAGCAATGTTATGAGTCCATATTATATTTACAAATCATAATAGATAGATAGATAAATAGACAGATAGACAGCTCTATGTGAGCCTGGGAATGGGAAATGATCTTGCAAGTTAAACTGGGAAAAAGCTGATGACAGATTAGGAAGTAGCAATGTCAGGAGATGATGCAGGCAGTTTGTCAGCGAAATAGCAGGAGAACAAAGCCTAGTGACATACACACATACTCACACACAGGTTTCTGGAACTTTCCAACCACAGTGTAACACACATGACACGACCCCTGTTTCACCAGAATTTAGGAAAGAGAGCTCAGAAGGATACAGGCCACAGAACAGGCAGGTAGTAGGGAGAAGGAGCCTAGCAACATGGGCGAGAGGAGAGAGGGAGAGAGAGAGGAGAGCGAGACAGGGAGGTAGCTAGCGGGACTCTACTTTATACTTCACTGGTGTGTGAGGGACTTTGTTAATATTTCCAAGACTAATAAAAATAGTCCCATATTATTCTTTACCTCTCCTGTCATTGCATGACAAATGGGAACGAAGATTATCTACTTACAATCTACTCAAGTATAACAACCGCTCGTCCACAAGTCTAATATATATATAACTTCTCTCCAAGACGTTACAAAGTCTTTAAGACATACCTTCCTCCCAGGCCAATCTGCACATCTTCCACATCCATTCTACTACTATCTCTCCCCCATGCTTCAACATTTCACCACACACTCCATCAATTCCTGGGGCTTTCCCCAATTTAACTTTCTTCATTGCTTCCACAACTTCTATCCTACTGATTTCTTCCTGTCTTCTCACCTCCCTCCTTCTCCCAGCCATTCCCCAGCCACTTATACTCGCATTACATCCATCCTCTATGTTCAACAATTCCTTAAAATGTTCTCTCCATCCCGATCATCAGAGGGTTAAATATTTGCCTCCTCCTGCATATGTTCAGTGGTTGTGATGGCCAGGAACCGAATACCAGAGTTGTGCCCACCATGAGAGGATTAAATATTTGCCTCCTGCATATATTCAGTGGGTACGATGGCCAGGAACCTAATACTAGAGTTTTGCCCACCATGAGAGGGTGAAATATTTGCCTCCTACTGCATATGTTCAGTGGTTGCGATGGCCAGTGACTTGCTTACTTTGGCTTTGTGTTGTAATTCATACCCGAGACAAACCAAGAACAAGATGGTTGGACAAGGTGGGGGAGTATATGAGGGAGGGTGGCGTGTTGTGGCTGGGAGGACGGGTCGTTATTTAACAGGAACACAAAGAATAAACTTTATTTTGGCTGGACCTCTATCGAGCGAGCGAGAGAGAGAGAGAGAGAGAGAAGGATATGAAAAATAGTAATGAACAAAAATCAGGCAATGATCGATTAAAAAGGAAGCTTTTTACAGACTGGTTTCAATCCCGCGCCTCAGTATCCAGACCCAGTTATCTACCAGTGTTTCCTGCTGTGGCTTTTGTTGGTTTTATGTAAAGCAAAATGCATCTATCTCTATATCTGTCTATATATCACCTCAAAGCAATTCATATACCTTCTAGCAGTCTGTTGCTTGATATCATTTACAGTCAACTCATATATGAAATTAAAATCTATCATCATCATCATCATCATCATCATCATCATCTTAGTAGTCATCGTCGTCGTCACCACCACCATCATCATCATCATCATCATCCGAGCCATACTTGCCACTGATAAATATCATGAGAAAAGAACAGTAGTAAACGTAATAATTAACGAATAGATAAGATAAAGAAGGTAAATATGAATGAGGGAGATAAGGTTGTGTGTAAGAAGAGTATTTTTGTGTTGTTGTTGGTGGGGCGAGAGGATTATATTGGGCAGAGGAGAGCAGCCTAGTAGTGAAGGTGGTTAAGGAAGGCTGCAGCAAACCCGTCTACTTCACAAAGTCTCTCCTGAGCTGAGTAAAATACTGTGTGGATAGCAAGAATACAGTGAAGAAGACCTCACCGTACTAAAGGGGTTATGGACACAGTTGGCTACATGGCATGAGGACTGGCAGAGAGAGAGAGAGAGAGAGAGAGAGAGTGAGTAACATTACAACGACATGCATATATCAGTTGTATGAAATGCAAAGACGAACCCAATTTTGAAACCTGGCTAGAAATAGAAAATTAAACTCTTTGTTTGGGTTGATCCCGGGTCCTCCCAGTCCATACCCAGACATCCACCTGTGTTGGTTATTGGAGTATCTGCCAGATATATGTGCAGAAAATAATCTATGCAATAATCAATTAAATCTATCCATCTCATTATTTCTAGATCTATTTGTGTACCTATCTGTCTATCTATGGATCTTTCTGGCACTATAAACCTGTTAGTCCGTCTGTCAGGCCTTCATTGATAGAACCCACTGTTTCTGTCTCAATTATCATCATTTCTGGGTCGGATTGCTTATATATCAATCTGTCAATCTATGTATCTCTTAATCCATCTGTAAATGTTTATCTGTACGGTATATCGTTCTGTATCTTCCTATCATTTTGGTTGTTTAATCATTCTGTTACCAATCAGTGTGTGTGTGTGTGTGTGTGTGTGTGTGTGTGTGTGTGTGTGTGTGTGTGTGTGTGTGTGTGTGTATCTATCTATTTATCTATTAGTCAGTGGGTCTGGCCATCCCTCAGGCCACACCCAATGGCAGGCTTCATCCAGGGTGGCCACAACAAAACGCCTTTAACCCTTTGCCTGCCAATTACCTACTTGCAGTTTATTTCCGCTGACGTCACACGATTTTACTATGATGAAGAGAGAAATATGGCCCACCAAAAATGTTAAAACTATCACATTTAACGTTTTGCCCCAGGATATACAACTTCCTGTTTTATTACGGCTTACCACCCACCATTTTGTTACACTCATACACACGGCAGTTATAAAGAAAATAGGCTATACGAATAGCCAACACAGATAAAAACAAAACTGGGACCAAGTGACTAAGAATGGGCTTAAAAAAAAAAAAAAAAAAAAAAAAAAAAACTTGCACCTTATCTGCTTCGATCTAGGGCCCCCACCAACCACACTCAAGTATCTACGTGTGTTGGCTGTCGTTGATTCTATTTATCTTCTTGAACATTAATCTGTTTTCTCTGTCAATTTACCAGCCAATACATTTGTCCATTTCTGTCCATGTCTTTGATTATTCATGTTTTAACTATCAATCCATCCAATATCCATAGAATACAATGTCTACTCACAGGCCGCCCGGAGGCGAAAGAAAACGCGCCCGCTCCTGGATGATGACGTCACACTCTCCTCTCTGGTCTCCCGCGTCCCAGCTCATACCTTACATTGCTACACAGTAAGTTTATTTTTTCCCATCATATCTTAACATGTGGTTGCATATTATGTCAGAAAAATCAAAGAGTGGTTGAAAACGCAGAGTGAGAGAAAGAAAAGGTGATGTGGGAGAACGAAAAAGCAAAGTGGGTTAACGAAGAAGAAACTAGGAGAAAGAGAGAGCTGCAAGGCTACATCAACTGGATGATGCACATGCTTCTGCCACAGCTATTGTAAGAGATAATCTTGGCCAAAATTTTTCAGCTTCTCAGTTGGAGTTTCTTTTGACTGGAAAGCCTATTTATCACTGGAATGAAGATGACATCACTCGAGCAGTAAGGCAACATAGTTTAGGTCCCAAAGCTTATAAGCAGTTGCGGCCAACGGCCATACCACGTTGAGTACACCGCTTCTCGTCCGATCAGCGAAGTTAAGCAACGTTGGGTCTGGTTAGTACTTGAATGGGTGACCGCCTGGGAACACCAGATGCTGTTGGCATAACGTTCTCCCTACGTGTTAAGTGGGTTTGGTGGAGGATTAGTGCCCCTCCCTGTAAAACAATTAACTCTAAGCCCTTGGCCACCCCGTTTGGGAGACATGGCGTCTGGCAATGAATGAATGAATCTCCCTCAACCTTAAACCGCTGAGTTACAAAGGTCAGTGTCGAGCCTGGAATTTTACATTCAGTACTAAATATTCTGCAGTATCAAGCAGACAGTGAGAGAATGTGATCGTGTGTGCATCATCTCATTTGATGAATGTAACATTGCAAAGGAATGGACTTATGATAAGCGAAATGATACTCTATATGAACCGAAAAGCAAAGTCCAATGTGCGATGGCCAGAGGTCTGACAAATTCATAGAAACAGCTCATCTATTACGATTTTGATTGTGACATGACAGCGCAAATTCCGTTTAATTGTGAGGCTAGAGGCTATTGGTTTTCCTGTAGTGGGTATGGTGAATGATCTAGGTCCAACGAATGTGACGTTGTGGAATTCATTAGGTTTAAGAATAGATAAGTCATCATTTACAGATCCAGCAGCTCATGAAAGGGAGATTAATGTTTTTGCCGATGCGCCGCATTTCATAAAGCTTATCAGAAATAACGTCCTTGATTCTGGGCTTGTCCTAGGTGAAGGGAAGTTTGTTCATAGTGGACCAGTTTGAGAGCTCTTAATAAGTATCAGTGACTTAAGAACTGCACACAAACTTTATGAAAAATGTGTCAGTGTGTGTGGAGTTCAACAACTCAACAGATGAATGCGAAATTAACTAGACAACTCTTATTAGAAACCACATCAAAGTCTCTTGAATGTTTTGGTAAAAAAGGGCTACTACAGGACAAATATTGAGAGAGAGAGAGAGAGAGAGAGAGAGAGAGAGAGAGAGAGAGAGAGAGAGAGAGAGAGAGAGAGAGAGAGAGAGAGAGAGAGAGAGAGAGAGAGATTCAGTTCATGTTCGATGAACTTTAAGTATGAGATAATTTTCTAGTCCACATGCTTAAACACTGTTTCAAAGCTTATAATGATATGAGCAGGGTGTGACTAAAACCAGTAAAGAGTTTGGCTAGTGATTAGTATGTAATTTATTTGACTCTCTTCTGACATAATATGCAACCACATGTTAAGATATGATGGGAAAAAAAGGAAGAAAAAAATTACTGTGTAACAATGTAAGGTGTGAACTGGGACGCAGGAGACGAGAGAGTATGACGTCATCACCCATGAGTGAGCGCGTTTTCTTTCGCTCCCGGGCCGCCCTTAAGTAGACGTTGTATTCTATGGAGATTGAATCCATCTATCCATCCCTCCATTCATCCATCCACCAGATGTATTGTGTCCATCCTTCCAGCCATCTGTGTACTGTATCTATCTATCTGTCTATCTGTGTATCTGTTAAAGTCTCAGAGTTAATCCAGGGTGGGTATATTTCTCGTGTCATAACGTCAGGCTCCTATGACTCAAGCTCAGATGAATAAACTCGTCTGGAGTTACCTGGAATAGAGTACTAGAGTTGTATCTACCATGAGATGGTTGGTTATGATTGCGTTAGCACTCAGTGAATAAAATCATCTGGTGTTAGGTGGAATAGCACAGTAGAGTTGTGCCTACTGTGAGAGGGCTAATGGTAACAGTATTAACACTGTGGTGGGTGCGTGGTGGAATATGGATGAAGGAGTGCGTGAACGGAGAGGAAGACAGTGTAGGATATAAGACCCATTGCTGGTGCACTTACATACACGAGAGAGAGAGAGAGAGAGAGAGAGAGAGAGAGAGAGAGAGAGAGACTATTAAACAAAATAGATAAGGCACCGAACATAGTATGATTTATGTAAAAATGAAGCCTTCTATTCCCTTATGGTTCGATCCCGGGCCGTCACTATCCAGACCCAGTTATCTACCAGTGTTGGTGGTGTGGCTTCTGTCCCTCATATGTGACCATAATGTATTTGTCTCCCTGTCAACCTATGAATTTAAGCATTGTATCTATTTACCCCTGAAACTTTCAATGAAACATCATCCAAAAAATTATATCGATCTGATATTTCATTATCATCATCACCATCATCATAATCATTTTCATCACCATCATCTCCGTGGTAGTCAACCTCATTATCGTCATAGTCATCGTTGGTATCCATCATCATCATCGTTGTCATGTAGTCATTGTCGTCGTCACCACCATCATCATCATCACCATCATCATTATCATTTTCATCATCATCTCCGTAGTAGTCAACATCATTATCGTCATAGTCATCGTCAGTATCCATCATCATCATCATCTTTGTAGTCATCGTCGGCGTCACCACCATCATCATGATCGTTATCATCATTGGGACCATACGTTCCACTGATAAATGGCATGAGTAAATAACAGTAGTAAATATAATAAATAGCGAATAGATAAGATAAAGAAGGTAAATATGAATGAGGGAGATAAGGTTGTGTGTGAGAAGAGTATTTTTGTGTTGTTGTTGGTGGGGCGAGAGGATTATATTGGGCAGAGGAGAGCAGCCTAGTAGTGAAGGTGGTTAAGGAAGACTGCAGCAAACCCGTCTACTTCACAAAGTCTCTCCTGAGCTGAGTAAAATACTGTGTGGATAGCAAGAATATAGTACAGTGAAGAAGACCTCACCGTACTGAAGGGTTTATGGACAAAGTTGGCTACATGGCAGAGAGAGAGAGAGAGAGAGAGAGAGAGAGAGAGAGAGAGAAAGAGAGAGAGAGAGAGAGAGAGAGGGAGAGAGAGAGAGCGTAAAACACTGACATGCGTATGTCAGTGGCAAGAAATTGTAAAACGAACCAAATTTTGAACCCTCATCTGAAATAGAATAAGAAACTGTAGCAACTGGGTTCGACCCTGGGTCCTACCAGTCCATACAAAGACATCCACCTGTGTTGGTTGTTGGATTTTCTGCCAAACACATGTGCAGAAAATTAACTCCTAATTATATATATCTCTCTGCCTTTTTTTTTTCTTTTCCCCGACCTATTTGTCTACCAGTCAGTCTATCTATCTGTCGCTCAATCCTTTGCGATAAACCCGTCAGCCCGTCTGTCAGGCTTTCATTCAGAGGACTCACGGTTTCTGTCTCAATTATCCTCAATACCTGGTAGGATTGTTTGTATAACTATCGGTCCCTCTCTATACCTGTCTATGTATCTCTATTTACCTGCCTATCTGTCTCCTGTCACCTGTCTATCTGTTTTTTTTTAATCCCTTAATCAATCTGTTAGCTATCATCAAGTGGTAGGGTATATCCAGGTGTGTGTGTGTGTGTGTGTGTGTGTGTGTGTGTGTGTATCTATCTATTTATCTATTAGTCAGTGGGTCTGGCCATCCCTCAGGCCACACCCAATGGCAGGGTTCATCCAGGGTGTGTGTGTGTGTGTGTGTGTGTGTGTGTGTGTGTGTGTGTGTGTATCTATCTATTCATCTATTAGTCAGTGGGTCTGGCCATCCCTCAGGCCACACCCAATGGCAGGGCTCATCCAGGGTGTGTGTGTGTGTGTGTGTGTGTGTGTGTGTGTGTGTGTGTGTGTGTGTGTGTGTGTGTGTGTGTGAGTGTGTGTGTGTGTGTGTGTGTGTGTGTGTGTGTGTGTGTGTGTGTGTGTGTGTGTGTGAAGGCAGTGTGTGTGTGTGTGTGTGTGTGTGTGTATCTATCTATTCATCTATTAGTCAGTGGGTCTGGCCATCCCTCAGGCCACACCCAATGGCAGGGTTCATCCAGGGTGTGTGTGTGTGTGTGTGTGTGTGTGTGTGTGTGTGTGTGTGTGTGTGTGTGTGTGTGTGTGTCTGTGTCTGTGTGAGTGTCAGTGTGTGTGTGTGTGTGTGTGTGTGTGTGTGTGTATCTATTTATGTATTAGTCAGTGGGTCTGGCCATCCCTCAGGCCACACCCAATGGCAGGCTTCATCCAGGGTGGCCACAACAAAACGTCTTTAACCCTTTACCTGCCAATTACCTACTTGCAGTTTATTTCCGCTGACGTCACACGATTTTACTATGATGAAGAGAGAAATATGGCCCACCAAAAATGTTAAAACTATCACATTTAACGTTTTGCGCCAGGATATACAACTTCCTGTTTTATTACGGCTTACCACCCACCATTTTGTTACACTCATACACGCAACAATAATTAAAAAAATATACGAGTTGGAAACAGAGAGAAAAACTAATACTGATACCAAGTGGCCTACAATGGGTTGTAATTTATAAAAGAAACCATTTGCACAGCGGTGGTTCGAGCCTGGGCCTCACTTACCACGCCCAGATATCTACCTGCGTTGGCTGTCGTGGTTTCTAATTATCTTTGTGAACAATAATCTGTATTCTTTGTCAATTTGCCAGCCAATACATTTGTCCATTTCTGTCTGTGTTTTGTCTGTGTATTAGTTTATTCATCATTTCAACCATCAATCCATCCATCCATCCCTCCTCTTGTGTCCATCCTTCCAGCCACTTATGTACTGTATATATCAGTGTATCTATATGTATACTTGTTTAAGTGTCAGAGTTAAACCCGGCTGGCTATTATTTCTCGTGTCTTACACCAGCCTCCTATACCTCACTCAGATGAATAAAATCGTCCGGCTTTATTGGCATGGAGTACTAGAGTTGTGCCTACCATGAGTGGGTTAGTTTTGATTTGAATTAGCACCCAGGTTCCTATGACTCACTCTCAGGTAAATAAAATCGTCTGGCGTTAGGTGGAATAGCACAGAAGAGTTGTACCTACTGTGAGAGGGTTAATGTAAACAGTATTAACACTGTGGTGGGTGCGTGGTGGAATATGGATGAAGAAGTGCGTGAACGGAGAGGAAGAGAGTGTAGGATATAAGACCCATTGCTGGTGCACTTACATACACGGGAGAGAGAGAGAGAGAGAGAGAGAGAGACAGACAGACAGACAGACAGACAGTAATCAGTGTTGATAATTACTATTATGGGATGGGTCCGACGAGCATAAAAGCCATAACAAATATAATGATTCATACCTTCCAAAAAGAGGCATTCTATCTATCTATCTATATACCTAGGCTGCTTCCCCCAAGGAAAGGGAGGTAGCCGAGACAGGACGACACACTCCCCATTTACTCATCCATTCAAACACATTCATTCGCATCTTAGCCCCAAAGGGGAGAATGGACAGATCCTCACTGCACCACACCGCGCAAGGCATTAAAATACAATAAAAACATCATATCCTGAAGCCTCATGGTTTTCCATATCAAAATTGTCTAAACTAGGCACTGCTAGGCACACTGCGGTTATTAATGTATTTATCTATATCTCCGTCTATCTATCTCTCAATCTGTATTCTTTTCTGCCTATATATCTATCTAGCGATTTATCTATCTGTCCATCTACTCATCTCTCCTCCTCCTTCTTTTTTTTCTGATTTCTTTGGTTTCGTTTTATCATTTTAATTGGATTTCTCTCCTTTTATACAGGTATCCCCCATAAAGGTTAACTTCTTAATTTTGAATTACCTATGATGTATTTCACTAAACAACTCTATTTTTTTTTTTCCAGGTTGTGTTCTAGACATGTGGGAATTTCTTTCCTGAAAGTTCGATCATTGTAGCTCAACCATGACACTCTCAGTCGAGCAGCGAACAAAAATTGTGAAATTTTACCTAGAAATTAAATCATAGAGAATACCGGAAACACGTTGGTGTTAGAGATGCCTATCTGTACCATCAATCAGGAAAATTGTCCAGAAATCTGAAAGCCATCGAACCTGCCAGAACAGACACCGTGGAAATTCTGGAAGAAAGAAATCTGCTCGTACCGAAGCAAACATCGAGTTGGTCCGTGAGTCAGCATCGCGAAGGCCGAAGAAATCTCTTCGTAAGCGTTTGCAAGGATCTTGCGACATGACTTCAAGTCATACCCGTATAAAATTGAGATAAAGCAGACTCTGATAATGCCAAGGTCCTGCGTGTCCAAATGTGTGAATGGTTTAGCCAAATGCTGGAAGAGGAGGAAGAATGGGTTAAAAAGGTTTAGTTCTCAAATGAGGCACATTTTCATTTGGATGGCGTAGTGAACAGCCAGAACTGTCGCTTCTGGGGGACAGAGCCTCCTGATTTTGTAGCCACAAGGCCACTCCATAGCAAGAAGTGCATTGCCTGGTGTGTACTAAGCACTAAAGAGATCATCGGACCCTTCTGGTTCGAGGAAGACAACGAGAATGTGGTGATGGTTAATCAGGCGAACTATCAAGACGTCATAAGGAAATTTTTGCTTGCCTTCGTCGTCGTCGCTTGACCTTGAACATGCAGTGGCTCCAGCAGGATGGGGCGACACCCCACACAGCAAATGAGACTACAAATCTTCTATCTGAGAAGTTTAGTGACAGGATCAATTCACTGAAAACTCCTCACATCTGGGCTCCACATTCGCCTGATCTCAACCCGTTGGACTTCATTTCGTGGGGTTACGCTGAAGACAGTGTGTACCGGAACAATCTTGGCTCAATCCCTGAGCTCAAGAATAAGATCGAGGTGTTCATGACAGCCAGTACTGATGACACATGCAAGGCAGTAATTCAGAACTTTGCTGTGAGAATTATTGTAGGGAATGCCATGTTCGCAGTGGCGTTCATATTGAGCATGTCATTCACGCCTCGCAGCGCCCATAATAATCATGATAATGACGTAATTCTAACTGTAAATAAAATTCTAATGTTCTGTTAATATGTGGTCAAAATTTCACAGCTCTGTCTTTGATATTTTTTGAGCTATCGATAAATAAAAAATAAACCTTTTGGGGGACACTCTGTAAATATACTTGTCTATCTAACAGTGTATTGATATGTCAGTCTCTCTCTCTCTCTCTCTCTCTCTCTCTCCTTTCGTTTTCCTTTACTTTTATGCAGATGTCTGTTTGTTTATTTATCTACATGGGGGACTAACAGTGTGTCTACATCCATCTGTGTGTTTATATATTTATTTCTGTCAGTCTTTTTTTTTTTCCTTTGATTTCCTATAATCAGTGTAGACGTATATTTCTTTATCTATTTATATGTCTAACATTGTATCTGTCTCTCTATCTGTCCATCTATCTATCTACCTAGTGTTTTCTTTCTGCCTGTTTATCCCCTCTTGAAATATAACGTTTTGGTGTAAAAAAGATCAAATTAATAATCGTTAGCCTGTCTCCCGGTTGGTGGGTGGTGGAGACCACCATCCACTCACTTGGTGTACTACTGGCTACTTCTTCCGCCATCTTTGTCATACTAGGTGGTAAGTGGTCACAACCACCATCCATTCACTTGATGTAGTGCTGCCTCTTTCATCCTTCACATTCATCATTGTGATTCTGTGCCATTCATTCTCTTCAATTTGTCATCCTTCTTGTCCCTTTTAATTATTTATTATTCTTCCTTCCACATCAGGTGTTTCTACACTGAGTGACAAGCCTATTGTGTTTAGCAAGTCATTAACTCACAACAACAACAACAACAACAACAACAATAATAACTAAAATACATGTTGACCCAAATTGTTACATAGCCTATGATTTCATCATCCTTTGTATAATTCTAACGTACAGTATGCTGCATGTTTGATCACGATTCGCCTTGTGGCTTCCATAGTGACCGGACTTGCGTGTTCTGCCTCACTCCCCCCTTCTTCCCCCTTGTAGTAGAGTAAGTCGTTCTTTCTGTTGTTCAGAGCAGGAGTGTCAACTCTTTGTCCTCTGTGCCTTCATTTTCACGTCCTTCTTCCAAGTTGCATCAAGCTCTGCCGGCCCCCTATATAATGAGCTCAGTCTCTGCATTAATGGCCACTTAGATCTACTCCTCATTTTGTTCACATCTCTGTCTATCAGGACTCCATATTATAATTACAAATCATAATAGATAGATAGATAAATAGATAGATAGACAGCTCTATGCGAGCCTGGGAATGGGAAATGAGCTTGCAAATTACACTGAGGAAAGCTGACGACAGTGGCCAGTAAGGAGATGATGCAGTTAGTTGTCAGCAATCCACCCGTGAACAAAGCCCTAGTGACCATACACACACATACACACATACTCACACACAGGCTTCTTAAACTTTTCATCCACAAGGAACACACGTGATACAACCCCTGCTACACCAGAATTTAGGAAAGAGAGCTCAGATGGAGGTTAGCCATAGAACAGGCAGGTCAGAAGGAGGAAGGGCTTAGCAACTTGAGAAAGAGACAGAGAGAGAGCGAGACAGGGAGACAGGGACTCTGCTCAACTCACTCGTGAGTGAGAGACTTGTTAATATTTCCAAGACAAATAAAAATAGTCCCATACTATTCTTTACCTCTCCTGTCACTACATGACAAATGGGAAAGAAGATTACCTACGTACAAGGCTACTCCAGTATAATAACCGCTCGTCCACAAGTCTAATATATAGAAAACTCCACTACAAGTAACTACAAAGTCCTTTTTATGACATTTGGTAGCAGCGAATCTATGGACATCGTCTCCGAATCAAAAGCAAATTTTTTACAAAAGCAGGCGAGACTCTACAAGATTAGCTTCAGTTCTACACTGAATTCCTACAAAATACAGCCTACAATGCAAATAGCCTACAAGTCTACAAAACAACTCTATAATCTTCAAGTAACTTCAAGCAGCAGCAAGAAGAATATAAAACAAAGCAAGTAAAGAAGAGGAAAGACCAAAGCAACAAGCACACAAACCCCCACCACTCTCTCCCGCCTGCGAAATCATCGCTGACGCAGAGGTCAAGACACGCAGCAAAACACCAGAGCCACATTTATAACGCATCTTACTCATCTTCACTCAAGTTACTCATCGCTACTCGTTTACTCACTACAGCTACCAGTGTGGGAAGTTGACGTCACCATACGTGTGCTGAGACGACGCCAAGCCGTGTGTCTGACACCCCGCAACACACCAATCAACTCGTGAAGAACAACGCTATCACCACGTGCAACACCACCCACACCATTCCCACCACGAAAAAAATTACTGAGTTACATAGTTACTTCATTTATACAATACCCAGTGATATACAATAAGCTTCTGCACAAACATATAAAACGTGTTGTATAGTTACAGCTTAAATACACATACTTACTTCAGTTATCTGCATAACTCAAACACTAAATAATCACCAACAATAAATATAACATTTATTTACTACCAACGAGTGTTACCATTTATACCTACATAAAATACGTGTTTCATACATGCACCTATACATTATTACATCTACAAAGTAATAAAGAAAATATACCATCACAGTTACTCAGTGAGCAATTAAAAGAACTGTATTTAACATTTATTAATTAAAGCTACCTAGTGGAAACAGACAAATTAAGTTACAAGGTAAACTAGAGAAAAAAAAAAATGGCCAACACAAATGACGTTAGCAAGAGTGAACATCTTCAACACAATCGTGAAGACAATGATTTCCACACAGTGCTGACACACATATTACCCACGATAGGTACAAGTGAACAACAAGTCAGTGTATATAGTTAATACTGTATATAGTGTATATATATTTTTTAATATAAAATAACAAAATATGGGACTATATTATATCATTTTCAGTAATACCTGTGCAATATAAACTAAACTTTAAAAAAGTATCCCAAGGAAATTAGCCAGTAATTATGCAACCATGAACAACATGGAAAAAGCGTACACAAGCGAAGAAAAACAAACTATGGAAAATCAATACATCCAAAAAAAAGAGAAAAGAAAGAAAGAAAAAGTAAGAAAGAAAAAAGAGAAATAGGGTAAGATCACATAACAAACAAACGAAAATAAGTGTAAGTGTTACTACATATGTCAAAATACCACATAAACTACAAACAAAAAAGCAAATTGTTGTCTCCACAAGCAAGTGGCATAACACATCATCACTATCATCGACCGCAGCATATGTTAAGACTGCAATTATTACAATTATGTAACTACAAACGATATGTAACAATTATGTAACTCCATATTATAATTATGTAACGACAAACGATTGCATTATGCTACACTTATTACAATTATGTAACTACAAACGATATGTAACAATTATGTAACGACAAACGATTGCATTATGTTACACTTGCTACAATTATGTAACTAGAAAACAATATGTACCATTTATGTAACAGTTGCATTAACAAGATGTAACTTTTATGTAACTTTAACTACAATTATGTACCTACAAACGATATGTAACAATTATGTAACGACAAACGATTGCATTATGTTACACTTTGCCAATTATGTAACAGTTGCATTAACATGATGTAACTTTTATGTAACTTTAACTACAATTATGTAACTACAAACGATATGTAACTACAAACGATATGTAACAAGTATGTAATGACAAACGATTGCATTATGTTACACTTTGCCAATTAACAGTTGCATTAACAAGATGTAACTTTTATGTACCATTTATGTAACAGTTGCATTAACAAGATGTAACTTTTATGTAACTTTAACTACAATTATAAGGCCAAGACACTTATGTAACAGTTGCATTAACAAAATGTAACTACAATTATAAGGCCAACACATGTATGCATTTCACTACAAAAACCCAAGTACATACTGTATTACAGTTAAATAATTTACTTTAATGCATTTATTCAAATATGTATACAACTTGTTTATAATGTAATATTACTAAATAATCACTATTTACAATAAATATTATATGTATACAATATTCATACAATTATGTTATATTTACAATATTATGTATTTCACTTAATTAGCTTATAAGTTCATCATAATATATATATAATATGTATTAATATGTTAGGACTATTAACTGTCGATGGTACGCCATTTTCGCGTGACCGAGCAGATATCAGAACTCCATATTATAATTACAAATCATAATAGATAGATAGATAAATAGATAAATAGAAAGCTCTATGCAAGCCTGGGAATGGGAAATGAGCTTGCAAATTACACTGAGGAAAGCTGACGACAGTGGCCAGTAAGGAGATGATGCAGTTAGTTGTCAGCAATCCACCCGTGAACAAAGCCCTAGTGACCATACACACACATACACACATAATCACACACAGGCTTCTTAAACTTTCCATCCACAAGGAACACACGTGATACGTCTCCTGTTTCACCAGAATTTAGGAAAGAGAGGGCAGAAGGAGACAGGCCTTAGAACCGGCAGGTCAGAAGGGAAAGGATTTAGCAACTTGAGAGAGAGACTGAGAGAGCGAGACAGGGAGACAGGGACTCTGCTCAACTCACTCGTGAGTGAGAGACTTGTTAATATTTCCAAGACAAATAAAAATAGTCCCATACTCTTCTTTACCTCTCCTGTCACTACATGACAAATGGGAAAGAAGATTAGCTACTCACGAAGCTACGCCAGTATAATAACCGCTCGTCCACAAGTCTAATATATATAAAACTCCACTACAAGTAACCACAAAGGAGTTACAAAGACTTTTATGACATGTCCTCCCCTGTACAGTTATTATTATTGTGAGTGCTCAGGAAGTTTCCAACCATCTAGCTGTTGTGTAATTTGAGTATAAGTGTTATTACATTTTTTTTTTCTTGTACTGTATGGCATAAGGTGTTAATTCGTAGGCCTGGTGAAGTTTTTGTGATTCATGTAGAGTTTTTGGTGTCAGCCAATGTTAATAATATTTTGTATCTGTAATAATATATCTTGCATTAACTGAGCATTATCCGGTTTTCTCATTTATCAGGGCTGACTTAAATAAATTTGTTCTTGCTAAATTCGTGTTAATAGAGGCTATTGCAGTTAACCATATATTTAACCTGTTTTTGCCATTACATTATCCTTATGAGTCCTGAATGTTTAGTTGTTAGTTTGAGCATTAAACTTTAACTTGTAATTTTACCTAACTCTTTTGTTTTGAACCTGGAACTTTGCGGGACAGTAGTGATTTTAGTTCTCACTTGAAGTGTTCATTATCTCTCTCTGTTCCGTAACAATATACATATATATATATATATATATATATATATATATATATATATATATATATATATATATATATATATATATATAACAGAACTGAGGAAGGAAAAACAAATGAGGAAAAAAAAATAATCCATACACCAGATTACTGATGTCCTCTGTTCATAAAATATCTGTAACAGTTAGACTTGAACAGTTGTGGGTTGAAATTTGGAGGAAAACAACTCTGGGGAAGCGAGTTCCAGAGAGATGCAGTTCGGGGAATGAAAGAATTCTGATAGAAGTTCTGCAATATGGCTGAGTGACATTTCAGTCATGAGCACTACCAGATGCCCGTGTAGCACGAGGGAAGGCATGGGAGAGGTGGCACCATGGACGCAACTTCGTTTGAGCATTTGCCAAAAAAATATCTGTAAAATAATGCAAGGGAGGCAACATTCCTTCTTACCTGCAGGGGAGGTAGTTTATATGTAATGGCAGGGTTGTTAATGATTCTAACAGCTTTATTCTGAATTTTGTCTAGTTGTCTTAATGCAACCTCTCCACAACCATTCCACAAGGGTGAGCAATATTCAAGCTGAGAGCGCACATGACTCTTATACATTATAGCTAACTGCTCATCGGCGAAGAAGTTACGGACTCTGTACAGTAATCCAAGTTTCTTTGAGGCGGTTTTAGCAAGCGATTTGAAATGAGAGGTCCAGCTGAGGGCACTGTTAAGTGAGACACCAAGAATTTCAATACTTTTGGAGATGGGAATATTAGTAGCACTGAAGGTTATGTACTAATCTGGCAATATCTGTCTAATAGTAAACTGTATATATTTAGTTTTACTACCATTAAAAGAGACAAGGTTGTTTTGTCCCCATTCACAGATTGTAGATAGATCTTGATTTATGGAGATGGCTGTACCAAGTTGAGAGGTAGAGATATTAAACTTTGGAAATGGATATCTGAGTGTGAATGAACTATGTAGTGTTGAGTCATCTGCATATGAGTGAATGGGATTGTGGGTGACAGATAAGAGATCATTAATATGAACCAGAAATTGGGTTGGTGCCAGAACTGATCCCTGCGGCACGCCGGCGTTAATTGAGTGGAAATTGGAATATATATCATCTACTTTTACTCTTATTTTCCTGTCACTAAGATATGAAGAAATCAAAGGAACAAAAGACGTTAGTCCATAGCAAGGGAGTTTGGACAGCAGGGAAACGATGCCATACTCTGTCGAAAGCTTTAGAGATATCAAGAGCTACTGCATGAGTTTCTCCAAAAAGATCAATTGATTGATGGATGGTATGAGTTAAGAGATTATGTCAATGGTGGATCTTTCGTAGCGAAAACCTTATTGTCTGTCACTAATTAAGTTGTTGGATTCAAGATGTTTAACAATGTGCTTATTAATTAAAGTTTCAAATACCTTACCAAGAGAAGATGTGACAGCTATTGGTCTGTAATTGGAGGGGTCAGACGAACTTCCTTTCTTCGGAACTGGGTGGATATTGGCTTCTTTCCATGAATTTGGGAATAAAGAAGTACGTATGCATAGTCTGAATAATTTTGCTAGGACAGAGGGAAGTTCAGGGGAACACATTTTCAAAACAATTGGCGGAACTCCATCTGGGCCTGGAGCTTTGTTGGTAGGTAAATTGTCTAGGATGGATTTTACGTATCTTGTCTGTATTTTAAGTGGGGCAATTTCGGGAGAATCAAGTTCCAGTACTGGGACATTCTGGCTGGTATCGTCTATGGTAGAGTTTCTGGCAAATGTACTGGCAAAGATATCTGCTTTCCCACGTGGGACATTTGTAATGTTGCCATCTGAAGATTTTAGTGGGAGAATGGAAGATGACTTGTTAAAGTTATTATTGAAAGAATTAAGAGCTGACCAGAATATTCTATTGTCATTAGGGTTGTTAAGTAATTTTGATGCTTTCTTTTGAAGAAAGTTTGATTTAGATAGATTTAATACAGTTTTTGCATGATTTCTAACAACCTTAAATTGGGAGAGTGATTCAGATGTTTTTTTATTTTAAGTAAGAGTTATATGGTAATGACTTTTGGGCTGTTGCTCTGGCACAGTTGCCATCAAACCATTTTGGAGAGTTCGATCTTTTAGTGAACTGTTGACTTGGTATGAATAAATCCATACCAGCTAGTATTAAGTCGCAAATCTGGGACTGGGTAGAATTGGGATCACTAGAGAAGAAAGACTGCCATGGAACATCAGCAAGATAATTTGTAAATCCATCCCAGTCTGCCCTATCAAAGTGCCATCGGGTCACCCTGACAGGTTCAGAACGGGGAGGTGTGGGAGGGTTAACTAATGAGGCTTTGATGAGACTGTGGTCAGAGGATCCAAGTGGTGACAGTGCCTCTATCCTGTATTGATCGGGATTATTTGTCAAGAATAAATCCAAGAGATGGGCATTGTGGTCTGGATTATCATGTATTCTGGTTGGTTGCTTTACCAACTGGGTGAGATTAAACGATTCCGCAAACAGCTCGCACTCTAGACCATACTTGTAGATTGATAGACAGATAGACAATGAGAATATAATGAAAACAAAAGAAACCTCATAGCATGCTATTTGGAATCGAATGCTGGATCTCTCAAGTCACGGATAATGACCCTCTTCCCATCTGAGCGTGAGGCTTCTGTTTAGGATGCTTTTAATTCATCATCGTCATCATTATCATCTATATATAACTATCATCATCATCATCACCATCATCATCATCATCAAAATCATCACCATCATCTCCATCATTTACATAATTAGCATTATTATCAGCGTCATCATTTTATAAAAATAATAACGACCATCGTCATCATCATCATTATCATCACCTATATAATCATCGTCATCATCGTCATCACAGTTTATAATCATCATCGTCATGGACAAGATTAGTATCATTATTGCCATCATCATTTCATAAAAATAATACTGACCATCATCATCATCACCAGTACCTTCATAATCACCTTCATCATCATCATATGTAGTTCATCATCATCATTATCATTATCATAATCCGCTGCACGACAGATCTGTGCCAGCTTTCCCCACCCTGACTAATTTGTTGTTAGGATAATGTTAGTGTGGTTGTGTTGCTGGGTGGCTGTGGTGGTTATTTGTGGGAGAAGGAGAGGAAGTCTGAGAACGAGGTAAATGTTACTGGAAAGTAAGTGTGAGCGTGCGTAGGATTAGAGTGAGTCTTTGTCCGTGTGACAAGGTGCGTTTGGAGGGAGTGCATTGTGTGTGTGTGTGTGTGTGTGTGTGTGTGTGTGTGTGTGTCTATCTATTTATCTATTAGTCAGTGGGTCTGGCCATCCCTCAGGCCACACCCAATGGCAGGCTTCATCCAGGGTGTGTGTGTGTGTGTGTGTGTGTGTGTGTGTGTGTGTATCTATCTATTTATCTATTAGTCAGTGGGTCTGGCCATCCCTCAGGCCACACCCAATGGCAGGCTTCATCCAGGGTGTGTGTGTGTGTGTGTGTGTGTGTGTGTGTGTGTGTGTGTGTGTGTGTGGGTGTGTGTGTATCTATCTATTTATCTATTAGTCAGTGGGTCTGGCCATCCCTCAGGCCACACCCAATGGCAGGCTTCATCCAGGGTGTGTGTGTGTGTGTGTGTGTGTGTGTGTGTGTGTGTGTGTGTGTGTGTGTGTGTATGTGTGTGTGTATCTATCTATTTATCTATTAGTCAGTGGGTCTGGCTATCCCTCAGGCCACACCCAATGGCAGGCTTCATCCAGGGTGGCCACAACAAAACGCCTTTAACCCTTTGCCTGCCAATTACCTACTTGCAGTTCATTTCCGCTGACGTCACACGATTTTACTATGATGAAGAGAGAAATATGGCCCACCAAAAATGTTAAAACTATCACATTTAACGTTTTGCCCCAGGATATACAACTTCCTGTTTTATTACTGCTTACAACCCACCATTTTGTTACACTCATACACACGTCAGTTATAAATCTATGACTAGCCAACACAAGACAAAAAATAAAACTCAGACAGGGACCAACAATGGGTAAAAAAGAAAAAGAAACCTATTTCTCAGTTGGTTCGAACTTGGGCCTCACTAACCACACCCAGTTATCTACCAGTAGTAGCTGTCGTGGTTCCTGTGTATCTTCTTGCATCTGTTTTCTCTGTCCTTTTCTCAGCGTCCAAACAGTATATATATTTGTTCATCTGTTTCTGTTTTTTTTTTTTTTTTTTTTGTTTATCCATCATTTTCACCAACCAACGAACCATCCATCCATCCATCCAACCATCCACCCTTCTTTTTTACTATGTCCATCCTTCTAACCCTCAATATATCTTTCTGTTTATCTATCTCTGTATCTGTTTAAGTCTCAGAGTTAACCCCGGGTGGGTATTATTTCTCGTGTCTTAACATCAGGCTCCTATGACTCACTCTCAGATGAATAAACTTGTCTGGCGTTAGTTGGAATAGAGTACTAGAATTGTGCCCACCATGAGAGGGTTAGTTGTGATTGCATTAGCACTCAGGCTCCTATGACTCACTCTCAGATAAATAAAATCATCTTGCGTTTGATGGAACAGCACAGCAAAGTTGTGCCTACTGTGAGAGGGTTAATGGTAACTATTAACACTGTGGTGGGTGCGTGGTGGAATATGGATGAAGGAGTGCGTGAACGGAGAGGAAGACAGTGTAGGATATAAGACCCATTGCTGGTGCACTTATATACACGAGAGAGAGAGAGAGAGAGAGAGAGAGAGACGGGGGCGGGGGGAATAATGATCTTTAAAAACTTCAAATTAGTGAAAATGTCAGGTAACCAATGTTGCATGATGTGGTAAAAAAACATCCTGTCGGTACTCGTCTGGTTTCGATCTCGGGCCTCACTAACCACACCCAGTTATCTACCCGTGTTGGCTCTTGTGGCTTCTGTTAGTCATGTGTTGCAAAATCTATCTGTCTATATATCTTTCCTAGAGAGAGTTTGGGGAGGGGAGGGTCGTATTTTAAGTAGGTTCGTAACTTTTGTTCCTGAGCAACATTAGTTCCTGATGCAAATTGTGTCGATATTAAGTTGATAAAATGACATTCAAGATAATGGTACACCGTAAAATTCAAGCTTTGGTCTCTCTCTCTCTCTCTCTCTCTCTCTCTCTCTCTCTCTCTCTCTCTCTCTAATATTAACTCATCTTCACCACACCCGTTCATCCTTCACTACACCCTGTCACCCTTCACCATACTTTTGCACCCTTCAACACACCCCGTCACCCTTCACCACACTCTCCTATGCACTATTTCACGACTTCTTTACTTCCGTATACACTCATACTTCTTATCCTCCCATTGCATATATATTTCATCTTATCACACAGTACACCTTCCAGAATTTGGTTTCGTATTGGCTCCATCAAATGCTTATTTTAACATCAGCACCTCCCACTTTTACCACGTTATCTACTTTATCAATAGTCCTTCACTGCTCGACATATGTATCATTTATCTACAGCACTTTCCGTCCTCTACGTCATACTTGACCCTACCTACCATCCTCTGTTACCAGTTACCTATTCCTCATCATCCTTCATCACAGTTCCTAATTATTCACCGCTCTTCTCATCTTCATCACAGAGTTCATTCCTAAACTACATCATCCACCTAACCACCTTCACATCTCACATGCACATCGTTCCGATCTCCACTTGTCCCACACATCACGCCCCAACTACCATCGCGACACCCTCATCTCAAAAGCGTCCAGCTAAAGGTATTGCGATTGTTTCAGTAACTCTTCATCACAACGAGTTTCATCTTCTTTATATTCCATCAGTCACATCGTTGTCTAATTAATCCGATATATTAATATCGTCAGTTTGTTGATCACAGAGGTAATTTGTCACGATGAGCTAGGGTCGTGTTAATAAGTGGTTGTGTGTGATTAATAGGCCACCCTCTCCTCCTCCCTTCACTGAGCCAGTCCTTTACCTCACACTATCTAGTTACAGTAATTTTTCATGTATCGCGTTTACATCCCTTGCCTCTGTATTTGTTCTTTAAGTGGATTTTTTTTCATCATCAAAGGCTGTAATTTGGACAAAGTCATATATATGAATTGTGCCAGGGAATGTCAATAATTTTTTTTTTCTGTTTTAATGCTAACAATTCACTCATATAGCTATTGCTCATCGTGTTCACCCCCAAAAGACTTAAAAGAAATGTAAGCAATATCAGCTATATAAAAAAAGGCTGTGTCAAAAAGGTTTAAGATGCTCGAGAAACTACTAACTAAAATTCTGAGAACTAGTATAGGCAAAGAATAATAAATGTATAATACCAGTACTAGATTTAACATTCCTTATTGTCACCAGGCAGTCGATTCTGTGACACGCTTGCTGGTGCTGTTTGGTTCAGTCCCACACCACACAGCACAGCCATCCTACACTACATCAACACTAATAACATTCCCAGTGAAACATCTCTAAGAACAGAAAAATGAGGCTCAAAGTAGAAAGAAATTCAAAGGGAAGCAGTCTGTTTCAGGACATTTTGTTCATAAAACAAATTATCGTATAAAGTTGGGTATGACTGTGGTATCTGTTGTTTGAGAACAGAGATTGCCACGCAGAGGGTTCGTACCACTCACCCGGTCCTTCAACTGCTACCTGTCAGAAAAAGTGGCAAGGACAGGTATGTAATCTTAGCAAGGTGCAATAGATATTTCATGGGAAAATTATCCATATGTTCTATTCTACCGTAAATGAGCCGTCAGAGTATCAATAACACTATCACGACTCATGAATATTTTGTGGTTCCCATTCGGCATCCTCCTGTGATTTTTTTTTTTTTTTTACATCAATACACCAGAATTACCAGCCTGAAAACCTGAACTTTAACGGAAAATTTACTATTTCTTATTTCATTCTTTCATGCGCCAGTATCCTATCTCATTATCTGCTTCTAGCATGAAGATTAAATTTCTATCTATCTCTATCTATTACCAGACGCCTCAATCCCGTTCGGGGTGGCCACAAACAAATCGCCTCCACGTCGCCCTGTCCCCCGCCATTTCACTGCCCTGCTCCCAACTCACACCCCCCTCTCTCATATACCTCTCCACCCTATCCCTCCATCTCATCTTCGGCCTCCCCCTCCCTCTTCCCCCCTCCACCTCACTCACATACACTCTCTTCGTCAGTCTTTCACCCTCCATCCTCTCCACATGGCCAAACCACCTCAGTGTATTCCTCCTAACGCTTCCTATCACATCCACATCCACACCACAACGCTCCTTTATATCCTCATTTGTCAACCTGTCTCTCCATGTGACTCCATAGGCTCCTCTTAAATAGCTCATTTCCACTGCTCTCACTCTTGACTTGTGTCCTTCCAACAACGTCCAAGCTTCACTTCCATACGTTAGAGTTGGTATCACAATACTGTCATGTAGTAACTTTTTCACTTCCATGCTCACTTCCCTTTTTCTTATCACTGCTTTCAAGGAACCAGCAACCTTTCTTCCTTGCTGTACCCTTTCAAGCACTTCACCCTCCAAACCTCCATCCTTACTCATCACACTAACCAAGTACTTAAACATACTCACATTATCCAATTCCTCACCATCCAACCTCGTTGTACATTCACTGATTTCACCTCTCTCAAAGACCATCACTTTACTCTTCCCTACATTCACCTTGAAATTATGTTTCTTACACACTCTCCCAAACTCATCTACCAAGCCTTGCACCTCTCCTTCGTCTTCACTCAACAACACAGTATCATCTGCAAACAACAGTACAGGGAGTTTCCAAACACTACCCTCTCTCTCCAGGGCCACTCCAACATCCACTACCCTACCTTGTACCTCTTTTATTACCTCATCCATGTACAGATTGAACAACCATGGAGACATGAAACATCCCTGTTTCAGCCCAACCTTCAAAGAGAAAAATTCACTCAGTTCACCATCCACACGCACTGCAGCCTTAGCACCATCATACATACTTTTCACAGCATTCAACAACTTCCCATCTACTCCATATATTCTTAATACTTTCCACAATCCTTGTCTATCCACCCTGTCATATGATTTCTCCAAATCCATGAAAGTCGCACACAACTTCTTTCCCTTCTCTAGAAACTTAAAAATTAAAGATTAAATTTACTGTATAATATTAATCTTCATGCTGTACTTTCGGGTGATTGCCATCATAGGATTCTTCTCTTTAGTGTTGAGGCTGAGCACTTTGAAAACTGCCTCGAATCATCAACATATTTTCATAGTTAATGGAGAGGCTATTAATTTTTGTGTACAACTCTGACATACCTTAAAATCTCTAACTTTCCATCGATAATTATATTCCATATCATATATTACGCAGAAAATGCAGCGGAACATTTCCGTGGAGTTCATGTCACACACACACACACACACACACACACACACACACACACACACACACACACACACACACACACACACACACACGGAGAGAGAGAGAGAGAGAGAGAGAGAGAGAGGTAGGTTGTACATCTGTAGTCCGATGTCTTCTATTTCTTTGATGCTACGAACTGACGAGTTTATTTAGCTGAGAATAGTTAGTAGTTTTCGTGATTGTGGAAGTGGTGATGATGGTAGATATGATGATGGTGATGGTAGTACCTGTGGTAATGGTGGTGATGGTGGTGGTAGCTATGATGATGGTGGTTGTTTGTTTTGTATTAACCATAACTGCCATACTTTCATACATTAAAGTTTAAATACACAAAAGGACTTGCCCAAAGAAATTACTTGCATATTACTAATGCGGTACCTGACTTAGACCCTGGCAAACTAGTTTACGATGTTGTTCGTTGTTTCCCTCATATTAAGTATATTCTAGCCTCTGCCTTCCCGCAATGAACACTGTACCTGAAAACTCTGAGCTCCCATAGACACATTGCTTTAACATCCCTTTGTATTTCACCTAAAAGTACAAACCACTTTTTCCTCCCCCTTTTACACACACACACACACACACACACACACACACACACACACACACACACACAGACCAGGCTTCTCCACATGTACATCTCACCCAACAGCAAAATGTACCTATGGTGTTCTTTCATCAACTTCCCCTACACAGTGGGACGTCCCTTACAGTGCTGACGCCTGGTTTGACATGAGGACGTCACGGTGTTTGTGTGTGTGTATGTATGTGTGTGTGTGTGTGTGTGTGTGTGTGTGTGTGTGTGTGTGTGTGTGTGTGTGTGTGTGTGTGTGTGTGTGTGTGTTTTGATTAGTAGTCATTATTATGTCGCTATTTTGCATGTGTCATTCACGGTTCTGGATGTATGTCTTAAATGAGAGAGAGAGAGAGAGAGAGAGAGAGAGAGAGAGAGAGAGAGAGAGAGAGAGAGAGAGAGAGTTGTGTGTCCAAAAATTAATCAACAGTGAACATGGCATCACACGCAAGGCTAATCAAGTTCCCATTGTTATTTCCTGTCCTCGTCACTCCAGAATCGACTCCAGGTTTTGGTGTTACTGATTTTATCGTTGTTTCTTGTCTGCTACTTTGCCATGTCCCTCCCACCCACAATATGAAGTTATATCTGTTTCTTCTTTTTCGTTCATCCCCCTCTCAAGTTTTATGCTTGGCTCCATTGCGTGCTTTCTTTCCCGTTAACATCACATATTCTCTCTCTCTCTCTCTCTCTCTCTCTCTCTCTCTCTCTCTCTCTCTCTCTCTCTCTCTCTCTCTCTCTCTCATCTACATTCATTTCCCCTTGGTCACACTCCCGAATTATTCACCTCAGTTTGCCACTTTCTACCTTACCACACAAACCCTCTTCTCCCATCACTCCATCCAGTCATCACTATTTCATTAACCGTCGCACCCGCCTCATTACGAACCATTTAGGTGGAGATTAGACATTATTTTACAACACACCAATTCACAATCCATCCCCACAGCATCACCACATCAACGTAAGATCCTACATTAGCCACAAATGGACCTAATATTACACGTAAGATCACTTAATTATTGTTTAGTCACAGTCATCTCTCCCATTTCTCCTACGTTTCATCAGTCATGAACACATATAATTCTGGCATATTAATAATTTTGTCATTACAGTAACTAATTCAGGAGCACTGATTACTATGAACCTACTTGGATATATCAGTTTATTACTACCCGCTTTGTTCTCCCTACCTCACTCCACATTCCCCCCTTTCACTTCTCACACTCCTAACTTCCCATATCCCTATCTCACTCTCCACACCCCTGTTTCACTCTCCACACACCTGTCTCACTCTCCACACCCTTGGCTCACTCCCCACACCCCAACCTCACTCCCCACATCCCAACCTCACTCCTCAGCCATCTCCCTCATGACACACAGAGGTTTCTAATTCATCACTCCCTTACTTTACTCCCCACACCGCTACCACATTCCTCACAACCCTGCCTCCCTTCCTATACCCCTGCCTTATTCCTCACAGCCCTGCCTCACTCCCCACACCCCTCTATACTCCTGCCTCATTTCCCACACCCCTCTACACCCCTGCCTCATTCGCCACACCCCTGCTTTCCTCCCATAACCCGACCTCAATCCCAACACCCTTGCCACCACTCTCTTTACCCCTGCCACACTTTCTACACTCCTGCCAGTCCCTACACTCCTGTTTCATTCCCCACACCCATGCCTAACTTCCCACACTCCACCTACAGTCCCCACATCCCTGCCACACTCCCTACACCCCAGCCACAATCCCCACGACTTTGCCTCACTCCCCATATCTCTGCCACACTTTCCAGTTTCCTGCCTCATTATCCAAACAGACTTCTCATTAATCACACGCCTCACTCTACCGTCCTCTGTTTCACCTTTTTTACCCTCTCCTCATCCAGCATGACAGTACACCCTCCTTCATCCCTGGCTCGCATTTTTCACCTTTGCCTTACTCCCTTCGTCCACACTTCTTTCTCTTCCTACGTTTTTTTTTTTTTTCACCAACTCATGGAAATTCTATTCTGCAGCCCATTGCCACGTGTTATCACTCTCCTACCTGTCCAAACCAGCGAGGATGATCTCATATTCTACGATTTCTTCTTCACGTTTTAGAGTCTTTCTCTTTACTTTTATTTTGTGTCACTCTTTTAAACCCATTTGGTACCTGGCATTTAAAATTCGCTTCCGAATTAATTACCAATATTTTCATTTTGTGTGTGTGTGTGTGTGTGTGTGTGTGTGTGTGTGTGTGTGTGTGTGTGTGTGCGTGTATCTATCTATTTATCTATTAGTCAGTGAGTCCGGCCATCCCTCAGGCCACACCCAATGGCAGGGTTCATCCAGTGTGTGTGTGTGTGTGTGTGTGTGTGTGTGTGTGTGTGTGTGTATCTATCTATTTATCTATTAGTCAGTGAGTCCGGCCATCCCTCAGGCCACACCCAATGGCTGGGTTCATCCAGTGTGTGTGTGTGTGTGTGTGTGTGTGTGTGTGTGTGTGTGTGTGTGTGTGTGCGTATCTATCTATTTATCTATTAGTCAGTGAGTCCGGCCATCCCTCAGGCCACACCCAATGGCTGGGTTCATCCAGTGTGTGTGTGTGTGTGTGTGTGTGTGTGTGTGTGTGTGTGTGTGTGTATCTATCTATTTATCTATTAGTCAGTGGGTCAGGCCATCACTCAGGCCACACCCAATGGCAGGCTTCATCCAGGGTGTGTGTGTGTGTGTGTGTGTGTGTGTGTGTGTGTGTGTGTGTGTGTATCTGTCCATTTATCTATTAGTCAGTGGGTCTGGCCATTCCCCAGGCCACACACAATGGCAGGGTTCATCCAGTGTGTGTGTGTGTGTGTGTGTGTGTGTGTGTGTGTGTGTGTGTGTGTATCTATCTATTTATCTATTAGTCAGTGGGTCTGGCCATCCCTCAGGCCACACCCAATGGCAGGCTTCATCCAGGGTGGCCACAACAAAACGCCTTTAACCCTTTGCCTGTCAATTACCTAGCAGTTTCTTTCCGCTGACGTCACACGATTTTACTATGATGAAGAGAGAAATATGGCCCACCAAAAATGGTAAAACTATCCCATTTAACGTTTTGCCCCAGGATATACAACTTCCTGTTTTATTACGGCTTACCACCCACCATTTTGTTACAGTCATAAACACGTCAGTTCTAAGGAAAACATACGACTAGCAAACACAGGCAGAAGTAAAACTGAGCCCTAGTGACCAACAGAGGGTTAAAATTTATAAAAGAAACCCACTTATCAATCTTGGTTAGATCCCAGGCCTCACACACCCGGCCCAGTTATCTACCTGTGCTGGCTATCGTGGTTTCTGGGTATCGTCTTGGAAATTAAGCTATTTTCTCTATCAGTTTCTCAGCCAATGTATTTGTCCATCTATGTCCGAGTATTTGGTTATCCATCCATCCACCTGTTTTTTATGTGTGTCCTTCCAGTCACCAATATATCTATCTGCTTATCTATCTGCGTATCTATTTAAGTTTCAGTTAATCCCGGGTGGGTATTAATTCACGTGTCTTAACATCAGGCTTCTGTGACTCAGTCTCAGATGAATATAATCTTGTTGCCTTTGTTGGATTAGAGAACTAGAGTTGTGCCTACAATGAGAGGGTTCGCTGTGATTGCATTAGCACTCAGGCTCGTATGACTCACTCTCAGATGAATAAAATCGTCTGGCGTTAGGTGGAACAGCACAGGAGAGTTGTGCCAACTGTGAGAGGGTTAATGGTAACAGTATTAACACTGTGGTGGGTGCGTGGTGGAATATGGATGAAGGAGTGCGTGAACGGAGAGGAAGACAGTGTAGGATATAAGACCCATTGCTGGTGCACTTATATACACGAGAGAGAGAGAGAGAGAGAGAGAGAGAGAGAGGGGGGGGGAGTGTGTGTTTGGTTGTTTTCAGTTTGAATGTCAGTGTGTCTGCTCTCTATTTAACCATCTGTTTATTCATCAGCCAGTCTACCTATCCATATCCGTATATATCTATCTATCTGTATATGTATCTATGTATTTATCGGTGCATCAGTCTACAAAGACAGATAAAAAATTAGGTACAGAAATTGGTAGGTAGGTAGGTTGATATTTTCATAGCTAGACTGATTGACAAACTGAAAGACAAACTATTTGGTATAAATATAGTCTGAGCGTAATTTTTTGCTATATGCCTGCATGTTGGTGTTACGTATTAATATCTTGATGCTGAAAATGACGTGTGTGTGTGTGTGTGAGAGAGAGAGAGAGAGAGAGAGAGAGAGAGAGAAGAAATAAGTGGATATTCATAATCAAACATCGTAAACAATATATAAATAAATAAGTTACTGAACACTGGTGTAACACATAAAAAACTCTTCTGCCTATTGTAGGTTGGATCCTGGTCGCTTACTCATACCCAGATATCCACCTGTGTTGGCTGTAGGAGTTTGTCAGATATACAGTATGGATGGAAAATTTTATCCATAACTGTATCTATGTCTGTCTTTCTATATGTCTTAAATTAGTCAGTCTCTCATTCTGTAGTATTATGGTTCAGTCTGTGCCTCTCATCGTCATCATCCCCCATCTGTCTATTTACGTAACCATTCCTTTATCTGGACCTCTCCATATACCTTGCCGTTTGCTGGTCACTTCGTCATTATCGGCCCCTCCATCTATCTTTCTGTATCTCGTAATTCATCCATATTGGCTGCAGGACAACGCCTCTTAGAGTCTTCACCATCATCCATCATCATCATCATCATTCCACTCTAATGGCAATATTTTCCCCAGCTTTCTCCACTCCGACCTGTTATTTTGTAAGTTACTTCCATGGCAGTGATATATATTTACAAGTTTTTTCCTTCCAACAGGGTCTCTGCCATCCTCTTCCTCTCACTCCATCTCTGGGCTGCCACTCAGCTGTTTTAGTAGTCCTACGGTTCCCGTAGGAAAGGAATGAATTATAGAAACGTTTCCCATGTATAATGAACAAATGTTCACACACAGTGTACAGTATTGGATCGCTATGAATATGTGTGTGTGTGTGTGTGTGTGTGTGTGTGTGTGTGTGTGAGAGAGAGAGAGAGAGAGAGAGAGAGAGAGAGAGAATCCACAATCTGTGCACCTATACAATGGAGAAAGTTAAAAAAACATTAACAGAAAAAAACAATTTGCCTTTCACTCGGAGAGAAACCTGTGCTGGTATTTATCCAAGCTCCTGCGTCCATATGATTCCTCCTATGTGCCTATGAGTGTTAATAATCTTGAGAGAAATAATCAGAGCTATTTATGAAGTCTCACAAGCACTGTTACTTTTCACAACCCAGGGTCTCAATTACGAGTGATGAGTAGCTGTCACAAGGGCTTGGCAGTTTTTCACAAGAGCTAGAGGAAGCGAGATGGCAGACCATCAACAGCTTCGAATCCGTCATCCGAGCCATTATCGCCCTCGCAGAGACATTGTTGATATATACGATGATGGTGAACGCAAGAAAGGTATAGAAAGGATCATGCAGACCTCGTTCATGTGACTGAATTTGAGGGTGAATGGCAACCGCACTGACTGGAGTCAAGCTGTAACTGCAGATATGAAAGTAGCATTAACACTAAGATAATTAGCCACTGGGAAATGCAACATGCAGTGCTGATGACATCATTGCATACTGTGGAATAAATGAGAGTTGCCACAAATGTCATTTCTTTATGCACACACATGCAGTGCATTTTCCGCGTGAGTGAGTTAGGAAGTGAATGAAGGCTGTGAGATGCAGCAACGCAAGTCTGACACCCGAAATTAATTTTAACTTTCTTTCTCCTCTACAATCATCACCATCAACAAATATGTCATCTTAACTTATTTCAAGCAGAGTTTTTAATTTCTCAAACTAACCGAAATTTTTATTACAAACAACATAACAGGTTGTCGCCCAACTACCGAAGATATGTTTTTAAAAAATAGATCGATAAAACGAAACTGGCAACTCCTCAAAATTTTATATTTGAAAATAAATATGGGCAACTGTCCAAATATCGATATATAGGTTGTGATACGCATATCAGTCTGCTTGTTTGTATTTATAACTCAATATTTCTGCAAACTAGCAGTCAGACAAGCTGAACTAGTCATACGTCATCAAAGCACCTGCCAACTGCAGCATGCTTCACACTCGCAAGCAACTGCTAAGACTGATCGTGACCACAATTGTGAGATTCTGTGAGAGCTTTGATGAATACCTCCTAGGAACTTTTCACGGCTGTGAGTGATTTGGGGATAGGTTACTGGATACATGTGACAAATCACAGGGACTGATAAATACAGACCCTGGGTGTCAGTGACTGCATCCGATTCCTTCCTTCTTGGCTGTCAGGGTTTCTGTCCAGTTAAAACCCTTGAGTACCAGAGGTCTTTCTTGAGCCCAGTATTGTTGTGTGGCGGTAGCTGAAATGTACTGAATATTGTCCCAGAGTTGTCCCGATCATCAAAGGGTTAAATACTTGCCTCCTCCTGCATATCTTCAGTGATTGCGATGGCCAGGAACCGAATATTAGAGTTGTGCCTACCATGAGACGGTTCGATATTTGCCTCCTCCTGCATCTGTTCAGTGGTTGCGGTGGTCAGGAACCGAATACTAGAGTTGTGCCCACCATGAGAGGGGTCAATATTTGCCTCCTCCTGCATATGTTCAGTGGTTGCGATGGCCAGTGACTTGCTTGCTTTGGCTTTGTGTTGTAATTCATACCTTTGAGACGGACCAAGAACAAGATGGAGGGGCAAGGTGGGGGAGTATATGAGGGAGGGTGGCGTGTTGTGGCTGGGAGGACGGGTCGTTAATTAACAAGGACACAAAGAATAAAAGTTATTTTGGCTGGACCTCCTCCTAGGGAGAGAGAGAGAGAGAGAGAGAGAGAGAGAGAGAGAGAGAGAGGATCAGGAAAACAGTAATGAACAAAATAAGTAAGGCAATGATCGATTAAAAAGGAAGCCACCGATAACTATGGTTTCGATCTCAGGCCTCACTATTCCGACCCAAATACCTACCAGTGTTGGCGGGTGTGGCTTCGGTTGGTTTTTTGTAAGCAAAACGCATCTATCTCTATATCTGTCTATATATCACCTCAGAGCAATTCATATACCTTCTATCAGTCTCTTGCTGGATATCATTTACAGTCAACTCATCTACAGAATTAAAAGCGATCATCATCATCACCACCACCACCATCATCATCATCATCATCATCCGGACCATACTTGCCACTAATAAATGGAATGAGTAAACAAGAATAGTAAATATAATAATCAGCGAATAGATTAGATAGAGAAGGTAAATATGAATGAGGGAGATAAGGTTGTGTGTAAGAAGAGTATTTTTGTGTTGTTGTTGGTGGGGCGAGAGGATTATATTGGGCAGAGGAGAGCAGCCTAGTAGTGAAGGTGGTTAAGGAAGGCTGCAGCAAACCCGTCTACTTCACAAAGTCTCTCCTGAGCTGAGTAAAATACTGTGTGGATAGCAAGAATACAGTGAAGAAGACCTCACCGTACTGAAGGGGTTATGGACACAGTTGGCTACATGGCATGAGGATTGACAGAGAGAGAGAGAGAGAGAGAGAGAGAGAGAGAGCGCTTGTGTATAAAATCATTAACTCACAGCAACCCGAACTAAAACAATAGCAATACAACCAACACCATATACAGTCAGCATCAAAAGAACTATCGCCTCTCCTGCTCCTCTCTCCATGATGTATAAAAATCCGTGTGGTGAATCCGTACCAGGCGACACTGATGCCATTGGTGTACAGCCATATCAAGACATCCATGTTGGTTGTTACTGATTCACTGGACTGATTAGCAAAGGTGACGGAGAAAATAGCGACAGAGGCGACACGACTTCTGGTGGTGACTGTACCTTCCCTGGCGGATGATTGGACGGCAACAAAGAATGACAAAACAATAAAAAGGACCGAAAACAGAAAAAAAAAAAAAAAAAAAAAGAGCCCTAAGTTGAAGTAGGAATCGAAGCCCTGTTCTTGGTCACGAGTCAGAAGCCTCCTGTGTGTGGGGGTTCTGTTTTGTCTGTTATGGTTTAAGTTTTTTTCTTACTCTGTTGTCAAGAATACATTTGCTCTGTTTTTGTTTAAGTGTGTTTGTGGTAAATTGTTGTCAGATATATGATTTAGTGATTTTATGTCATCGTTTATGCCAAATTGTTGTCAGGGATATATTTTTGTGTTTTTAACTGAGTTTATGGTAAATTATTGTCACGTATATGTTTTAATGTCTTTATATTTCAGTATATTTATCTTTTGTTGTAATCTGGTATATGCGTTTTCATATTAAAGTGTGTTTATTGTTAATTGTGTTCAGATATATGCTTTTGCCTGTTTGTATTTTAGTGGCATATCGTTAACTATTATCAGGTATAAGTTTGTTTATATTTAAGAGTATTTATCGGTAATTGTGTTCAGGTATATGTTCATATATATATATATGGTTAGTGTTCGTCAGGTATAAGTGTGTTTAAGCTTATGTGTGTTTATCGTAACTTGTTGTCAGATGTATGTTTTAGTGTGCAAATGTATAAATGTTCATAATAAACTGTTGTCATGTACAGTATATGTAGTAATGATATAATGTGGAGGAAAGAGTGTACTGAACCGTTAGTGGGTAGTGTGTCCAAATGACTGGATTAATTGAGCTGCACCCGAGGCATGGAAGAGGTTTTGGGATAGCCTACACATTGGAGAAGCGGTGCGTTTAGATAGTTAGACAGGAAGAAGGAAAGAAAGAAGATAGATAAATAGACTGATATTTTCATATACTATACACTCTTTTGATAAATAGATCCACAGATGGGCAATTGAAATACTGTACATGTGTACGTTAGTGGAAGATGGTGAAGACTTCTCTTAGCCCTATACCAACACCAGAGAGTGAGACAGACAGACAGACAGACAAACAGACAGACAGAGATAGAGAGATATAAACAGAGACATAGCGAGACACAGACAGAGATAAATACAAAGAGACAGAGAAAGCCAGCTAGAAACAGAGGTAGAAAGACAGGGAAAGAAAGTCAGACATAAATACACAGACATATATATAGATAGAGAGACATATAGATGTACAGAGAGAGAGAGAGAGAGAGAGAGAGAGACTGTGTTCAACTGTTCATAAAAAAAGAAGCTGCTGAGTCCTGTTTGGGTTGGATCCCGGGTGCTCAGTAACCAGACCCAGTTACCTACTACCACTGTTAGCTGTTGCCACTTCTGTTTATCTACCACTGTTAGTTGTTCTCGCTTCTTTTTATCTACCACTGTTGGCTGTTTCCTCATCTGTATTTACCACTGTTGGCTGTGCTTCCTTCGGTTTATCTACCACTGTTGTCCGTTCTCGCTACTGTTTATATGTGCATCCATTTGTTAAGTCATGCTTGAGGTTCCTTGTTTGTTTTTGCATATTGTTTGCATGCCTGCCAGTTGATCTGTTTGTTTGACCATATCCCTGTTTATTTATTGTTTGTATCTCTACCTGTTTCTGTATCAAGCTATCGATCCTTCCATATGTTTTTCTGTCTGCCTGTCTCTATCTCTTTGCATGTCTGTTTATATCTCGAGTTATCTATTTGTTAATCTGATAAATCTTCAGGGATGTGTATGAATTTGTTCATTTTCTCTCTCTCTCTCTCTCTCTCTCTCTCTCTCTCTCTCTCTCTCTCTCTCTCTCTCTCTATATATATATATATATATATATATATATATATATCTACCACTCCATCTATTTGCCTACCTATCAATTTACTGTCCATTCCAAGGTGAAGGCAATACAACTCCATGTTCAGTAGTCTAGGTAACCAGCAGTAAATAATAACTCTTTGGCCATCACAACCAGAGTATATTTTCAGTGCAGGTATCAACAACAGTGTTATAGCTGTGAGACTGAATGGTAAGTGGCTGAGAGTGTCAATACTGTCACCATTAACTGTCTCATGATCAGGATAACTTTAGTACTGCAGGTAAGGCCAAAAGATTTTGTTCATCTGAGAGAGAGAGGATACAGATTACAGAAGCATTAACTCGCTAACAGTAGTTACTAACACAGTCAGGCTCCTATGACCCACTCTCACCTGAATAAAATCGTCTGGCGTCAGCTGCAATGAGACAGTGTCTTTGTCCCGACCATTTGACGGTTCATGGTACCAGTATAAAGACCTTGTGGCTCCTGTGACTCAGTAGTAGCTGAACAAGAGAGAGAGAGAGAGACTTTGTGTGTGTGTGTGTGTGTGTGTGTGTGTGTGTGTGTGTGTGTGTGTGTGTGTGTGTGTGTTAATTTTCAATACGTGCGCTGCTCCTTGTCCTTCTAATGTGTGTGTGTGTGTGTGTGTGTGTGTGTGTGTGTGTGTGTGTGTGTGTGTGTGTGCATGGGGAAAGCGTGTGTAATGTGTAGATTCTGGGTGTAGGTTATTGGAAAATACGTGCGCATTGTGTGTGCGTGCTGCGAAATGGATGATGGAGTGCGTGAACAATGGAAGCAACTTGACCCATTGCTAGTGCAGTCTAAGGGAGAGAGAGAGAGAGAGAGAAAGAGAGGGGCTCAATTTTTGCAGTGGAATAAGGCGCGTTGCCGAATATGTTAACATTCTTCTTCGTAGGACTGATAACTAAGCTAAATATAAACACTATTCTACAATTTTCAAGTAGTTTCGGATCCATACTCCAAAAAAAAAAAAACACTGTGAAAGCAATGGAAATTACGAGCGCGTCTGATCGTCGCACTTGCGCTAGTTCGCTCTAGGCACTCTGTCATTTATTATTCATAAAACCCCTCACACTTTATATTTCTATTACTATATCACACTTATATATATCTGGAGTCTTTCTCCATAAGTTTCCTTCAGTCGTATTAGTTTATTGTCACTGAAGTCATTCAATTTTTCATTCAGTAAAATACGTAGAGAGCCACGGATTCACTTTCACTGTAATAACATAAATTATTTGTACTCATATTCTTATATTACTAATTACTTACATTACTATTTGCATTTTCTATTCTATTTTCAATATTTATCCTGCTATTTTATTTACACTATTTTATTCACTGTCACTTTCAGTAAGATAAAACTATAATATACTGTTCAATCATATGAACTGAACATCCATTGCTTTCACCTGCTATTTACATATTATTTACACATTATTTCCAAATAATTCTGCTTCCACACTTGCACTGTTAGAACTGCTTCTGGCTGTGGTAATCGAAGAAGCAGGTAACACAGAGGGGAATCTGGCATTCAGCGCACTGCCAAGAGGTGCGTTTATGCTCAGGTGTGCGGCGGGTGGTAAGCGCACATACCTGACACCTGCGAATCGCAGTCTTCCTTTTCCCTGTGGCAGGCATAAGCTCAAGTCTGTGCCGATCCATATACGCCCTCTGCTCAAGTCGGTCGGGAAGTGTTACTGGATGGCGCCTTGGAGTTGCTGCTGTCACCCTACCATATCTTTCCAGCAGCTGCTGGACACAAGTCCTGGCGAACAACCTCAGGGAGAAGGACTTGGGTGGCTTGACCTTCATCTTGTACAGGATGAAGGCGTTCAGCATCGTCATATCTATGAGATGCAGAAAAACTTTCCTGTACCACCTAGTATTCTTCCTGAGGCAGTCGATCTCACCAATCATCATGTCGGACTTGTCCACCAGCCGCATGTTGATATTATAGTCCAACACAGCATCAGGTTTCATCACAGGTTCGCCTGTCCTACGGTCGATCTTCCCACTGTCTCTCATCTCCCCCTTATGTACGGTGGTGAGCATGTGCACGACCCTCTTGTCATGCCACCGTATTGCCAGCATCTTCTCAGACTTGCGTAGGTGCACGTCTCCTCGCTGCGAGGTTCCCGCCTCTGGGAATTTGGGGAAGTGGGCATGATTACTTTTCACAGTGCCGCAGGAGCCAATGCCGTGCTCAGAAAGGTATTTGGCAAGTTTCGGTGCTGTATAGTAGTTGTCTGTATGCAGCACATGATTCCCACCAAAATACTTTTCTAGGAGCACTTTCACTACACAGCCTGAGAAGCCAAGGGGGTGTGTTTTATCGAGATCGACAGTGCTGGCTGAATATATGACGAAGTCAAGGATGTACCCCGTCTTACAGTCGCACAGTACAAAGAACTTAATTCCAAAGCGATGGCATTTGCTTGGAATGTACTGAACAAACCGAAGACGTCCTCTGAACAAAACCAAGGATTCATCAATGACAACCTTTTGAAAGGGGTGGAAGAATGACATAAACTTATCCTTCATTCTGCTCAGAATCTCCCGGATCTTCCAGAGTGGGTCGGTTTGGGAAGGTACATCGTTGTCGGCAAAGTGCAGGTTTCCCATGATGTTCCGGAAGCGATCTCTGGCCATGTACTTATTGAAGGTGGGTGAGGGTAGTAAGGGGTCCATGGACCAGTATTCTTCCAACTCATGCTTCTTGGAGTGTGGCATGAGAAGCATGAGGGCAAAGAACACATACAGCTCCTGCACTCCCAGCATGGACCACTGTTGCATCTTGGCTGCACCTGTACCACTTGCAGCACATTGTGATTCATACCTGTTGGTTTCATCACATATGTGCTGCATGACTTCGTCTTCTAGGAAGGCCAAAAGGTAGTCGACACACTCAGCATTTTCGTCCATAGTGAAGGCAGGCTGAACTCCTGAGGAGCTCTCATCAAAAACTAGATTTTCGGGCACAAAATCTGACCCTTCCGTCCACGCGAAGGCGTCCAGGATTACCTGTCGTGGCGGTGTAGGGCGGGTGGTGGTGGTGGTGGTGGAGGTTGGCTGTGAGGGAGGTTTATCTCGGTCAAGGTCACTTGCACTGACCCTAGGTTGCCGTACAGCACTAGCAGCCCTTACCCTACTAGCTACACTACTTTTCACTCTCCTTGATTTACCTCTACCTCTACGGCCTGCCTTCACTGTTGATGCTGGTGGTGACTCCGACGACGAAGACTCCGGAGATAACTCAGCCGACGATGATGAAGAGATGAGTGAAGTGGGGCTTGGGGAATGGGGAGGTGAATGCACTCATGACTCATGGCGGGCTGGGTCATGTGGGGGCATTGTTCTGGGGCTAACACGCTGCCTTTTCACTCCCTTCCCAAATTCCTGTCCTTGCTGCACTAAAGGCTCCTTTCTCTTGGAGTTAGACACTGATTCACTTACTGTAGCACTCGTTGTTTCTGTTTCTGGCGCGATAACCTCACCCGGCTCATCACACGATTCACCCTAATCGTCATAGTCACTGTCCATCATTATCATGGACAATTCTGCCAGTTCACGTGCCACTGCAGAGTCACTAAGGCCTTTCCTGCTTGCCTCACTACTTTTCTTAGGAGTAGAGGTCACGGGGCCCTTTGCAATGGGCGCAGAAGCGGCAGGAATGGCGGGGCACGAGTGCGACATGGTTTCTCTACAGCGGAGGACAAGGAACTAAATGCCGTGGCTTATCTGAGAAGGGAAGGGTTGACAATGACACTTTGGGCTGACTGCTGCTAACTTACAGGCTAATTTTTTATAGGTAGAAAATCTCGGCAATACATAAAGAAATAGGTAGTTCCAGGTGAATGTAAATGTCAGTTAGGATTCTCCCTTCCTTTCTGATATATATTTTTATTACAGACATCGATTACAAGGCATAAATCAAAGGGGAAATTACCGTGGTAATGTAGCGAATGAATGCACATGAGGTTTTGTCAGGTGATAATTAGCCAATTTCTGGTGTATAACACTATCACTTACCTGGTTTTCTTTTGGTATATATTATTTTGTATAAGTATAGGGCATAGGGCTTATTTCAATGGATGAAATCTGTGGAAAAATCCAGGGGAAATTTGCGTAGCGCAGCGCAGCGTGGGAGGTGAGAGGACAGGGTAATGGAGGGCAGGTAGGGAGGGGAGTCACGAAGGGGGTAAAATCGCTAAATTGTCAACAATGGATGGGAGTACAGATGAGATTTGGAGTGCTGACTAGTGTTGGACATTGGCAGTACTGATAGATGATACAAGCCACCACTTGAGAGCCCAGGATAATTCAAAATAACACAGAATCACAAAAGTGACACCCCGCGGTATGATCCATTGTGGCCGAGCGTCACGAAAGTGACGCCCCGCGGTTAAGGGGTTAATGGAGTGAAGATAAATACTCAAAAAGATATTAAAGGTATGGAGAAGAAAGGAAAATGAGAGACTGACTAGGAAAGTGCATGTGAGGCGGGGTTGAGAGGGGATGGGGGAAATTAAGGATAAGTCGAAGAGACTGAGTTGACCCGTATGAGGGGGAGGGGGCAAAGTACAGGAAGGGTAGGTAAATTAGAGAGGAGGGGACGAAATGCAGACGATATATTTGTGGCCATTGATTATGTTATTAATGCATCTGGATATTGATAGATGGATTGCTAGATACATGTGTAGATTTCCAAGGACTGATTGATAAAACATTTTCAGATTTATCCATCTTGCCAAGGTCAAGTGTGTGTGTTTACTGTGTTTTCTTAGTGATCATCATGGGCGGTTATTTTTTGTCATGTCTTTCCATTCAGGCTCCGATGACTCACTGTCAGCTGAATAAAATCGTCTGTCATTTTGGGCAATAAAATACAAGAGTGTTACCACCACAGGACTGTAAATGGGTAAATTGTTAACAATCTGAGGCTCGTTACCTGTTGAAATATTTCATCTACGTTTAACATGAACAGAATAACAGAGTTGTTCCCATCATGAAGGCGTTTCTGATAACAGTATTAACACTCTCGGGTGCAATTAACTTCCTCTTTGATGAATAAAATCGTCTGGCGTTAGCCGGAATGAAATAGTCCTACTCGAGGTGTATGTTCGTACATCTATCTGGTTCATCTCACCAACGAAGTGAATCTGTTTCCCTATGCATCACCGTTTCAGGGTAGTGGCAGGCACAGAGGGGTGGTGGCAGCAATAATGTGGATGTACAATATGGGTTAGCCGAGGATATGAGGCAGGCTGGTGTGTTGTGGTGGAAGGGCATTTTCTCATCATCTACTGCCTTTGCTGGAGGTATTATCGTATCGTTAATAAGGGCTACAACTTGCTTACCTGCGTGGGCCTTGGTCACCTAATGGCGGCTCTCAACGCTGCTCGATCTCAGGCAGCCCCCTTTTTTAGTCCTTATCCCTGACCTCGATCCAGGTCTTTTTTCGGACTGTCTTTCACAACCTTCCCCCCTACTTTCATACGTCCTACTTTCCACTTCCTAATATCCCTTTCTCCCAGTGTGAGCAGATTATGTGATAGGTAGATAGATAAGCAGATAGACAGGTAAACAGATTAACAGGGTTTTCAGAAGTTATAGGTAGATGGATATGTAGGCAGTAAGTACTTACAGTAGGTAATCAGGTGAGCAGACAGACTGATATACTGATAGAGGGATAAACAGACATGTGGATGTACAGATAGTTTGAGAGCGAGTTTTTTTTTAGTTACTTAAGCCGGAAGAAACTTTTATCTGTGTGTGTGTGTGTGTGTGTGTGTGTGTGTGTGTGTGTGTGAGAGAGAGAGAGAGAGAGAGAGAGAGAGAGAGAGAGAGAGAGAGAGAGAGAGAGAGAGAACAGATAAACCCTTACATACATTAACGAGCAAAGTAAAACACACACAAACACACGAACCTAATTTTGAACCCAGGCTTGATACAGAAAAAGAAACTCGACATTCGTCAAGGTTTGATTCCGGGCCGTCGCTGTCCACACCCAGATATCCACCTGTGTTGGCTGTAGGAGTTTCTGTCAGATATAGGGATGGAAAACATAATCTTTAACCCTAGACTGGTAACGTGGGGTATCAGAAACCCCAGTCCCCGAAATTTAGTTTCTAAAAATATGAGCATAAGGTCTACAGATCTGTCCGTCTCCTTACCTTCCTGCCTAGTGATGCTCTTCATGGGGATGATGGGGTCATAGCTGTACCTGGCTCTGATTTTGCTCTATAGAGCCATTAGGGTATGTTATACCCCATGTTACCTATAATGTAACCTCAGTTGAGCCCTCTTGTGATTTTTTAAATTTCAATTTGCTGTCTTTCTCCTTTTGTATACAGAAGGTCCCAACATCGGTCTACTGCAGGCCACCCAAGGAATCATGATATTATTTTTCAGTTTTGCAAGACTTAATTTTAAAATTTGTATACCTAAAATTTAATCATTTTTGTATAAACTTAAAAAAATATATATTTATTTCAATTAAACTTTATTTTTTCTGTCCCTATTTAAAGATAATGGGTTGAATTATTTGTGTATTGAAGCATTTTGAAATATCTCAAACGGAAGTATTTTTGTTATATTTTTTCCATGGGGTACGTCATACCCCACGTTACCTAATATGGTAAAAAAAAAAATGGTTACCTATCCAGGTTTAATTGTATATGTGTGTCTGTCCTTCTGTCTATTCATCGCAGTATAAACAGTGATTCTGCCAGGTATATGTATAAAAAATATCTTTAACTGTATCTGTATGTCTGTCCCAATATACTAAACAGTGATTATATTAGTCTTTCATGTTAGGATTCAGTCTGTCTATGTCACGTCATCAATCCAGTTTGTGTCTGTCTACATAGTCATTCGTCTATGAGTCTATCTGTTTATCTATCATTCATCCATCATAACCACGCGAGAACGCCTCTAGACCTATATATTGTCACTTATCATCATCATCAAACTGTAATATCAATATCTGTCCCAGCTTTTTCCACTCCGACCTTTTAATTGTAAGTTCCATGGGAGTGCAATATATTTACAGGTTTCTTCCTTCCAACAGCGTCTCTGCCAGCCTCATCCTCTCACTCCATCTCTGGGCTGCCACTCAGCTATCTTAGTTGTCCTACGGTTCCCGCTGAAAAAGGTCTGTATCCCATGTATCCAAGTATTAAAGGAATAAATAATAGAAACGTTCACCATGTATAATGACCAAATGTTTACACACAGTGTACTGGTAGGGAACATTTTGTGTACGTGTGTTTGTTTGTCTCTTTGTTTGTTGTGTGCGTGAGAGAGAGAGAGAGAGAGAGAGAGAGAGAGAGAGAGAGAGAGAGAGAGAGAGAGAGAGTGTACGAGTGCAAGACAGAAGAATAACAAAAGCATACGAGCTAAATAAACTGGTTGGCCAATAAGCAGAATGGAAACCCGGCTGTGATTGGCTCCAGCGGATTTCTTCCTTCCTTGGCTGTCACGGTTCCTGTCTTGTTTAACCCCTTGAGTACGAGAGGCATTTCACAAGCTTATTGTTGTTGAAAATTGTCATCATTAAGCACTTCTTGTATCAGGTGGCTGAACATTACCTCTATTGTCCATTTTTTTTTTTTTTTACCCATACTTGGCCTAAAAATGTCACCTTCCCCTCTTCAGTGCGGAGATTAAAAGGTAGATTAAAAATTAATTGTGATGTTAGTCAAGAAAAAGTGCAATGGAAAGGCTGTCGAGACGTAGTATGATTTACGTCTGGCTTTAATGTACAAGAATTTTGCTATAAAAGGTTGAAATAGAAACCTGGATATCGCAATCATGGATCAGGACCCTCTTCCCGCCTGGCCGTGAGGCTTCTGTTTAGTGTGTTTTTAATTCGTCATCATTATCATCACCATTATCTTAGACGTCGTCATCACCATAATCATCATCATCATCCAGTATCGTTCCACTGCATGACAGATCTGTGCGAGCTTCCTCCATTCTGACCTATTTGTCGGTAGGATATGTTAGTGTGGTTGTGTTCCTGGGTGGCTGTGGTGGTTATTTGTGGAAGGAAGAGGAGAGGAACTCTGAGAACGAGGTAACTATGTTATTGGAAAGTAGATATGAGTGTGCGTAGGATCAGAGTGATATTTTGAAAAGTGCGTGTGTGAAGGTGTGTGTGAAGGGAGTGCGTTATTAATGTGTGTGTGTGTGTGTGTGTGTGTGTGTGTGTGTGTGTGTGTGTGTGTGT
>NC_136959.1:6004843-6084843 GCF_032717465.1 Coenobita brevimanus
CCACCATTTTGTTACACTCATACACACGGCAGTTATAAAGAAAACATATGACTAGGCAACACAGACAAAAACATAACTGAGCCCACGTGACCAACAAAGGGTTGAAATTAGAACAAAGAAACCATGCGCTCTGTCTCGTTCGCTCTCGAGCCTCACCAACCACACCCAGGTATCTTCCTGTGTTGGCGTCGTGGTTTCTGTTTATCTTCTTGAACATTAAGCTGTATTCTCTGTCAATTTGCCAGCCTATACATTTGTCCATTTCTGTCTGTGTATTTGTTTACTCATCGTTTTAACCAACCATCCATCCATCCATACCACCAATTGTCTTGTGTCCATCCTTCCAGCCTCATATGTACTGAATATATCAGTGTATCTACCTGTGTACGTGTTTAAGCCTCAGAGTTAATCCCGGGTGGGTATTATTTCTCGTGTCTTAACATCAGGCTCCTATGACTCACTCTCAGATGAATGAAATCATCTGGCGTTAGTTGAAATAGAGTACTGGAGTTGTACCTACAATAAGAGGGTTAGTTGTGATATCATTACCACTCAGTCTCCTATGACTCACTCTCAGAAGAATAAAATCGTCTGGCGTTGGGTGAAACATCATAGTAGTGTTGTGCCTACTGTGAGGGGGTTAACGGTAACAGTATTAACACTGTGGTGGGTGCGTGGTGGAATACGGATGAAGGTGTGCGTGAACGGAGAGCAAGACAGTGTAGGATATAAGACCCATTGTTGGTGCAATAGAGAAAGGTATTTAAAGGTTCGATAAAAGGACAAAAGAAACCCGACGAGGTAACGAAGGATGGAAACCTGGTTCTGTGTCACACATCTGGTTTCCTTCCTTGTCTGCCGTGAAGGTTTCTGTTTACCTCTTCAGTCTAATGACCTGTTTTCATTCCATCGTTCTTGCCACCTCTTGGCCACTTTGTTTAGTGTGGGAGAGGCTCGTGTAGTGCAAGAGGTCATGAAGGACAGACCAGATTACTCCAGTTCAAATATTCCTTCGTGAAGATGAATTAAGTCTGTAAGTGGCAAGAATGAAGTCGATAATATGTCATCGGACTGAAGAGGTTTAAAATCCCTGTGTGAATTTTATATAAGAAAAAAATCCCCATCTCCGTCAGTGGGATATTGTATTATATTTTATATTCTTGTCAGCAGCAGAGGGTTGCATTCAGGATAAGGAACTCGATGATGATTGAATACATCTCCTTTTACCCTCTCAGTGGTGGTGCAGAGGGACGCCTTCAATTGGTGGCACCGATATAACTGGTCGGCTTCACTTCGAGGTTACACAGACGTCCCTCAGCTCCCTCTCTATCCCCTGAAAGGAGGATGGTGGACTGCAGCAGGAGGGAGAGTTCATCCTGCAGTCCACTGGGTTCAGGTTTCACATGAACCTGGGGCTACATCCACAACTACCCTCTCAGAACGGTGATGTCGCTTTCATTTCATGCTTCCTTCCCTCACACGATTTTATTCAGCTTCGTGAAAATCCCTCGTAGTAAAGGAGGTTACTGGTAATATTAAAGTTACTGTGTGTGTGTGTGTGTGTGTGTGTGTGTGTGTGTGTGTGTGTGTGTGTGTGTTCGATTACAAAGTCTGTCAGTCAATGCGTGTGAATGCCCAAGTGTGTCAGTGTGTGTGTGTGTGTGTGTGTGTGTGTGTGAGAGAGAGAGAGAGAGAGAGAGAGAGTTTGCTTATGTAAAAAAAATACGGCGACAAATAAACCCATCCATCATCCAGTCCTATGTTGCCCCATGACGAGCGAAGGAGCCCGGGGCTAGACAAGTTGGTCTTGACATTTAAGATGAGAGTGACCAGCCTCACTCATCCCTGTGTAGCATTAAGTGAGCATTAAACTCCAACCATCTCTTGGATATAAACCTGCACAGGATCAATCCTACTGAAACACCATACTTACCCACTAAACCACCAGGCGCCACAATTTGGTTATATGGTTACCACCCAGCGTAGTAGTTGGTTTCCTGGTGTCCAGGAAAGATTTTGGCTTGTCTCTCAGTGTAGAGACATCCGTAGGCAGAAGGAAGAGGAAAGAATGAAGGAGAGAAAGACAGAAGAGGGAGTGTAAAGTCACCCATAGGCAATAGGAAGAGAAAGTGAAAAAAAAAAAAAAAGAGAGAGAGAGAGAGGAAGGAAGGAAGAGAGGAAAGGGCAGACACCTAAAGCAGCACTATATTGGGTGAGTGGATGGTGAGCACCCCCATAAATAAATGAGGAAGGTAAAAAAGACTAAAATAATCCCTGCCATACGGAAATAAATGAAACTCAATGGCCTTGTTTAGGTTCGATCCCGGGTAGTCATTGTCCACCCCCAGATATCCACCTGTGTTGACTGAAGGAGTTTCTGCTAAACGTATGTTTGGAAAGTCTATACATACATACATACATACATATGCTTGTATCGTATCGTTTACAAGGCTCCAAGATGCTCCCATGCTTCGGTCTTGGTTTCGCAATGCCGGATCTCCACGTTGTATAATCTTTGATAGTCTCCCAGTTCAGTCCCTTATCCCTTAGGTCACAGTCTATGACGTCCCAGATCATTTTTCGTCTACTTCTCGTAACCCTACCCTCGACATTCACACCATTCATCTTCCGCACCCAACTGTCATGCACCACCCTCTCGAAACGCTCAAACCATCTCGGTCAGCTCCTGCAACACCAATGTATTCCTGGTGCATTCTTCCTCTTAGCTCTTCAGTCGCAATCCTAGTCTCTCCCCCCCCCTCACCCCCTTGCCAGGCCAAGAATCTTAGGACGCACTGTATATCCATTTAATCATTGTCCTTTCTGAACGTTTGAGCCCACGAATATCCTTTTCTTTTACTGGCAGGTTTCACTAATGGACAGCAATACACTCCTAACACTTGCAGCATACAAAGATCTCTTAGCACGGAGGGAGACCCGTCTCATTGTAAGGAGAGACAACAGTTCCCTCAGCTTCCTCTAGCCAGTCCTTACCCCCTCCAAATAGCTATATCCAGCCCCACCTCCATCATATAAGACGTTCCAGTTACAGAACTCTAAACACCGAGAGACTCCAGCAAGATTAATCCTATCGTGACTATCAGTCTCTACATATGTTCCCCAACAAACCACTAACATGAAATCACCATTGTTTCGCAGCCTACCTCTAATGCCACTACATCTCTTAAGCATAAACACCCACCTATCACAGACACTGCAAAAAACAGAGTTACTCCTAAACACTTGTGGTAAACTGCACATGGCCACATTCCCTCTGATTTGACAGTACTGCCACCACCTCTGGATATCACCACTTTTATTTTATCCAGTTTATACTCATAGTCTTGTGCCCCATTCCGTCTCTCAACTTCGTAAATCTTTTCTCCACCTCCATTTCATTTTCTGCAATCGACACGTCTTCATCATACAACGTCTCCCATGGGAGTCTACTTCTGAAGTCACGTGAGAGATTCAAGCACCATGACAAACAGCAAGGGGATGAAGACTAGCCACTATCACGCCAACATTCACGGAAAGCTTGTCACTCAAATCTCTCTTCAATCTCACGTGGGTACAAACGACTACATACATAACCATAAGCACCCTAATCAGCCATCCGTTCATCCCACGCTTTCTCATTGCTCACTTCATCACCTCCTGAGGAACTCTGTCAAAAACCTTCTCCAAATTAACAAAAACAAAGAATAGCTCCCTTTTCATTTTTATATACTTTTCCTGAAGCTGTCGGACAATGAATCTGGCATCATTAGTGCCTTAGCCCGGCATAAACTGAAACTGTATATCAGTATTCCCTCTTTCCCTTACCATACCTTCTACTGTGGGACTCATCCATTACCCTCGTTATCTTGTCCAAAAGACTTATGCCCCTATAATCTCTTTTCAGGGCATAACCCTTTCCCTAATACACTTACAGCCACAATCTTCAGTTATCTGGGACAACACACTCATATACAATGAAATTTATCAAAGCAGTATCTAAACCCACTCTATATCTCCTGAGTCCTTCAACATTTCATCAATTAAACCAGACACACCCGATCATCAGAAGGTTAAATATTTGCCTCGTTCTGCATATGTTCAGTGGTTGCGATGGCCAGGAACCGAATACTAGAGTTGTGGCCACCATGAGAGGGTTAAATATTGGCCTCCTCCTGCATATGTTCAGTGGTTGTGATGGCCAGTGACTTGCTTGCTTTGGCTTTGTGTTGTAATTCATACCTTTGAGACAGACCAAGAACAAGATGGAGGGGCAAGGTGGGGGAGTATATGAGGGAGGGTGGCGTGTTGTGGCTGGGAGGACGGGTCGTTAATTAACAGGACCATAATGTATTAAAGTTATTTTCTAATGGTCTATTTCCTGCAGAGAGAGAGAAAGAGAGAGAGAGAGAGAGAGAGAGAGAGAGAGAGAGGGGGAGAGAGAGAGAGAGAGAGAGAGAGAGAGAGAGAAGTACACTAATGAACAAAATAACAAGTCAAGCAAAGGATGTACCATGATATAGGAAAAAAAGAAGCCACTTGACTTTCCATTGGTTTCGACGCCGGTCCGTCAGTATCCAGACCCAGTTATCCACCAGTGTTGGTCGGTGTGGCTTCTGTGCCTCCTATGTAAGGATAATGTTGTATATGTGTCTCCCTTTGGCCATTATACTGCTCATCTGCAACGTTACGTATTTGTGGTGTGACCCATAATATCCACGGCTTCACTAATGACTCATTAGATTTTGTGTCCATTTTTTTCAGAGAGACACTGAGTGTGGGGGCTAGAAGGGGTGCCCTTATGTGCGTGTGCTTGTCCTTGCAAGTGCTTGAGTTTGTGTGCGTGCCCATGCACACATTGTGTGTGTGTGTGTGTGTGTGTGTGTACCTTGTATGTGTATACTCGTGTGTGTGCCTGTGTGTGTGTGCGTTTGCTCGTTTTTGTGTATGCATGTGTGTGTGTTTGTGTGTGTGTGTGTGTGTGTGTGTGTGTGTATGTGTCTGTATGTGTGGTGTACGTGTGTGTCTGTATTTAGCCTTATATGTCTCTTGGTTTTAAGTGTTTTTATTTCTTAATGCATTATAAACAAAATATTCTGGGGTTTATAGTTCTACTCAATGAATTATCTGTGTCAAAATGAAACTCCTTGGTGTTTTGTAATGTCACTTAGGTACATCCACAACAAACGCCGATCATTGATAATCTCTGCTTTAAAACGAAGAGCAAAGCCTTGTTGAATAATAGCATATACTACCCATGATAATTACGTCTCCTAATGCTAATCCTACCACTACTCTCAACCCTTCCCTCCAGTGTGCATTAAATCTCCATTGCCATTCACTTCATGCTGACTGTCACGCATACGTGGTAAATGGTGACCAACCAACTGAAGCTTCACCTTGGCTTCTTTTTATAGTCTTTCTTTGTGCTGACTCTTGTTGTTGGAGATAAGCTATAATTTTGGCTTGTGACTTACAGATTTCGTAAAAGTAACACACACACACACACACACACACACACACACACACACAGAAGTGGAAAACAAATACAAATAAAATATCTGACAAAAAAAGAAAAGAAAAACAGTTGAAGTAACGAAAAACATGATATATGAAAAGGAAACCACAGAGAATTTCTGATAGTTTCGATTCCATATCTCACTAACCTGATCCAGATATCTACCTTTGTTGGCTGTCATGGTTTTTATCTCTCTTTTGGAGATCTCAATATTACAGGCTATATTCCATCTATGTGTGTGAATTTTTTTATCCATCCATTTAGCCATCTATCCATCCATCCATTAATCCATCCATTTATTTTGTGTCCATTCTTCAAGCCACTAGTATATCTATCTTTCTCTCTGTGCATTTATGTATGATGTATATGCTGAGGCGCTCTCTTCCTTTTGTGTAACGAAAATGAAGGAATGAATCTAGAATGAATTAATCACTTACACACACACACACTCTCTCTCTCTCTCTCTCTCTCTCAATATGTCAATCAATCTCTATATCTATCATTATACTCAAACTTATCTATCAGTCTCTCAGTCCATATATATTTCTGTCTAACCTACCTATCAATATTTTTCATCGGTCATTCAGTCTACCTGTCGTTCAGTTTATCTATGTGCCTACCTGTCTAGATGTCTATTAATATACATGTCTCTGTATTTAAAGCTTGCAGTCTTTCAAAATGTCTGTCTAAACATCTTTATGTGTCCGACTCTGGGTATAGGCTTTACAGCCTGCTCTCAAGGCTCAGTAATCCTCCTACATACCATACACCTCTACATGTCACGGCGCTAACACCCATCGTCCATATTGAATACATGCCAGAGCTGTCTCATACACGACTGGTGTATTGGTATTAGTGGGGGTATTTTTACGACATGGCGGGGATTTGAACCGCCTGAGTCCGGTAGAACTGCAGGCCACCTCTACCGATTGAGCCACCGCCTCCCCCATCTATCTATATATATACAAATCAATCAGTCTACTTATATAATGCATATGGTTATTTCCTCACAACCTCTATTTCTTCTTTATATTGCATCAGCATGTGTCTGTATCTATCGAACTGCACGCCTGTCAATCTATCTATATCTGTTTACATATCCATCCATCCAATAATCTAACTATTTATCTACAGTGGCTCCAACATCTCTCAGTGAGCATGTCTCGATGGCCAGTAACTCTAGCAGTGGCTTTGTGTAGTGATTCATGTATTTGACACAGAGAGAGAGAGAGAGAGAGAGAGAGAGAGAGAGTTATGAAAAAATACGAAACGAGACATGGTATGCAACTATGCTTAAAAAATAATAGCGACATAAAATTAAAAAAAAGAAAAAGAAACCAGAGTCGCAACCCTGGTTTCAATCCGGGGCCTCACCAACAAGACCCAGTTATCCACCTGTGTTGGCTGTGGTGGTTTCTGTCTGTGTGTCTTTCTGTCCATGTGTTTTAATCTAACTCTTGTTCAGTTCATATTTTTGCCTTTCTTTTGTCTATTTATTTGTATGCCTGTCTGACATCTTATTAATCCATCAGTATAATTTTTAACAATATTTTTCCCCTCTTTCAATTATCCAGTGTATCTATCTGTCTGTCTATCTGTGTCGCCTGCTTCATCTCGGTTACACACCAAGACTAATGTGACTCACTCTTTCCTGAATAACATCGACTGAAATTACTTGGTCTACAATACCTGAGTTATCCCCACGATGGGAGGGTTAAGCATCATCATCATCATCCAGCATCCTTCCACTGCATAACACAGATCTGTGCCAGCTTTCTCCACTCTGACCTATTTGTTGTTAGGATATGTTAGTGTGGTTGTGTTCCTGGGTGGCTATGGTGGTTATTTGTGGGAGAAGGAGGAGAGGACGTTTGAGAACGAGGTAACTGTGTTACTGGAAAGTGGATGTGAGTGTGGGTAGAATTAGTGAGTTTTGAAAAGTGTGTGTGTGTGTGTGTGTGTGTGTGTGTGTGTGTGTGTGTGTGTGAGAGAGAGAGAGAGAGAGAGAGTTCGAAATATAATGTAAAAACTACCACGACACAAATAACTAAGGCAGGTAAAAAATACCAAAATAATCCTTGGCATAACGTAATAAAAGAAACTCAATGGCCTTGAGTAGGTCCGATCCCGGGTCGTCACTGTCCACACCCAGATAACCACCTGTGTTGACTGTAGGAGTTTCTGCCATATATGTATGTATGGAAAGTACATACATACATACATACATATATACGCTGGTATCCTATGGTATCGTTTATACGGCTGCAAGATGCTTGCATGCGTCGGTCTTGTCACATAATGAAGGATCTCCACGCTGCTACATCTTTGATAGTGTCCCAGTTCGGTTCCTTATCCCATAGGTCACAGTCTGTGACCTCGTACCAGGGCATTTTCGTTCTGGTTCTCGTAACCTTATCCTCGACATTGACATCTCTCATCTTGCTCATCTAAGTGTTATGCTCCATCCTCTCAAAATGCCCAGACTATCTCAGTCAACTCCTCCTCTTCACGATACCAATGCATTCCTGGTCCATCCTTCCCCTCACTTCTTCAGTCGCAGTCCTAGCCTCCACCTCTCCTGCAAGACCTCTCATTCAAGAACGCACATCACATCCCTTCAATCATTGTCTTTTCTGTACTTTTGTGACTACGAGTATACATAAATATATATATATATATATATATATATATATATATATATATATATATATATATATATATATATATATATATATATATATATATACAGCATTACACTCCTAAAACTTGGTACATACGAGGATCCATTAGGAAGGAGTTAGAGCCCTCCCAAAGTGAAGAGAGACAAGAGCTCCCTGAACTTCCTCTAGCCAGTGCTTACCCCATCCACAGAGCTAAATCCAGCCCCACTTCCAACATGTTTGTCCCCCAAATAACAAAACTCCTTTAGTCGCTGGAGAGACTCTTCAGATGTTTAATCCTGTCTTTGTTGTCACTCTTTACATATTCTCCCCAACACACAACTCACATGAAATCATCATTACTTCTCAACCTACTTCTAATACCACTACAGCTCTTAGGCACCCACATATCACAAAGACTTCAAAACATGGAGCTGCTCCTAAACCCTAGAGGCAAACGGCACATGGTCACACTACTTCTGATCTGACAGTACTGCCATCACCTCCAGATATCATCACTTTTATTTTATTCAAATATACTCATAGTCTTGTACCCCATTCCGTCTCCCCACTTCCTAAATCTTTCCTCTGCCTCCATTTCATTCTCTGCAATCAACACAAACCATCAGCATACAACATCTCCCATGAGAGTCCATTTCTGAAGTCACGTGCGAGAGCTTCAAGCACCATGACAAACAACAAGGGACTCAAGACTAACCCCCGAGGCAAGCCATCATTCATGAAAAGATCGTCACTCAAATCTCTCTTCAGTCTCATCTGGGTACTAGAGCCCACATGCATAGTCATGACCACTCTAATCAGCCACTCGTCTATCCCATGCTTTCTCATTACCCACATCACTACCTCCTTAAGGGTATTTGAAACAACTTGTCCAAAATACCACAAACATAGAAAAGCTTCCTTTTCTTTCCTATATAATTATTTCTATGGTCTCCGTTGGGGCTAAGATACGAATAAACGTGCGTGTGTCTGAATGGGTAAATTGTGGGTGAGTCGTCCTGTCTCGGCTACCTCTCTTTCTTTGGGTGAAGCATCATACGTATATAGATATAGATAGATAAGTATTTTTCCCGAAGCTGTCGGACAATGATTATGGCATCAGTGTGCCTTAGCCTGGCATAAACTGAAACTGCATTTAATCAATATTCCCTCTTTCCTTTATCATATCTCTAGGACTCTCTCCACTATCTTCATTATCTGGTCCAAAAGATTCATGCCCCCATATTTCCTCTTTTCAGGGCAACATCCTTTCCCATATACACATTTACAGTCACACTCTTCAGCCAGCCATCTAGGTCAGCAAACTTTCGTTTAATGAAATTTATCGTTAGTAACTAAACCCATTCTATATCTCCTGAGACTTTCATCATATCATCAATTGGTCCAGACACACCCGATCATTAGAGTTATAGGTATTTGCCTCTTACTGCTGATGTTAAGTGGTTGCGACGATCAGGAACCGAATACTAGAGTTGTGCCTACCATAAGAATGCTAAATATTTACCTCCTCCTGCATGTTCAGTGGTTGCGATGGCCAGTGACTTGCTTTGGCTTTGTGTTGTAATTCATACCTTTGAGACAGACCAAGAATAAGATGGAGGGACAATGTGGGGAAGTATATGAGGGAGGGTGGCGTGTTTTGGGTAGGAGGACGAGTCGATACCTAACAGGAACATAAATAAGAGTTTTTTTCCAATGGACTATCTCCTAGAGAGAGAGAGGAGGGGGGGAAACACTAATGATATAAAAGTCAAGCAAGGAATGTACTAAAATACAGGAAAAAAAGAAACCAAATGTAAACCGACTGGTTTCGATGCTGGGCCATAACTGTTCATACCCAGTTATCTACCAGTGTTGGCCGGTGTGGCTTCTGTGCCTCCTGTAAGGATAATGTATATGCGTCTCCCTTTGGGCATTATACTGCGCATGTCCAACGTTACGTATTTGTGGTGTGACCCATAATATCCACGGCTTCACTCATGACTCATTTGATTTAGTCTCTGTCTGTCTGTCTGTCTGTTTGTCTGTCTGTTTCTCTCTCTCTCTCTCTCTCTCTCAGTATATATATATATATATATATATATATATATATATATATATATATATATATATATATATATATATATAAAATTGTATAGATACAGTATTCGTGGGGGGTGGGAGGGGTACTAGCGTTTACGAGTATGTGTTTGTGCATGTCCGTGTGTGTGTGTGTGTGTGTGTGCTCCCGCCCATGACTGTGCCTATGCTTATGTGAGTGCGTTCGGGTGCGCCTGTGTGTGCGTTCGTTCGCTTGTGTGTATGCATACGTGTGTGTGTGTGTGTGGTAGTGGGCCTTATAAATCTATCAGTTTTCAGTGTTTTTATTTCTCAATGAACTTTGGGTTTATAATTCTACTCAGTTATTTTTCTGTTTCAAAATGAAGCTCCTTGTTGTACTGTAATGTCACTTAGGTACATCCACAACAAACGCCGATCATTGATAAATCTCTGCTTTAAAACAAAGAGCAAAGCCTTGTTGAATAATAGCATGTATTACCTATGATAATTACGTCTCCTAATGCTAATCCTACATCAACACTATTCTCAACCCTTCCCTCCAGTGTGCATTAAATCTCCATTGCCATTCACTTCATGCCGACTGTCACGTATACGTGGTAAATGATGACCAACCAACTGAAGCTTCGCCCTGGCTTCTTTTTATAGTCTTTCTTTGTGTTGACTCTTGTTGTTAGAGTTCAGGTATTATGTTTACTTTGTGAGTTTCAGACTTCGTAAAAGTAACACACACACACACACACACACAGAAAGAGAGAGGTGGAAAACAAATATAGGGAAAATATCTAACAAAATATCTGTCAGGCGAGGTGACGAAAAACAACTTGAAATATAAAATGGAAGCCACAAGGATGTACTGATAGGTTCGATCCCACGCCTCACTAACCTGATACATATGTCTACCTGCGTTGGCTGTCGTGGTTTTTATCCATCTTTTGGATGTTTATCTATTTTCTCCATCGTTTAGTCGATATGTTTGTCCATCTATGCCTGTGAATTTGTTTATCCATCTTTTTAGCCACCTATCCTTTCATCCATTAATCTATCCATCTTTTTTTGTGTCCATCCTTCAAGCCACCAGCGTATCTATCTGTCTCTGTCTGTGTATCTATGTATGATGTATCTGTTGAGGCTTCTGTTCTGTTCCTTTTGTGTAAAGAAAATCAAGGAATGAGTCAAAGAATGAATGAACCAGTTACTCTCTCTCTCTCTCTCTCTCTCTCTCTCTCTCTCTCTCTCTCTCTCTCTCTCTCTGTATACTCATCTATCCATCAGTCTCTCAGTCCATAGTTTCTGTCTTTCATCAGTTATTCGGTCTACCGTCGGTCAGCTTATCTATTTGTCTACCTGTCTAGATATATATATATATACATGTATCTATATTTAAAGCTTTCAGTCTTTCAAAATGTCTATCTAAATATCTGTCTATAAATACAGTACATATCAATCTGTCAATTTATCTCTTGCATATGTTTATTTCCTCACCACCTCTTTCTCTTCTTTATATTCCATTAGCATGTGTTTATCTATCGAATTGCACGCCTGTCATTCAGTCTATATCTATCTGTCTATCTCTGTCCATCCATCAATAATCTATCTACCTATCTAAGGTGGCTACAACATCACTCACTATGCATATGTCTCGATGGCCAGTAATTCTAGCAGTGGCTTTGTGTAGTGATTCATTCATTTCAGAGAGAGAGAGAGAGAGAGAGAGAGAGAGAGAGAGAGAGAGAGAGAGAGAGCATTATCAAGAAATACTAAACGAGAGAATTTATAAAACTATACTAAAAAAATAACGACACAAAATATAAAAAAAGAAACCTGGTTTTTCACAAAGGTTTCGATCCCGGGCCTCAGTCACCAGACCCAGTTATCTACCTGTGTTGGCTGTGGTGGTTTCTGTCTGTGTGTCTTTCTGTCCATGTGTTTTAATCTAACTCTTGTTCAGGTCATATTTTTGTCTTTCTTTTGTCTATTTATTTGTATGCCTATCTGACCTCTTATTAATCCATCAGTATAATTTTTAACAATATTTTTCCCCTCTTTCTATTATCCAAGGTATCTATCTGTCTATCTATCTGTGTCGCCTGCTTCATCTCGGTTAGGTATCAGCTCCTCATCTTAACACTCAGGCATCTATGACTCACTCTCAGCTGAATAAAATCGTCTGGCCTTAGCTGCAATTAATTACTAGAGCTTTTCCGGTCATTAGGGGGTTAACGATGACTAATAACACACCAAGACTAATATGACTCACTCTCAGCTGAATAATATCGTCTGGCGTTAGCTGCAATTAATTACTAGAGCTTTTCCGGTCATTAGGGGGTTAACGATAACAGTAATAACACACCAAGAATAATATGACTCACTCCCACCTAAATACCACCGACTGAAATTACGTGGACTAAAATACCAGAGTTATGCCCACGATGGGAGGGTTAAGCATCATCATCAACATCCAGCATCCTTCCACTGCATAACACAGATCTGTGCCAGCTATCTCCACCCTGACCTATTTGTTGTTAGGATATGTTAGTGTGGTTGTGTTCCTGGGTGGCTGTGGTGGTTATTTGTGGGAGGAGGAGAGGAAGGCTGAGAATGAGGTAACTGTGTCATTGGAAAGTAGATGTGAGAGTGCTAGGATTAGTGTGAGTTTTTGAAAAATGTGTACTTTAGGCTAAGGTGCGTGTGGAGGGAGTGCATTGTGTGTGTGTGTGTGTGTGTGTGTGTGTGTATCTATCTATTTATCTATTAGTCAGTGGGTCTGGCCATCCCTCAGGCCACACCCAATGGCAGGCTTCATCCAGGGTGTGTGTGTATGTGTGTGTGTGTGTCTGTGTGTGTGTGTGTCTGTGTGTGTGTGTGTGTCTGTGTGTGTGTGTGTGTCTGTGTGTGTGTGTGTGTGTGTGTGTGTATCTATCTATTTATCTATTAGTCAGTGGGTCTGGCCATCCCTCAGGCCACACCCAATGGCAGGCTTCATCCAGGGTGTGTGTGTGTGTGTGTGTGTGTGTGTGTGTGTGTGTGTGTGTGTATCTATCTATTTATCTATTAGTCAGTGGGTCTGGCCATCCCTCACGCCACACCCAATGGCAGGCTTCATCCAGGGTGGCCACAACAAAACGCCTTTAACCCTTTGCCTGCCAATTACCTACTTGCAGTTTATTTCCGCTGACGTCACACGATTTTACTATGATGAAGAGAGAAATATGGCCCACCAAAAATGTTAAAACTATCACATTTAACGTTTTGCCCCAGGATATACAACTTCCTGTTTTATTATGGCTTACCACCCACCATTTTGTTACACTCATACACACGTCAGTTACAAAGAAAATATAAAACTAAGCAACACAAGACAAAAAATAAAACTCAGACAGGGACCAACAATGGGTAAAAAAGAAAAAAAAAAAAAAACTATTTCTCAGTTTGGTTCGAACTTGGGCCTCACTAACCACACTCAGTTATCTACCAGTAGTAGCTGTCGTGGTTCCTGTGTATCTTCTTGCATATTAATCTGTTTTCTCTGTCCTTTTCTCAGCGTCCAAACAGTATATATATTTGTACACCTGTTTCTGTTTTTTTGTTTGTTTGTTTGTTTATCCATCGTTTTCACCAACCAACGAACCATCCATCCATCTATCCATCCATCCACCCTTCTTTTTTACTGTGTCCATCCTTCTAACCCTCAATATATCTTTCTGTTTATCTATCTCTGTATCTGTTTAAGTCTCAGAGTTAACCCCGGGTGGGTATTATTTCTCGTGTCTTAACATCAGGCTCCTATGACTCACTCTCAGATGAATAAACTTGTCTGGCGTTAGTTGGAATAGAGTACTAGAATTGTGCCCACCATGAGAGGGTTAGTTGTGATTGCATTAGCACTCAGGCTCCTATGACTCACTCTCAGATAAATAAAATCATCTTGCATTTGATGGAACAGCACAGCAGAGTTGTGCCAACTGTGGGATGGTTAATGGTGACAGTATTAACACTGTGGTGGGTGCGTGGTGGAATATGGATGAAGGAGTGTGTGAACGGAGAGGAAGACAGTGTAGGATATAAGACCCATTGCTGGTGCACTTATATACACGAGAGAGAGAGAGAGAGAGAGATGGGGGCGGGGGGAATAATGATCTTTAAAAACTTCAAATTAGTGAAAATGTCAGGTAACCAATGTTGCATGATGTGGTAAAAAAAATCCTGTCGGTACTCGTCTGGTTTCGATCTCGGGCCTCACTAACCACACCCAGTTATCTACCCGTGTTGGCTCTTGTGGCTTCTGTTAGTCATGTGTTGCAAAATCTATCTGTCTATATATCTTTCCTAGAGAGAGTTTGGGGAGGGGAGGGTCGTATTTTAAGCAGGTTCGTAACTTTTGTTCCTGAGCAACATTAGTTCCTGATGCAAATTGTGTCGATATTAAGTTGATAAAATGACATTCAAGATAATGGTACAGTGTAAAATTCAAGCTTTGCTCTCTCTCTCTCTCTCTCTCTCTCTCTCTCTCTCTCTCTCTCTCTCTCTCTCTCTCTCTCCCCAATATTCTCACCTTCACCACACCCGTTCATCCTTCACAATACCCTGTCACCCTTCACCAAACTCTCGCACCCTTCAACAAACCCCGTCACCCCTCACCATACTCTCCTATGCACTATTTCACTACTTCTTTACTCCCGTATTCACTCATACTTCATATCCTCCCATTGCATATATATTTCATCTTATCACACAGTACACCTTCCAGAATTAACTTTCTTATTGGCTTCATCAAATGCTTATTTTCACATCAACACCTCCCACTTTTACCACGTTATCTACTTTATCAATAGTCCTTCACTGCTCGACATATGTATCTATTTATTTACCGCACTTTCTACCCTCTACGTCATACTGTATTAGTCGAGCTCTCACTATATATTATCGGTAATCGCAGCACCTTGACACTATCTACCATCCTCTGTTACCAATTACCCATTCCTCAACATCCTTCATCACACTCCCTAATTATTCACCGCCCTTCCCATCTTTATCACAGCGTTCATTCCTGAACTACATCATCCACCTAACCACCTACACATCTCACATGCACATCGTTCCGATCATCACTTGTCCCACACATCACGCCCCAACTACCATCGCGACACCCTCATCTCGACAGCATCCAGTATATATTCATAATTCATCACAGAACGAGACGATACATTGTACTAAAGGTATTGCGATTGTTTCAGTAACTCAATATCACAATGAGTTTCATCTTCTTTATATTCCAGCAGTCACATAGTTGTCTAATTAATCTGATATATTAATAACGTCAGTTTGTTGATCAAAGCTGTAATTTGTCTTGATGAACTAGAGTCGTGTTAATAAGTGGTTGTGTGTGATTAATAGCGCCACCCTCCCCGCCTCCCTTCACTAAGCCAGTCCCTCACCTAACAGAATCTAGTGACAGTAATTTTTCATGTATCGCCTTTACATCCTTTGTCTTTGTATTTGTCCTGTAAGTATATATTTTTTTTATTTTTTCATCATCAAAAGCTGTAATTTGGACACAATCATAATTATGAATTATGCCAGAGAATATCATCTTTTTTTTTCTTTTTTGATTCTAATAGTTCACTTATTCATCGTGTTCACCGTCAAAAGACGTAAATGAAATGTAAACAATATCATTTATATCAAAAAAGGCTGTGTCAAAAAGATCTAGGACGCTCGAAAAACTACTATCTATAATTCTGAGAACTAGTATACTGTAGGCAAAGAATAATGAATGCATAATACCAGTATTAGATTTAACCTTCCTTATTGTCACCAGGCAGTCAATTCTGTGACACGTTTGCTGGTGCTGTTTGGCTCAGTCCCACACCACACAGCACAGCCATCCTACACTACATCAGCACTAATAACATTCCCAGTGAAAAGTCTCTACAAATAAAGAAATGCGCCTCAAAATATAAAGAAGTTCAAAGGGAAGCAGTCTTTTTCAGGACATTTTGTTCTTAAAACGAATTATTGTATAAGGTTGGGTATGACTGTGATATCTGTTGTTTGAGAAGAGAGATTGCCAAGCAGTGGGTTCGTACCATTCACCCATCCCTTCAACTGCTACCTGTCAGAAAAAGGCACGGGCAGGTATGTAATTTTAGACAAGTGCAATAGATATTTCATGCGAAAATTATCCGAATGTTCTGATCTACCGTAAATGAGCCGTCAAGAGTATCAATAACACAATCACGACTCTTGCATATTTTCTGGTCCCTATTCGACAGGCTCCTGTGACTTTCTCTTTTTTTTTTTTCTAGACCAGTAAACCAACATTACCGATCTGAAAATCCAAACTTTAACAGAAAACTTAGTAATTCTTCTTTCATTCTTTCATGCGCAAATAACCTATCGCATCAGCTGCTTCTAGCATGAAGATTAATATTATATTCTGCACTTTTGGATGATTGCTGTCATAGGATTCTTCTCTTTAGTGTTGAGGCTGAACACGTCTAAAACTGCCTCGATTGATTAATATATATTCATGTTTAGGGGAGGGGCTATTGATTTCTGTGTACAACTCTTACATACCTTAAAATTTGTAACTTTCCTTCGATAATATTCCGTATCTTATATTACTCGGAAAATGACTCGGGGCATTTCAGTGGAGTTCATGTCTGCACACACACAGGCGCGCGCACACACACACACACACACACACACACACACACACACACACACACACACACACATACAGAGAGAGAGAGAGAGAGAGAGAGAGATGTTGTACACCTACAGTCCAATGTCTCTTATCTCTCTGATGCCACGAACAGAAGAGTTTATTCAGCAGAGAATGGTTAGTAGTTTTAGTGATGGTGGTGGTGGTGATGATGGCAGATACGATGATGGTGATGGTAGTACCTGTGGTAGTGGTGGTGATGGTGGTGGTAACTATGATGATGGTGGTTGTTTGTTTTGTATTAACCATAACTGCCATACTTTCATACATTAAAGTTTAAATACACAAAAGGACTTGCCCAAAGAAATTGCTTGCATATTACTAATGCGGTGCCTGCCTTAGACCCGGGCAAACTAGTTTACGATGTTGTTCGTTGTTTCCCTCATATTGAGTAAATTCCAGCCTCTGCCTTCCCGCAATGAACACCGTACCTGAAAACTCTGAGCTTCCATAGACACATTGCTTTAACATCCCCTGGAATTTCACCAAGAAGTACAAACCTCTTTCTCCTCCCCTTTTACACACACACACACACACACACACACACACACACGCACACACACACACACAAACCAGCCTACTCTACATCTACATCTCACGCAACAGCAAAATGTACCTGCTATGTTCTTTCATCAACTTCCCCTGCACAGTGGCATTTCTCTCACACTGCTGACGTCTGGATTGACATGAGGACGTCACGTTGTTGCTGTGTTGCTGGATGTGACGTCAATATGTTTATACGTACTAAATGTGTGTGTGTGTGAGTGTGTGAGAGAGAGAGATTAGTAGTCACTATTTTGTACTTATCTCACTGTTCTGAATGCGTCTGTTCCAAGAGAGAGAGAGAGAGAGAGAGAGAGAGAGAGAGAGAGCGTCGTGTGTCCAAAAATTAGTGAGAGAGAGAGAAAGGGAGAGAGAGAGAGAGAGAGAGAGAGAGAGAGAGTGAGAGTCGTGTGTCCAAATTAATCAACAGTGAACATGGCATCACACGCAAAGTTAATCAAGTTCCCTTTGTTATTTCCTGTCCTCGTCACTCCAATATCGACTCCAGGTTTTGGTGTTACTGATTTTATCGTTGTTTCTTATCTGCTACTTTTTCCATGTCCCTCCCATCTGGAATATGAATTTACATCTATTTCTTCTTTTTCGTTCATCCCCCTCTCCCCTTTCATGCTTGGCTCCTTTGCCTGCCTTTTTTCCCGTTAACTTCACATATTTCTCTCTCTCTCTCTCTCTCCCTCTCTCTGAGGGTGGAAATTTCCCACTCTTGGTCCTGCTGAGACAGACTCCACTAGGTGAATGTGTAGGAATGGGAGCTGGTGAATGAGGAGATGGGTGGATGGACTGGGAAAAATCGGCTCATAGGGAAAGAGGTCCATGGCAGAATAACCACCTTGGAAAAATGGACCCAAGCGGAAACATAATGTACAATGGGTATAACAAGGTCCATGGAGAAAATAGGTCCGGGGAGAAAGACAGGTCCCTGTAGGGATGTGCTGTTTCCTCAAGGGGAGAAGAGGGTCACGAAGGAAAAAGAATCAATTGGTAAAATAGGTTCATGAAGGGTAAATAGGTCCATGGTAGAAAACAGGTACATGGTTGACAATAGGTTTATAGAGGAATGTAGGTCCTCGGGAAAAATGGGTCCATAGTTAAAATAGACCCATGAGGCAAACAAGTCCAAGGGGAGACAGTCTAAGGGTGAAAGTAGATCCTTGATGAAAATAGTCCATAAGAGAAAATGGGTTCATGTAGGAAATTTCACCAGTGCAGGAACAGTCGCTGGAAAAAAATATGTGGGTGGGGATTGACCTCTTGTGGGTGAAGCCGGAGATGGGCATTTGTGCTACTATACAATAAAGTGGACCTGCAGATCTGGAGAAATGAAGACAGGAGTTGTGAGAATGCAGATCGAGGAAATGGGGAAGGACGACTAGAAGATGAATATTGCACTTATTACAGTCACGATTACCTAAAGTACGCACGACTGCACACTTGCTATAGCAGATAAGCCTTGGAAAGAAAGGTATGACAGTATGACAGTGACCCAGTTCAAGTGGAGAGGAGACGATAAAGATACAGTTCATCCTTCAAACAAAAGGTCAAATACTCTTCAGATTATTATAGACAGGATGGTGGAATGAAAGGAAAAGTGTATGTTCTTTTCTCAGTGGATCAATATTGTTTGGATATTGATATTATGAGTTCTGTGCCTTTGTTATTGGCTGTCCTCAGTCACTGGGTTAGGCTTCCAAGGTTGGAATTGAATGTAGCAGAGGCCGCCGTCAACTGTGCATGTGTGTATGAGTGGGGGGTGAGGGTGACGTGGAGCCACCCTGACGAAATGGGGTCCGTGTGTCCACCCTTGTTCTGTGCCAGCCTCATGTCAACTCGTCTAGGTATGACTTAACCCGACCTGGTCATGCACTTAATCTTTCATGAACTGACCGTGACCTTCTCTAATGAATGTTAAAATTTAAACATCAGACCTTTCGAAAAACACTTCTTTAGATGACACAGACAGTCACCCTCAAAGGTTGTCCTCTCTGGTGGTGGGTGTGAGTCTGGTATACTGTACATGCATGAGGTATCACTGACATGCACAGAGGGATGGGCCGGAGGGAAGGCTGATGCAACAGGGGTCAATCTTCACGACGTAGGTTAGTCTGTTCGCTTATCAGTCATCGCTCAACATTGTAGGTCATTATACTCAACGAACACACAATACTTGAAATCCAAGATGAAATAAAAGAAAGATCAAGGGACAGGAGGAAAGTTAATGTTGAGGACTATATACCTGAGTTATGGGAGTAAGACGGTATGAAAAACTGGTATCTGTTGAAAAAATGACTGGGAGGGGGAGGAAATGAGAATTGGAATTTAAGTAAAATAAATATGTAGTTTTCAAAAATGAAGCAAAATCTTAAAATAGTCCAAAATATCTGCTGGATAGTGGAATAGAGGGGGAAGGAGAACTGGAAATGCATCACTATAAATTTAAAGAGAGCATGCTGGAGGGCGCACTGAGATGGAGAGTAGGACTGTTAACGAAGCAAAGGAAGGGAAAGGCTGGGAACTGCTTCAGCACCGGCTTTCACTTTCCCCTTATCTCTTTTCTTTGTCTTTTTTTTTCGCGGCTAATAATTGTCACTCATGAGCTTGGAATGAGCGAGTAAAAACATAACTGAGCACCATATGTCAGTGTAATGGACTGGAAACAGAGGACGAGTTGAGGCACGCCGAAGGCGAGACAGCATAATGATGGTGAGAAGCACACGTGTTATGGAAATAATACTTGAGTCAGAACGATAAACTAGGGTGGGAAAATGATCTGCAATTTTCTTCTAGACAGTACCTGGAAGTACTTGTGAGAAATTGGATTTGTACGTTATGGGGACCTACTGAAGTATGGTAAAGATGGATAGGGATGGAAAGATAATCTACATCTAATTCAAGGCAGATGTAAGAGTAATTGTTGGAAGCTGAACCAGCCAAAGGCCAAGAAATATTTAACAAGCCCTACTGGGTGACTATATTCTGAGAACGTATGCAAACAGTGTCATGAAATACAGTTAATAGCTATCCACCAGCTGCGGAGGTTTAGGTCTGGGTTTATTTGTTGCTGTGTTGACCAAGTTTGCTGAGAGAGAGAGAGAGAGAGAGAGAGAGAGAGAGAGAGAGATGGGTGAACCCAAGCAGCGTCATAAATCTTCTATGGATCAGCAACCTTCCCTATCCAACAGTATCAGTTTTGTTTGATATACAAGGTTTGTTTCGTAACCAAAGAAGTTGGATGATAAGTGAAAACATATTTGCCAATTATACACGCACCATTTTATAGCTAAATAAGTAATTCATTCGTTCGTGTTCTACATATGGCTGTGAATCGCACTTACTTAATTTTCTTAAAGCAGCTCCAGCATTCCATGTTGGAGGGTGTGCTGATCCATTACTTTAATGTAATAACCGTATCCCACAATTATTTATGTGTACTGTTTTTGGTCCTATTTTGCCCCCTTCTTCTCTCAGCCCACAATGAAAATTAAAGAACTGGTTGATGTATTTTTACACGTATATATAGCAAAATAAGGCACCTCCTGTCCACCTGTCGATAATATAGTTTCCCGGGCCATAAGAATAAGGGTTGCATAAAAATGCATATTATTTCATTACCATTTCTGGTAGTAATGCTCGGGAATAATTTTCCAAACCAAAGTTCATAGATAGTTTATTTGCAAAAAATGGTGGGGAAAGTGAGGGTATATATTCAAGAGTTATATTCCGAACAGGAATCGCGCTTCCGGGCTTGAGCTGGAGATTTATGTGCGATAATTCCTCTGGGTGAAGCTGTAATTCTCGCCTACTTGTTCCGCTGAACAACTTAATGTGTGGAAATGAGTGAAGACGGAGGCAAGTGGGATGGTGGGGGATGGCTAGGGTGCATTGTGGTGTGTGTACGAAGTGTGGTGGGAGAGTGTCAGTAGCCTGAAGAGATATGCGATATGAAGTAATGTCCAATATATCTGAGTGGAATAAGTCATGCTATATTATTTTTAATACATCAAAAATTGAGTTTCTCCATCTTTAAACCCGACAAAAGTTCCTACAATTATTTACTTATTTATTTTTTTCAAAAGCACGTAACAAGGCCCGTCATCATCTTTTAATATCCTTGAGGCTTCTTCCTCATAAGACTTATCATGGAAAGATCGCATTTCGTTACTCAAAGTATCTGCTGCTCAGAGATTGAAGAACACTTCAAGTGGGGATTTGAAAAATTTTAAACCTCATATAGAACGACCAACTGCATCTGCTATCATGAGAGATGTGACGACTTAGGGTCTACATATTTGAACTTTCTGAAGCGAGACAGTCTGGCTATGGTGAGATTAGTAGCAATGATTACATAAACTGCAGGTCCTGCTGCGACAGTGATGACCATCTTAGCGGTGCTGTTGTGGCGAATTCTGCTTGCGTTGGCTTTCTGGCAATAGGATTACTCTGGTTGATAAGTGAATAATGGTACTGAGGCTGAAGCACATTTTTGGCTTTTCTCTAACAGAGGTGTATGCTTCGACTGAGAGGAGAGGTCTTGAAAGGAAATAGCCGTTTTACATCTAACTCAACTCAGCCGTGGAACAGTGTTCCTCGCAGGATACACTATTTGATTTGTTTAACCTAAATGCAGTCATTATTACTCCTAGGAAGGGGTTTGATGAATGGGTAGGCCCACATGGCTCTGGAACCAATTGTTATTTGTAGTTCTTACTTTCTGGAATACGTAAAATCTTGTAAGATGAAAATTTTTGGATACTGGTTTCACCAGCCTCATCTTCACCGCTGGACTAGGTATTCCAGTGCTACTAAGGTTGATGTGGAGATTGATCACATTCACGTAAGTGTTCAGTGGAAAACCATTCAGAGGTGCAGGGTTTACTGAAGCTTAGAGTTTGTTGTTACTGAGGACATAGTTGTCGCTTCTTGAAGACTGCAAATCAAAATTAAAGGAATCCCAATATGCCTCGTAAATTGGTTCTATCTTGAAAAACTCAGGGATGAGGATTGTATTTATGGGTATGCACTGGCCGTTCCCAGTCGTTTTGACATGGTAAGTGGTGTTGAGTACCCTATTGAACAAGATGTTTTGAAACAAGTTACTCTGGCATTAGTTCCCGAATGCTTTGGAGAGAGTTTGAAATTATTTGTCTCACAGGGGAGGGTGACTACGACTAAGAGTCTTGCTGCAGGGTTGATTCGGGATCGGGAGCATCACACACTTAAACGATCATCCCAGCGGTAAAAGATTAATGTTGTGTGGTGTATAAGGTCAGCGTCATCATCCATAAGCTACCGTAGGTACGGCAAAGAGCCCACCACGTAGCTGCGAAGAAATATTTGTCTCATTAATAACTTAACAACACCCGCCTCTCTCAGACACCTGCCTCAGACAACTGCCACAGACACCAGAAACAGAAACCTCCTCCAGACGCCTGACACTGACAGGTACCGCAGACAATTAAAGTTGCCGGCGACGTAGATAATATTCAGTTGACAAAATGCTTGTGGCTGCCTCGTCTAAGGTAATGCTGACTGATAAAGAAACTTGCAAAGATAAAAGAACAACAGCAGCAAGAATGAACACTCAGATAATGTAACACCCACTCTCAGCGTTCTCTTCATGGCCAAATCTCTGACTCTGCCCTACGACCTTGACCTTCCCCATTAACATCTATTCTGTTGAATCTGCCACTATAGTGATATTCAAATGATGAGAAGTATTTTGTCCCAAAAAGTAGGATATATTTCATTGATCTGCTGTAGAGGGTGACACTGAAGAATTGTCTATTTTTCATACGGATATATTTGAAAGATAATGGGCAAAGAACTCTAGGGCACAGATGAAGGATTTGTGATGACCGACTGTACAGCAACTTATCTAAGACTGCGTGGAGGTCTTTTGTACCTTTTGTGTGAAAGGAAATATGAGAGCAAAATAAAATAGAAAAAAAGAATGATAATATTACCATTCCTGAGGACGAGAAATGTAGTGGGTTTGAAAAGGGAACATTATACTAATAGTTAATAACAGTACTTAATGTTACTTTCACCAGTCCGTGTTTGTGTCAGGATGAAGCAGCCAGAGTATTCAGAGGTACGGCAGAGGGAAAAAGAATGGGTGTAGATTTAGAGTAAGCTGGTGGTGGCAGAGAGCAACATGGAGGAGTAAGTTTGTCCGTGTCCGTGCGTGTTTGGGGACGGCGGTAAAGCCTGACGGTAGCCTGCACCTCCTGTATGCTGCGGAAGATTTGTATCGGATATACACCGTTCAGATATACAATACTGTAGCTCGATTCATGACTGAGTCAGGCAGTGGTCGCTATGGCTGAAACTCACATTTAACAAGTTAGGGGCTGCGGCCTGCATCACCCCAGTGTTGAAAATTGTCACGAACTGGTGGGGAAGGCGTGTGTTGAGAGTGGCTAAGTTTTAGTGTGCGTGAATTCAGGTGATTTGACTGTCAGAGTATTTCGCCATGCTGAGTTGTGGCCTGGAAACTGAATGCTCGCTCACAAATTACGGGTGATTTATATCACTGGTATTCAGAGGATGGTTATAAGAGGTAGTCAGTATAATTTAGTGGATTCGATATTGTATCAAGAGGAACTGCACTGTATAATAATTTTTTTTAATGCAAGGAAGGAGGAACCAAAGGCCAGGAGCCCGAAAAGCATTCCTTCCTAGAAAAAAACAAAAAAAAAAACAATACAACTGATAGCCATATTCAAGATCCATTCATTTCGAGATGCCTGGACACACTGCGTTTGATAGACTGGGGATCATAGGAAGCAGGAAATACAGACAGAGGGACACAGTTTCAGAGTTGAGCTGTTGCATAAATGAAAGACTGGGAGTAACGGTTAACTCTTGCATTAGAGAGTTGGACAGAAAAGAGATGAGAGTTTGTTGTTCGACGGGTGCTACGCGCCCGTCGTAGAGGTGGAGGGATGCAAGCAGACAGTTCAGAGGAGCAGTGACCATTGATGCCACACTGTTGCATCTTTATCTCTTTGAAGAGAGTTAAAGATGCAACAGTGTGGCGAAGAGACAGAGGTTGGGGGGGGAGCCAGTAAGAGGAGGAGAGTTAATGAGACGAAGAGCCTTTGACTCCACCCTATTGAGAAGAGTTGTATGTAGGGAGCCTCCCCACACATGAGAGTTGTACTTTACACAGGGGCGAATAAATCCCGTGTATAAGGTCAACAACTGTGCAAAGGTAAAGAAGGTACGGAGTCGGCTTAGCACACCTAATCTCTTGGAAGCAGATTTTACAAGAGATGTAATATGATCTTTCCAAGATGAGTCCCGAGTGAATGAAACCCCTAGCATGTTCAAGGATGATGCAGGATTGAACTGGATATTATTAAACATTAGTGGGTACTCCTGTGGTAGATTTTGACTGGTTGATATGTGTAAGAACTGTCTTTGATGCATTAAAAACAACAAGATTATTTTTACCGCAAGTCAGATATTAGGTGTGCCATATGATAGGATAATGTGTTAACTTTTTGTTTCAAAGCTGTAAAATAATATCTGCGACTTGCGGTGTTATCTGTAAATTTGCTAGGATGCGATGGAACAAGATAACAACTAAAAGAACAGAATGAAAAAAAGCAGGAAGACGCCCATGCCATACAGAGGACTAATATAAGATCCACTTCATGACAATGATGGTGATGATGAATCGGTGATAATAAGTAATAACCATTTTAAAAGTGCCAGTGAGATTAGCACCAGCCACCGTAATATACTGTATATGATAATTCCAGCTTGTCGTAAAGTTGATGATGATGTGCATCTAGATTAATGACAGTGGCACTGACATTGCATCATTATTCATAAAAGCAGAGAATGCCTTGAAGTATGAGCATATATTATTGGATTTTCATTAGGTCCTGGCAGAGAGAGTGAGAGGGAGAGAGAGAGAGAGAGAGAGAGAGAGAGAGGGGGGGGGGAGGAGGAAGTTTGTGTGTGTGTGTTCTTTATATTCTACTATTGTCTCGGAGATCAGTGTTTATTCCAGTTGTATACCATTTTCTTTGCAAAATCTTGCCCCTGGTTTCCATTTCCATTAAATTCAAAGATAATTCACATCATAATAACCGCATTTACACAACCTCCACAGTTTTAATATCCTCCCAAAAGAAGAATAAGTGCAGATATTTGTCCTTCATCATGCTCGCCAAAATCGCGATTAATAGTTTTGCAATGTGTGAGTGCCATCCATTAGTCGTCTTTTTGGAATATATTATAAATTTTACTGTTTCTCTTTCAACATATCGGACCTTTACCTAGTGTTCTTCACCGAAATTTGGTTATAAGCTTCATACTAAAGTGATCATAATGATTCCCCCCCCCCCTTTTTTTAATTTTCCTATTTCCAGCCTGTTGTCTGTCCTTTGTTTCTTCACCGTCTCACTTCTAACGTGGTACAATTGGTCTTCTTATTTTATGGGATACTGCGTCCAACCACACCATCACTTATACACTAATAGTAGCAGCAGCAGCAACTACAAGAGTAATGGTAGTAGTAGTAGTAGTAGTAGAAGTAGCAATAGTAGTGGTAAAAACCCAGGTTCATCTACATGTAAACCCAGTGGAATGACGGAAACCCAAACTGTAACTCACTATCCTAGTTTCGGAAAAAGGGGATACTGAGGGACATTTGTGCATCCGTGGAGCCTACTAACTTCCATGAGTTAGGTGGGGACAATCGCCTCTCTTAGTGATGGGGATTTGCTTTTGGGAAGACCATCCAGCGTTGCCATGAGAATATTATCAATCTTTAATTTTACGTATTCACTACCTCTAAGTTTTGTGTCTGCAATTTTAAGCGATTACTTTTCTTCCCCTGAAGACAAAGCAACGGTCTCGGTAGCGTTTGATGCTGCCTTGTAATCAACGCTCATTGACATCGCACTTTTTCCCTCCTGACCGACCACTCGATGATAAATGTTCTGATTACAAATTGTACCTAATCATCTCAATTTATAGCAAATCAACTCCTGATGATATCTTGTCCTCCAAATACTTTACTATCTCAGTTACTATATTCGTGCAACATGTACAGTCGTGGTCATAAATAATCACCTATCCCGTGCCTCAGGCTGGCTCCTTTGTGCATGGCAAGTCACGGTGGAGTAAGAGGGGCTGAAAGGGAGGGGCCAGAGAGAGAAGGAAATGTGGGTGGGGGGACGAGCGATGGTGAGAGGGTGGAGTGAGGGAGGGAAGGGAGGTTAGGTAGGGGAAGGAGAAAGAAATGCAAAGTGGTAGGTACATTATTTGTCTTTCTTTACTTTTGGGCATAATATAAAGGAGTTAATATTCGGTAGATAATGCTGCATTTCACCTTGTATAGCTACGTCCGATAACAAGCTTTAGATGGATGGTGATATTAAGGTCTGGCTCGTGAGACAAGTATACTGACTTGACAGATCCAACATTAGTGCAGAGCCAAAAGTTTCCAGACAACACACTATTGCCTTGTCCACCAATTTGTTAATAGCTGTTTTTTGGAGGAAAATGCCATTCCGAGGTGATGAGAGGGTGTTGGGGGGTTGTTGGACGGCCATTCAAACCCATACCAGCATGGAGTCCAAGCAACAGATTGTGAGATATCGTTATTATATCAACCCATGTGCACAGGCATCAGATTTATTTACCTTTTATGCACAATTATTTTAAGTAGCCTTTTCATATAGAGATGCCATAAAATAGTTAGGATGGTGACTGTACAGAGGGAGTGTATACCGAGAGGATGATCATATATACCGTGGACACTGCCATGTCAAAGCTTGCATATGATATTTAGTTCCAAAACTAATTACATGTGAGGGTAAAGGACGTTTCTTACACAAACATTACGGAAGTCAAAGCCATCCAGGTTCCATTCTGTATCTGGTCAAAATACGCGGATAAATACAAATATCTGGCTCCGCACTAATGTTTGATCGGTCATGTCAGTAAATTTCTCTCACGAGCCAGCCCTTGAGCTTGTTATCTGACGTCACTATACAAGGTGTAATGTAACATTATCTACCGAATATTAACTCCTTTATACCATGCCCTGAATTAAATAAAATAGACAAATTATGTGACCACCATATCGCATTTCATTCTCCCTCCCTACCTACCCTCCCTCCTCTCCCTCACCCCACCCCCGCACCATCGCTCGTCCCCCCACCCACCTTCCCTTCTCTTTCTGGCCCCTCCCTCTCAGCCCCTCTTACTCCACTGTGACTTGCCGTGCATAAAGGAGTCAGCCTGAGGCAGGGTTACCGGAGGATAGGTGATTATGAATGACCACGACTGTACCTCTTTATATGCCTATTATATCTAGCAATGTATTTATGTATCCCTTTGTCTATCTATCTATCGTTGTATCTGTCTTTGTTACTATCTATCTGTCTGTTTATCTGTATACTTGTCTATCTGTCTATCGATCTTTCTGTCTTTTTTTTGCTTTCATCATCTTAAATGTCAATCTGTTTATCTATCTGTGTCTAACTAACAGTGTATCTGTCTGTCGATCTATCTATCTGTCTGTCCACCTAGCTATCTATGGGCCTCCGTCTACCTGTTTATCCTCAGTTGAATAAAATCGTTTTGGTATTACAAGATTAAAATTAATAATCATTAGCTTGTTTTCCAAGTGATAGATCGTGGCTTCAGTCATCCACTCACTTGACGTAGTGTGGCATACTTCTTCCTTCACATTTATCATTCTTTTTCTATGTCTGTCCTCCAGTCTTTTTATTCCTCCTATCCTCCCTGTCATCTTTTCAATACTGTTCTTTCCACTATTGGTGGCTCTTCACGGAGTGACAAGCCTACTGTGTGTATGAAGCCATTAATTCACAACACCAACAAAAAGTGTTGAAAAAAAAAAAAAATGCTGTCAAGAAGTATCACCACTGAGGGAAAAGTGTAAATATGTATTAAAAATATAAAATATCATGAACGCGAGAGAAACCTCAAAGGTTGCTTAAAATCGAAACCTCTTCCGATCTGCCCGCGAGACTTTTGTTTATTAGTCTTTACAGGGCGGAGCGATAGTAGTTATGTCCGCTTGTGTGTGTGTGTGTGTGTGTGTGTGTGTGTGTGTGTGTGTTCCTATTATATCTCCTGAACGGCTTCAGCTATCAACATGAAACCTTCAGGGTATCAAGATATGGCCAGAATCTTGGACTTGGCCAACAGCATATTCTGGCGGGCGATTAGCATTCAGCCCCCGAATGCTCTTCTTTCATTATGTTTGTAATTCATCATCACCATCATCATCATCATCATCATCAACATCATCATCATCATCATCATCATTAACATCATCCAGTATCGTTCAGCTGCATGACACAGATCTACGCCAGCTTTCTCCACTCTGACCTATTTGTTCTTAGGATAAGTTAGTATGGTTGGCTGTGGTGGGTAGGCTATATGTGAGAGAAGGAGGAGAGGAAGTCTGAGGACGAGGTAACTGTGTTACTGGAAAGTAGATGTGAGTATGCGTAGGATTAGAGTGAGTTTCTGTAAACTGTGTGTGTGAAGATGAGTGTGGAGGGAGAGCATTGTTGATGCGTGTGTGTGTGTGTGTGTGTGTGTGTGTGTGTGTGTGTGTGTGTGTGTATACTTGCTTGTATTAGCATGTTTTTGTGTCTGTGTGTGTGATGGTCTGGAGTGGATAGAGTACGGTATATGGATATTAAGTGTGCATGTTAGTGTGTGCGTGTGTGAGTGCAGGAGTGAGTGGATATGAGTGCTGGAGTATGGATGAAAGAGTGCATGAATAAAGGAAAACATTAGAAGAGGCCCTCCTCATTGCTAATCAATTCACATACACGAGAGAGAGAGAGAGAGAGAGAGAGAGAGAGAGAGAGAGAGAGAGAGAGAGAGAGAGAGAGAGAATTATACGTAAAACTGTAATGAAAAATCAGGCAATGATCGATTAAAAAAGAAACCACGTGTACAATGTGGTTTCGATCCCGGGCCTCGCCATCCAGACCCAGTTATCTACCAGTGTTGGCCGGTGTGGCTTCTGTTGGTTTTATGTAAGCAAAATGCATCTATCTCTGTATGTGTCTATATATCAACTCAGTGCAGTTCATGTACCTTCTAGCACCCTGTTGCTTGATATTATTAACAGTCAACTCATCTACAAAATTAAAAGCTATCATCATCATCATCATCATCCGGACCATAATTGCCACTGATAAATGGCATGAGTAAACAAGAGTAGTAAATGTAATAATCAGGGAATAGATAAGATAAAAGAAGGCAATTATGAATGAGGGAGATAGGGTTGTGTGTGAGAAGAGTATTTTTGTGTTGTTGTTGGTGGGGCGAGAGGATTATATTGGGCAGAGGAGAGCAGCCTAGTAGTGAAGGTGGTTAAGGAAGGCTGCAGCAAACCCGTCTACTTCACAAAGTCTCTCCTGAGCTGAGTAAAATACTGTGTGGATAGCAAGAATACAGTGAAGAAGACCTCACCGTACTGAAGGGGTTATGGACACAGTTGGCTACATGGCATGAGGACTGGCAGAGAGAGAGAGAGAGAGAGAGAGAGAGAGCGTAACATTACACTGACATTTGGAAATCATTTGTAAGAAATGCAAAAACGAGCGTAATTTTGAACTCTGACCTGATTTAGAAAAAGAAACTCCCCTGACTGGGTTCCATCCTGGGCCCTCCCACTCCATACCCAAACATCCACCTGTGTTGGTTATTGGAGTCTCTGCCAAATACATGTACAGAAAATAATATATCCATCAATTAATTATATATCTCTCTCTCCATCTATTTTCCGACCTATTTCTCAGCCAGTCTGTTAGTCTATCTATGTGTCTGTCTCTCACAAGAATCCAGTCAGCCCGTCTATCAGGCTTTCATTCATAGGACTCACTGTTTCTGTCTCAGTTATCATCATTACCGGGTCGGATTGTTTGTATATCTATCGGTTCATCTCTATATCTGTCTTCCTATCTCTGTTTACCTTTCTGTCTGTCTTTTGTCATCTGTCTATTATTTTTTATCCTCTAATCAGTCTTTTACCTATCGCCCAATGGCAGAGTTCATCTAGGTGTGTGTGTGTGTGTGTGTGTGTGTGTGTGTGTGTGTGTGTGTGTGTGTGTGTGTGTGTGTGTGTGTGTGTGTGTGTGTGTGTGTATTTAATGGACAGTGTGTCTAGCCATCCCCTCAGGCCACATCCAAAGGTAGGGTTCATTTATTAATTAAAGCTACCTAGTGGAAACAGACAAATTAAGTTACAAGGTAAACTAGAGAGAGAGAAAAAAAAAATGGCCAACACAAATGACGTTAGCAAGAGTGAACATCTTCAACACAATCGTGAAGACAATGATTTCCACACAGTGCTGACACACATATTACCCACGATAGGTACAATTGAAGAACAAGTCAGTGTGTATAGTTAATACTGTATATAGTGTATATATTTTTTATATAAATAACAAAATATGGGCCTATATAATATCATTTTATAATCTCTGTGCAATATAAACTAGACTTTAAAAAAAGTATCCCAAGGAAATTAGCCAGTAATTATGCATCCATGGACAACATGGAAAAAGCGTACACAAGCGAAGAAAAGCAAACAAAGTTTTAATTAAGTCACTTTCAAGTGGCGGGGAGAAACAAGTTCATATTGACCATTTAAAACGAGTTTCAAGGGAATTATCACATAATTATTCAGCCTCGGATACAACCGAACAGGTGAACGTACCTCAAGAAACCAAGCAAGAATACAACAATGATTACAAAAAGAAATTAAGGTCATATACCAAACAATCGAACATAGGTGCAACTATTCCAATGAAATCTACAGTACATCATTTACGAGAATTAAATATCGATTTAAACTCCTTCTATAAATGAAATAACAGCCAACCGTAACGCACATCATCACTATCATCAACCACAGCTTTATAGGAAATTAATAGATTTTTTTTTTTCGGTAGGTTACGATGAAGGGACTTATGCTATGGATTCTCCTATACATAGTAAGAGTATATGCGCACCTAGACCCCAAGCATATAGTACGACAAGGATGCCTCATAGCTCCAACGGCCACGACTACAATCGTTAAGGACGTCATGAGTACTGAAATAAGTCTAGATTACTTGTATGACTTACCTACTTATCTAGAAAGACTTGCGACGCCGATGCGAACTCTGGACTTCAAGATAGGAAATTATGTTTCACAAGCACATAACACCAAGGAAGTGAATGAAATGGTGAAGTTAGCGAAATGGAAACTAGAACAGGCGAAGTCAACCATGCTCATCATGATCCAAGATCTCCCATCTTATGGAACGGAGGTACTGAACGACAGGAACAACATCACACGTACTCGCCAAAAGCGCGGTTTGTTCGACCTGGGCGGCGCAGTTCTTGGGAACATCTTTGGATTGGCTACAGAGGATGACCTTAAAGAAATAAACAACAAATTTAATAAGATAGCTCAGGTACTAACATACCAAGATAAATTCATCACAGGACAGAACTCAGCAATGAAGACAATTGTGAAAAATCTGAAACAAGCAGAAAACGTAGCTCTCGAGAGTGTAGATAAAATAAATGAATTAGAGGGAAACGTTACTCTTTTCCAGCACTTCTCCATCATCACAGAACATATTGACACGATTCTACTACAATTAGAGAACACTAGAGATCGTTTCAGGGCACTTATGCAAGGAATTTCGAATGCTGGTGATGGCAAGATCACAAATGACTTACTCCCAGTTCATGAGCTACGTCAGATAGTTAGTCAAGGCATACATAAACATAAATTGAAGCCGTTGTTCCGCAGTAGGGAATTTATGCAATATTACCCGTATTTAGAAGCAACACTAACACCAACATCAGTGGTAGTTCATGTACCATTCATCACTGAAGACCTGTTCACAGTATACCAAATACACCCCTTCCCCTATAAAAATAACAACACTTTGGTCATCATCAACATCAACACAGACACCGAACTCATCATGGTCTCCAAGTGACGGGACACTGTCACTTTCGCAAGTGAGTCAACGATTGAACGAAAGTGCCGCACATCCTTACATGCTGTTCATCTTTGTCCTGCGTACATTTTCACGTTTCAGCCTACTGATACGGTCCCTTGTGAAATGGCTATCATCAGCAATACCAATATTCATCATCATTGCAACTTCACTTTTGCTCCAGATAAACTTGTACACCATCAACGCATTGGACACTCACAGTTTTTTTATTTCCCTCATAACACATCAGTTTACATAGTCTGTCCAGATATACCACCATCTCATACATCAGCCTCAGGATTATACATAGCACCAGACTACTGTGCGGTATTTACACCAGCCATGTCTACTTTATCCACCATCAATCACTACGCCATTCTCAACCATACACACAAACATTTCCACCCACTGCCTAATATGAACTTAAACATGAGCACAAGTATTAAGCTGACTTCACCTAAGTTTGAAACTATGCAGCTGATCAATGAAACAATGAAGCCCTGGGAAGATTTGAGTTTGAGTTTGTTCAACCCATATTATGTGTATAGCCCAGCACCTACTGTCTTTATAATCGTCTGCATTGTAGTTGCAGTACTGCTGTTCGCAATGCACAGAATGCATGCAAGAACTGCTAATTTGGAGTCATTATTTAGTGGGGGGAGAGTTAACATCACAGTTAACCACCCTGAATGAAGTGTATATATTTTGTATATAGTATTAATTATATATATATATATATATATATATATATATATATATATATATATATATATATATATATATATATATATACAAAGAAAAAAATGACCCATATATGGCAGACCAGTACCATTATCTTTAAATGAAATATTAATAACTCTTACAATAATCTCAATTTTAAACTAATTTTTATTCTTGCATGTATACGTTTCACTATAATAACCCAAGTACATACTGTATTACAGTTAAATAATTTACTTTAATGCATTTATTCAAATATGTATACAACTTGTTTAAAATGTAATATTACTGAATAATCACTATTTACTATGAATAATATATGTATACAATATTCATACAATTATGTTACTTTTACAATATTATGTATTTCACTTAATTAGCTTATAAGTTCATTATAATGTGTATATAGTATGTATTAATATATTAGGACTATTAGCTGTCGATGGTACGCCATTTTCGCGCGGCTGAGCAGATGTAGGACTACATATTATATTTACAAATCATGATAGATAGATAGATAAATAGATAGATAGACAGCCCTCTGCGAGCCTGGGAAAAGGAAATGAGGTTGGCAAGTTACACTGAGGAAAGCTGACGACAGCGGCCAGTAAGGAGATGATGCAGTTAGCTGTCAGCAGTCCTCTCGTGAACAAAGACCTAGTGACCACACGCACATATACACACATACTCACACACAGGCTTCTTTAAACTTTCCATCCACGAGGAATACACGTGATACGTCTCCTGTTTCACCAGAATTTAGGAAAGAGAGCTCAGAAGGAGACAAGCGATACTAGAGGCAGGTCGAAGGGGAGCAGGGCTTAGCAACTCAGAGAGAGAGAGAGAGAGAGGGAGCGAGACTCTATATTCCGCTCTGTGTGAGAGACTTGTTAATATTTCCAAGACATATAAAAATAGTCCCATACTATTCTTTACCTCTCCTGTCACTACATGACAAATGGGAAGCTGCTCCAAGATATAAAAACCGCTCGTCCATAAATCTAAAATATATATATAACTCAACTACAACTCAACCACAAAAGAACCACAAATTATTTTATGACACAAAGTCATTTATGACACATCCAGGGTGTGTGTGTGTGTGTGTGTGTGTGTGATTAGACTGATATTTTATGATGTGAGTAGGTACGTGTGAAGTAAAAGCATTGGTATGAGTGTGTGGGGGGGTGGGGGTGTTGGTGTGGGTGTGGATGTGAGAGTTAGTTTGTGGGTGTTTTTCTGTAGGCGTGTGATTTGTGAGCTTTTGAAGTCCGTGTTTATAAGTGCGTGAAGAGAGAACTCATCCCCGAAGCGCACGCCCATGTGCGTGTGTGTATGTGTGTGCGTGTGTGTGTGTGTGTGTTTAGTTTTCATGCCTGTTTGCTGATCGTTATCATGCGTGTCTGACAGCAAGTTAAGTGTATGTGGAGTGCGTGACTCATGTGAAGATTCCGAGTGTAGGTTAACGAAGAGGGCATATGCACTGTAACAATGTGTGTGTGCTGCGAAATGGATGAAGCAGTGCTTGAACAATGTAGGTATCCGGCTCATTGCTAGTGCAGTTACAGAGAGAGAGAGAGAGAGAGAGAGAGAAGGAAGGAAAAATACTGTTCAACAAGACAGCAGATCAGGCACCGAACCTTGTATGATCTACGTAAAAAAGAAGCCAACACTGTCTTGTGGTTCGATCCGGGGCCGTCACTATCCAGACCCAGTTATCTACCAGTGTTGGCGGGTGGGGCTTCTGTCCGTCCTATGTAACCAAACATATTTACCTCTCTGTCAACGTATGCATTCATCTATTAACTCCTGAAAATTTCGAACATCAATCTAAAAATGAAAACGACTTTACATGTGATTTTTATAATCGCCTTAATCATCATTATCATTTTTTTCCATCATCATCGTCGTAGTCAACATCATTACCGTCATCGTCGTCATCGCTGGTGTTCATCATCATCATCACCATCATCTTCATCTTCGTTGTCATCGTCGTCGTCACCATCATCATCATCATCCGAGCCATACTTGCCACTGATAATTGGTAAGAATTAACAACAGTAGTACATGCAAAAATTAGCGAATAGATAAGATACAGAAGGTAAATACGAATGAGGGAGATAAGGTTGTGTGTGAGAAGAGTATTTTTGTGTTGTTGTTGGTGGGGCGAGAGGATTATATTGGGCAGAGGAGAGCAGCCTAGTAAGGTGGTTAAGGAAGGCTGCAGCAAACCCGTCTACTTCACAAAGTCTCTCCTGAGCTGAGTAAAATACTGTGTGGATAGCAAGAATACAGTGAAGAAGACCTCACCGTACTGAAGGGGTTATGGACACAGTTGGCTACATGGCATGAGGATTGGCAGAGAGAGAGAGAGAGAGAGAGAGAGAGAGAGAGATTACACTGACTGCGTATATCAACTGTGACAAATGCAAAAACGAGCCCAATTTTGAACCCTAACCTGATATAGAAAAAGGATCTCTCGCGGCTGGGTTTGATCCCGGATCCTCCCAGTCCATATCCGGACATCCACCTGTGTTGGGTACTGGAGTTTCTGCCAGACATATGTGCGGATAATAATCTATGTAACCATCAGTTTTGTCTATATATCCATCTATTTCCTTATCTCTTTTTCTATTTGTCTGTCTATCGGTCTATTTGGCACTATACCCGTTAACCCGTCTATCAGGCCTTCATTCATAAGACACTGTTTCTGTTTCATTTATCTTCGTTTCCATGTCGGGTTATTTGAACATGTATCTGTCTATCCATCGGTAACACCCCCCCCCCCTCTCTCTCTCTCTCTGCATCTACATATCAATCTTTTTTTCTCTAGCAATTTGTTACTAATCAGTATGTGTGTGTGTGTGTGTGTGTGTGTGTGTGTGTGTGTGCATTTAGTCTACATGGGTGCTTTCCTTAATGTTATATTGCGTTTCTGAGAGCACGTTGAGTGCGTCTGCAGTGTTTCACCAAAGGCTAGATTCTGAGTGTAGGTTATTGAAAAGTGCGTGTGCATTATACAAGTGTGTGAGTGCTGCGGAAGTAACGAAGGTGCGTGTGAACAACGTAGGAAACCCGATCCATGCTAGAGCAGTTACAGAGAGAGAGAGAGAGAGAGAGAGAGAGAATTACTATTAACCAAGATAACAGATCAGGCACCAAATCTAGTATGATTTACGTAAAAAAAGAAGCCTTCAAAGCAACGTTGATTTCGATCCCTGGCCGTCTCTATCCAGACCCAGTTACGTACCAGTGACTGCCGGTGTGGCTTCTGTTCCTCCTATGTAACCATAATGTATTTGTCTCCCTGTCTACATATAAATTCAAAGTATTTCATCTCTTTACTCCACAGTCTTCTAGTCAGACATCATCCGAAAGATAAAATTGACCTGAAACTTAATTGTCATCATCACCATTATCATCAGCAGCAGCATTATCATTACCATCATCATCGTCGCAGTCATCATCATTATCGTCGGCCTCTTTATCGTCGTCTTTGCCATCATCATCGTCGCTGTCCATCATCATCATCATCATCATCTGAGCCAGATTTCCCACTGATAAACGGCATGAGTACACAACAGCTGTAAATGTAATAATTAGAAAATAGATAAGATAGAGAAAGTAACTACAGTATGAATGAGGGAGATAAGGTTGTGTGTTAGAAGAGTATTTTTGTGTTGTTGTTGGTGGGGCGAGAGGATTATATTGGGCAGAGGAGAGCAGCCTAGTAGTGAAGGTGGTTAAGGAAGGCTGCAGCAAACCCGTCTACTTCACAAAGTCTCTCCTGAGCTGAGTAAAATACTGTGTGGATAGCAAGAATACAGTGAAGAAGACCTCACCGTACTGAAGGGGTTATGGACACAGTTAGCTACATGGCATGAGGATTGGCAGAGAGAGAGAGAGAGAGAGAGAGACTGGGTATAAAATTATTTACTCGCAACAACCCGAACTTAATCTATTGCAATATAATCAACGCCATGTACAGTCAGCATCAAAAATACTATCGCCTCTCCTGCTTCTCTCTCCTTGAAGTAAAAATTTCTTGTGGTGAAGCCGTACCAGGCGACACTGATGCCACTGGTCTACAGCCCTATCAACACATCCACATCGGTTGTTGCTGGTTCACTGGACTGATTAGCAAAGGCCATGGAGAAAATGGCGGCAGAGGCGACACGACTTCTGGTGGTAACTGTACACCATACCTGGCAGATGATTGGACGGCAACAAAGAATGAAAAAAAAAAAATGGAACCGAAAACAGGAAAAAAAGAGAACCCGGTTTGATGGTAGGAATCGAAGCCTTGTTTTTTGGTGACGAATCTGGAGCCTCCTCCTGTCTGTGTGTCGGGGTTCTGTTTTCTTTGTGTTGGTTTAGGTGTATTTCTCTTGCACTGTTGGCATGAATAGGTTTACTGTGCTTAGGTTTATAGGTGTTTATGTTAAATTGCTGTCAGGTATATGATTTAGTGGTTTGTGTTTGTGTTTATGTTAATTTGTTTCCAAATATATAGTTTAGTGTGTTTATGTTTAACAGTATTTATGTTAAATTATTGTAAGGAATGTGTTTTAGTGTGTTTATGTTTCAGTATGTTTAATTGTAATCAGGTATATGTATGCTTATATTTAAATGTGTTTATTGTTAATTGTTTATAGATATATTCTTTCGCGTTTGTACTGACGTGTTTATCGGTAACTATTATCAGGTATAAGAGTGTTCATGTTTAAGTGTATTTCTTGTTAAAATTATCAGGTATACGTGTGTTTAAGTGTGTTTATCGTTAAAGATTATCAGGTTTATATGTGTTTATGTTCTTGTTTCTCGTTATAGATTATAAGGTATACACGTGTTTATGTTTAAGTGCTTCTCGTTAAAGATTATCAGGTATGCATGTGTTTAAGTGTGTTTCTCGTTAAAGATTATCAGGTATACATGTGTATGTTTGAGTGTGTTTCTCGTTAGAGATTATCAGGTATAAGTGTGTTTATGTTTGTGTTTCTCGTTAAAGATTATCAGGTATACGTGTGTTTAAGAGTGTTTCTCGTTAAAGATTATCAGGTATACGTGTGTTTAAGTGTGTTTCTCGTTAAAGATTATCAGGTATACTCGTGTTTATGTTAAGTGTGTTTCTCGTTAAAGATTATCAGGTATACGCGTGTTTATGTTTACCTGTGTTTCTCGTTAGAGATTATCAGGTATACGTGTGTTTATCTTTGTGTTTCTCGTTAAAGATTATCAGGTATACGTGTGTTTAAGAGTGTTTCTCGTTAAATATTATCAGGTATACGTGTGTTTATGTTTAAGTGTGTTTCACGTTAAAGATTATCAGGTGTACATGTGTTTGTTTAAGTGTGTTTCTCGTTAAATTATCAGGTATATGTGTGTTTAAGTGGGTTTGTGGTTAACTGTTTTCAGGTATATATACACTATGGTCAGTCGTTAGGCATAGGTGTGTTTATGCTTATGTGTTTTTTTCGTGAGTTGTTGTCAGATTTATGCTTTCTTGTGCAGATGTTTTAATGATCATGGTAAACTGTCATCATGCAGGCTATATAAGGTTATATAATGTGGAGAAGAAAGTGTAGTGAACTGTTACTGGGTAATAGTGTTCAAATGACTGGATTAATTGAGCTGCACCCGAGGCATGAAAGAGGTTTTGGAAGGGCCTACTCATTGGAGAAGTGGTGTGAGACGATAGATGGCTAGGAAGAAAAAAAAAAAAGACAGATAAATAAACTGCTATTTACATATACTGTATACTCTTTTGATAAATAGATCCACAGATGGGCCTAGGGAAATAATGTACATGTGTACGTTAGTGGAAGATAGTGGAAAGATTTCTCTTACTCCTGTATCAACACCAGAGAGAGAGAGAGAGAGAGAGAGAGAGAGAGAGAGAGAGATTATAAAAGCGTGAGCGTGTTAATAAGGATAGATCACAGAAGCATTAACTCGCTAATGGTAGATATTAACACCTTCAGGCTCCTATGACCCACTGACCTGGATAAAATCATCTGGCGTCAGCTGCAATGAAACAGTGTCTTTGTCCCGACCATTTGACGGTTCATGGTACCATTATTAAGACCTTGTGGCTCCTATGACTCAATACAGTTTTAATGCGAGTCCACACGTACCCTCTAACACATGTTGACAGCACGGTTGGCAACACGTTTGGGTACATACAAACATGTTTTAGCGCAGCTTCGAACACTGGCAGCAGAGGCGACGGGATGTGACTGTCCATACCATGCAGCTGAGACTTCATGCTGTTGCCAACTTGATCAGGACGCTGCTGTTGCCATCATATTTGCAGCGTGTTCGTTATTGTGTTGCATACATATTGCCAGCACTTGTTCAAGCACACGTGTGGACACACACTTAGGTGAACAACATACATACATATATATATATATATATAGAGAGAGAGAGAGAGAGAGAGAGAGAGAGAGAGAGAGAGAGAGAGAGAGAGAGAGAGAGATGCTCAATTTGGAGTTGAATAAGGCGCGTTGCCGAATGTTACCATACTGCTTCGTAGGACTAATAAATAAACAATATATAAAAGAGGTTAACGAGAAATACCTTCACCAAGAGAAAAGTGTAAATACTGAACAAAATAATTATATAATCAATATATATGTAAAAAAGAAAAAAAAGAAAAAGAAAAGAAACCTATGGGGTCTAACGGAATCGAAACCTGGATCTATGTCACCGATCAGGCCCCTCTTCCGGTTTGGCCGTCAGGCTTCTGTTTAATGTGCTTGTAATTCATCATCATTATCAGCATCACCTTTATCGTCGACGGCGATGTCGTTATTGGCACATCAGCATAATTACTATCATCAGAATCATCATTATCCAGCATACTTCCTCAGAATGACACAGATGTTTAACGATTTTCTTCACTCTGACCTATTTGTTGTTAGGATATGTTAGTGTGGTTGTGTTCCTGGGTGGCTGTGGTGCTTATTTGTGGGAGAAGGAGGAGAGGAAGTCTGAGAACGAGGGAACTATGTTTTCGGAAAATAGATGTGAGTGTGCGTAGAATAAGAGTGAGTTTTTGAAAAATGCGTGTGTGCAGGTGCGTGTGGAGGGAACTCATTGTGTGTGTGTGTGTGTGTGTGTGTGTGTGTGTGTGTGTGTGTGTGTGTGTGTGTGAAAAGTTCATCTTTTAGTGCGAGTGTTGATAAGTATGTACTGTGTGTTTAGATAAGAGTTGAGTGCATGAGGATTGTGTGTGTATGTCTGAATTCAGCAAGTAGGTTGATGAAGAGAGTGAGTGTACTGTGTGTGCGTGCTGAGAAATTGGTGAAGGACTTTGTGAGGAAAGAGGAAGACAATGTAGGATATAAGACCCATTGCTACTCCAGTTATATGAGAGAGAGAGAGAGAGAGAGAGAGAGAGAGAGAGAGAGAGAGAGAGAGTGGGGAACAGAATCAAAGAAACCAGATAGAGTCCCTTTAACTGTAGATGGCGTGAAATAATAAAAATATAATAGAAATCCATATAAGAAAGCATTTTTTGATCGCGAGCCTCACTCACCAAACCCAGATATCAACCTGTGTTGGCTGGAGTGGTTTCTGTCTGTCTCCTTCCTTCCGTTGTCTATTTTCATGTCTTTTCTTCGGGGTATATAATTAGTCGTCCTAGTTTTTGGAAGAATATATTTTCTCTTTTTACACACTGTCAATCGATAAATCGTATCGTTCATTTCTCTATTGTTGCACTCTACATCGGATTGCATGTGTCAATCTGTATAGGTACTTCGCAGACGTCATTCCTGGTGGGAATCATTATTTTGTTGCGTTTCAGCATTCAGGCACTTGTGACTCGCCTTACTTGAGTCAGCTGGAACGCAGTACTAGAGTTGTGCCGACCAGTTTGAGGTTAAGAGTGATATTAGCACCATTTCAGCGCTTCTAATATATATATATATATATATATATATATATATATATATATATATATATATAATATCATCCAATCCTACGTTGCCCCATGAGGAGCGTTAGAGCCCGGGATTAGGCAAGTTGGTCCTGACATTTAAGATGAGAGTGACCAGCCTCATTCATCCCTGAGTGGCAATACGTGAGCAATAAACACCAACCACCCCTTATATATATATATATATATATATATATATATATATATATATATATATATATATATATATATATATATATATATATATATATATATATATATATATATATATATATTTATATATATCAGTTGAATAGATCGTCTGGCGTTACCTGCAGTAACAGAATTGTGCCAATGATGAGAGGGTGAAGGGGAGACGTTAGTACACTTTCAGGCATATAATAATGTCTTGCTCTAAACCGAAAATTTCATCTGGCATTGGGTGGGACGGAACAGGCCTACTTGATGTGTCTATTTATATATATATCTGGTTCATCTCACCAGCGATATGTATCTATTTATCTATGTACCAGTGTGTTACCGTAGTGGCAGGCACAGAGGGGTGGTAGTAGCAATAACAATGTGGATGTACAATATGGGTTAGCAGCGTATATGAGGGAGGCTGGTGTGTTGTGGTGGCAGGCACAGAGGGGTGGTGGCAGCAATAACAATGTGGATGTACAATATGGGTTAGCAGCGTATATGAGGGAGGCTGGTGTGTTGTGGTGGCAGGCACAGAGGGGTGGTGGCAGCAATAACAATGTGGATGTACAATATGGGTTAACAGCGTATATGAGGGAGGCTGGTGTGTTGTGGTGGTACTCACAGAGGGGTGGTGGTAGCAGTATCAATGTGCATGTGCAGTCGTGGCCATAAATAATCACCTATCCTCCTGTACCCTGTGCCTCAGGCTGGCTTCCTTATGCGCGGGAAGTCACACTGGAGTGAGAGGGGCTGAGAGGGAGAGGCCAGAGAGAGACGGGAAAGTGGAGGGGGTCACGAGCGTTGGTGCTTGGGTGGAGTGAGGGAGAGGAGGGAGGGTTCGTAGTGGAGGGAGAATGAAATGCGAAGTTGTGGCCATATAATTTGTCTGTTTACTTTCATTCAGGGCATCATATAAAGGAGTTACTATTCAGTAGATAAAGCTGCATACCACCTTGTATAGAGGCGTCAAATAACAGACTTTAGGTAGGTGGTAATACCAAAGACTGGCTTGCGAGAGAAGTATACCAACGTGACAGAACAAATATTAGTGCAGAGCCATCGAGATTGTGTGGGCCCAGATTGTCAAAGCGTGGGAGCCAGAGAACGAGAGGACACGGGCCCGCCTCCTCCAGCACACCAAGGACGAGTGGGAACCGTTCATATGAAACCAGCAAACCATCAACAACATTGTTTCACCGGCGCCGCGACCCTGCATGAGGTTTTTAAGGCAAGTGGCCACTGGACTACTTACTAAGACGTTCCTGATAGCTTTGGCTTGACCAGAGTCGGTAAACATCGACATAGATATATTCTGGGATTTTGGGTAGGATTTTGTTTCATTTTCCCTCTAACAGATTATGAGAGATACCGTTACCATATCCACCCATGAGCACAGACATCAAATTCATTTACCTTTTATGCACAGTTATTTTAAATAGCCTTTTCATATAGAGATGTCATTAAACAATTATTGAATTAACATGATGGTGACTAAGGAGGGAGTGTATACCGAGAGGACGATTATATTTACTGTGGACACGGCCATGGTTGAGATTGCATATAATCCTTAGTTCCAAAAATTATTTACATGTAACGGAAGAGGACGATTCTTACACAAACATTACGGAAGTCAAAGCCATCCGGAGTCAAAATACACCGATAAACTCAAATATCTGGCTCCGCACTAATGTCTGATTTGTCACGTCAGTATATTTCTCTCACGAGCCAGTCTTTGATATCACCACATATCCAGAGTTTGTTATCTGACGCCGGTATAGAAGGTGATATGCAGCTTTATCTACCGAATATTAACTCCTTTATATGATGCTCTGAATGAAAGAAAATAGACAAATTATGTGGCCACAACTTCGCATTTCATTCTCCCTCCCCTACCTACCCTCCCTCACTCCACCCAAGCACCATCGCTCGTCCCCCCATCCACCTTCCCTTCTCTCTCTCTGGCCCCTCCCTCTCAGCCCCTCATACTCCAGTGTGACTTGCCGTGCATAAAGGAGCCAGTCTGAGGCAAGGGGTACGGGATGATAGGTGATTATTAATGGCCACGACTGTACACTCTGTTTAAACAAGGTATATGAGGGAGGCTGGTGTGTTGTGGTGGGAAGGATTTTTAACCAACACCCACCCAAACACTTTGTGTTTATAGTCTGGTTCTTCCTTTGCTGGGGGTATTATTGTATCCTGTATTAACACTCCAAAATATGCTTGCATAAGTCTGCCTTGGTCACCTAATACCTATTGGTCGACATTATACGCTGCTCGATCTCTGGCAGCCTTCCTTTTCAACCCCTTATCCCTGAGATCTCCCTCGTTGACCTAGTCTCAGGTCCTTTTCGGTCTGGCATTACAACGTTTGCATTGACATTCACACTTCTCACTTTATGCGTCAGATATCATCATGCTGCCAGTGTGAGCGGATAATCTTAAAGGTAGATAGATAAACAGATAGATAGTTAAACAGATTAACCTGTTAGGTAGGTAGATAGGGAGGTAGATAACATGTTAAGTAGATAGGTAGGTAGACATGAAAACAATAGAAAGTTCGGTAGGCAGTTAAGTAGACAGATCAATATACTGATTATTCTGACTGATGGACAAACAGACATATACTGTAGATGTACAGATAGTCTGGAAGCGAATTTTTTCAGGCACCTACTGTCCATTTCATGGACCGTGTATCATGGTTTTTCTCAAATATCTTTCAAACTAATCAATTGATCGGTATGATACTTTGACACAGTGTACATGACACCTCCCGCTAATTTTTGGTAATATACGGCATTGCCAAGTGGTGTTAGTGAAGGCGTTTACTCTTGACGTTTAAAGGCAAAGTCGCGTGAGCCCTGCAGGGCTAATCTACACAAACGAACGTCCGCTACCCCCCATCTCCTTCCTCTCCCTCCCTCTCTCCCTCCCTCCCTCTGTCTCACTGTTTCACTCTCTTTCTCTCAGCATTCCCCCCAATACCTGTATGTAACATACAATATGCAATAAAATACCGTTTACCATTATATTATTCAGTAGTAGCAGATAACTGGAAAGTTCTTAATGAAAAGGATATAGCGTGGTCTGACTTAACGACCATAATAGGCTAATGGTTAAGTTTTCCCAACGAGGGTGTCAGGTGCGGGAGAGAGAGAGAGAGAGAGAGAGAGAGAGAATTTCATAAATCCATTACGGCCCTATTATGTTGTGCTGATTATATACCGTACCGTACTGGTTTGTAAGTTAAACTGTGTGATTTAATTTTGGATACCTTATCTTACCTGCTCGTAGTAAACACGTCGATATGGGGGGTAAAGGAATTAAGAGATCGCGATAGTAGGCACATTATATTGGGTGAATAAGGTGACGGTCATACGCTCTTTAGTCAACTCCCGTTTATATAACTTCAGGACATACAATAACAATGATTAAATGAACACAGACTCTACAAACAACAACATACTGTATTTATGATACCCGATACTAATCATTATAACATGATAGAGTGGACAGAGGGGGGGGGCACGGGGAGGCCAGCAGGAATGAGGGTTGAGGGGGGAAGTGAGGAGGGGGAGGGGGGAAATGAGGAGGGGGAAGGGAGAGGGGGGAGAGGGAGGGAGGTAGGGAGGGAGAGGAAGGGGATGGGGGGTAGCGGACGTTCGATTGTGTTGATTAGTCTGGCGACTCACGCGACTTTGCCTTTAAACGTCTAGAGTAAACGCCTTCACTAACACCACTTGGCAATGCCGTATATTACCAAAAATTAGCGGGAGGTGTCATGTACACTGTGTCAAAGTATCATACCGATCAATTGATTAGTTTGAAAGATATTTGAGAAAAACCATGATACACGGTCCATGAAATGGATAGTAGGTTGGAAAAGAATTTTATGCTTGTGTTAGAGAGAGAGAGAGAGAGAGAGAGAGAGAGAGAGAGAGAGAGAAACTATGACATACATATCCAAGCAATGTAACACACACACACACACACACACACACACACACACACACACATAGTTTTGAACCCAGGCCTGATACAGAAAAGGAAACTCTCATTCCATTTTACTGGGGTTCGATGCCGGGCCGTCACTGTCCACACCCAGATATCCACCTGTGTTGGCTGTGGGAGTTTCTGCCAGATATATGTATGGTAAATATAATCTTTTACCGTATATGAATCTCTGTCCTTCTTTCTATATATCTCAATACTAAATGCTGATTCTATTAGTCTTTCTTGTTAACTCAGGTCGTCTGTATCATTTAATTATCCATTCGTCTATGTATCTATTACCTATCAACTTACCTACCTTTATATCGCGACAGTTCTATACAGTATGTCTTCTTCTGTTTTGACTGTCTACCTATCTCCTTTCTCTGTCATTTAAATCATCATTTTAGCCAGAAGAGAAATACTCTGCACCTCTCTATTGTCACTCATCATCATCATCCTCATTATCATCATCACCACCATCATTCTACTGTAATAATATCTTTCCTAGCTTTCTCCACTCCGACCGATTAATTGTAAGTTAGTTCAGTGGCAGTGCAATATATCCATAGGTTTCTTCCCTCCAACCGGGTCTCTGCCAGCCTCTTCCTCTCACTCCATCTCTGGGCTGCCACTCAGCTATCTTAGTTGTCTTATGGTTGTCGCCTAAAAAGGTCTGTATCCCATGTATCCACGTAATAAAGGAATGAATGATAGAACCGTTCACCATGTATAATGAGCAAAATAATGTTCACTCACAGTGTATAGGGATGGATGGATTTGTGTACGAGAGAGAGAGAGAGAGAGAGAGAGAGAGAGAATGAACCGATGGAAAATTAAAATTATCTAATCCTGTGTTGCCCAATGAGGAGCTAAGCAAGTTTGTCCTGACCTTTAAGATGAGAATGGCCAGCCTCACTCATCCCTGAGTAGCAATACGTGAGCAATAAACTCCAGCTGCCTCTTGGATATAGAAACCTTCACCAGCTCGGTCCGGTTGGAGTGCCTTCATTACCAACTAAACTGCCAAGCGCCATATTTTGGTTATATGGTTACCACCCAGTGTAGTAAATTGCTTCCTGGTGTACAGGAAACCATTTGGCTTGTCACTCGGTGTAGAGTCACTCATCGGCAGAAGCAAGATGAAAGAATGAAGGTAAAGAAGACAGAAGAGGGAGTGTAAAGTCATCCGTAAGCATAATGAAAAAAGAATGAAGGAAAGAAAGACAAAAGAGGACAGAAGGAAAGAAGGAATGAAAGAGGAAAGGGCAATCACCAGAGAGAAGGACTACATCGAGTGAGTGGATGGTGAGCGCCCCCACTTACCACACACACAAATGAGTGAGGTGTCAGGTTGGATCCCGGGTGCTCAGTAACCAGACCCAGTTATCTACCACTGTTGGCTGTTGTCTCTTCTGTTTATCTACCACTGTTGGCTGTTGTTGCTTCTGTTTATCTACCACTGTTGGCTGTTGTCACTTCTGTTTATCTACCACTGTTGGCTGTTGTTACTTCTGTTTTTCTACCACTGTTGGCTGTTGTCGCTTCTGTTTATCTACCACTTGGCTGTTGTCGCTTCTGTTTATCTACCACTGTTGGCTGTTGTTGCTTCTGTTTATCTACCACTGTTGGCTGTTGTTGCTTCTGTTTATCTACCACTGTTGGCTGTTGTTGCTTCTGTTTATCTACCACTGTTGGCTGTTGTCGCTTCTGTTTATCTACCACTGTTGGCTGTTGTTGCTTCTGTTTATCTATCACTATTGGTTGTTCTTTCGTATGTTTTCTACCTCTGTTTTCTGTTGTTGCGTCTGTTTATCTACCACGGTTTTCTGTTGTTGCTTCTGTTTATCTACCACTGTTGGCTGTTGTCGCCTCTGTTTATCTATCTGTCTCAATACTTTAAATAATTTTTATACCTTTGCTGTCTATTACTGTCTGGCTGCCTTGCAATTTATCTGTTTGTTTGCCAAATACTTGTCTTTCTATCAGTATGTATATAATTATGTATGTATGTATGTATGTATGTATGTGTTTCTATCTATTGACCATGAATGAACCCTACAAGTCCTATGTCCATCTGCTATCTATTTATCAGTATTTGTAAATATCTCTCTCTCTCTTTCCATCTATCTACCTGCCTATCTGTCTACATTTCTCTCTTAATCTATCTATTGGTCTTGATAGACCTTTATTAATCTCCATGTTTTCAAAAATCTATCTACCTAACGATACTTCTGTGTGCCTCTATCTATCTATGCATCTATCTGTGTCTACCTATCTACATATCTATCACTGGGTCTGTCTATCGTATCCAGGGTCACCACAACACTGCTGCATGCTTAGGTGTAGTCTTGTTAAATTGTTATGAATCATTAACTCTTTTATGATAAGGATAACTTTAGTAACACCTTCCAGCGACGACAGACGGTTTTATTCAGCTGAGAGTGAGTCATAGGAGCCTGAAAATGTTACTTCTGTGACCATTAACTCTGTGTCATGCTCAGGATAATTCTGGTATTTTATTCAAGCTGACGCCAGACGAATTTATTATGCTGATAATGAGTCAGCAGCCAGGGAGAGAGAGAGAGAGAGAGAGAGAGAGAGAGCGAGCAAAGAATGACGAAAATAATACTGCATGAAAACAATCCCGAGGAGATGTGGAGAGTTGTCATAAAACAATAAAAAGAAACCACATTCAGAATCAGATTTTGATCCCAGGCCTGACTAACCAGACCCAGTTATCTACCTGTGTTGGCTGTAGTGGCTTCTCTCTGTCATATATCTGGAAAGACTATTGATTGATAGGTATAGCTATCTACCCATCTGTCTCACTTCTGTCAGTTCCACTTACTGTATACTTCAATAAATCACTTTTTTTTTTTTTTTTTTTTTTTTTTTTTTTTATGTGACGGACTCTGGGCAAAGGCTCACTTGGTCAATCTATCAGTCGATTTTATGTCTGACAGATCAGGATGGAATAATTTTTAGCAAATGCGGCCTATACCATTCCAAAAGATTCAGACTGGAGTAGTATGTGTGTGTGTGTGTGTGTGTGTGTGTGTGTATCTATCTATTTATCTATTAGTCAGTGGGTCTGGCCATCCCTCAGGCTACACCCAATGGCAGTCTTCATCCAGGGTGTGCGTGTGTGTGCGTGTGTGTGTGTGTGTGTGTGTGTGTGTGTGTGTGTGTGTGTGTGTGCGTGTGTGTGTGTGTGTGTGTGTGTGTGTGTGTGTGTGTGTGTGTGTGTGTATCTATCTATTTATCTATTAGTCAGTGGGTCTGGCCATCCCTCAGGCCACACCCAATGGCAGGCTTCATCCAGGGTGGCCACAACAAAACGCCTTTAACCCTTTGCCTGCCAATTACCTACTTGCAGTTTATTTCCGCTGACGTCACACGATTTTACTATGATGAAGAGAGAAATATGGCCCACCAAAAATGTTAAAACTATCCCATTTAACGTTTTGCCCCAGGATATACCACTTCCTGTTTTATTACGGCTTACCACCCACCATTTTGTTACACTCATACACACAGCAGTTACAAAGAAAATATACGACTAATCAACACGGACAAAAACAAAAGTGAGATCACGTGACCAGCAATGGGCTGAAATTCGAAAAGAAAAAAAAAAAGAAAAAAAGAAACCATGCACCCTCTCTGGTTCAATCTCGGGCCACACCAACCACACCCAGGTATCTACCTGTGTTGGCTGTCGTGGTTTCTATTTATCTTCTTGAACATTAATCTATTTCCTCTGTCAATTTACCAGCCTATGTATTTGTCATTTCTGTCTGTGTATTTGTCTAGTCATCGTTTTAAGTAACAATCCATCTATCCATCCATCCAACCGTCCAGCAGTATTAATGTGTCCATCATTCCAGTCACCAACGTATCTATCTGTGTATATATCTGTGTATATGTTGAAGCCTCAGACTTATTCCCGGGTGGGTATTATTCCTCGTGTTTTTATGTCAGGCTTCTATGACTCACTCTCAGATTAATAAAATCGTCTGTCGTTAGGTGGAATAGAGTACTAGAGTTGCGCCTACCAGGAGAGGGTTAGTTTTGATTGCATTGGCACTCATGGTCCTATGACTCACTCTCAGATGAATAAAATCGTCTGGCGTTAGATGGAATATCATAGTAGAGTTGTGCCTACTGTGTAACAGTATTAACACTGTGGTGAGTGCGTGGTGGAATATGGATGAAGGAGCGCGTGAACGGAGAGGAAGACAGTGTAGGATATAAGATCTATTCCTGGTGAAGCAATAGGGAAAGTTATTGTTTTAAAATGAGGAGCAAGGAAACCCGACATGGACATGTGGAATGGAAACCTGGTTCTCTGTGACAAAGCTGGTTTCCTTCCTTGACAGCTGTAAGGGTTTCTCCTCAGTCTAATGACCTTCATTCCTTCGTTCTTGCTGCCTCTTGGCCACTTTGTTTAATGTGGGAGAGGCTCCTGTAGTGCAAGAGGTCATGGAGGACAGACCAGATTACTCCAGTTCAAATATTCCTTCGTGAAGCTGAATTAAGTCTGTAAGTGGCAAGAATGGAGTCGATAATACGTCATCGGACTGAAGAGGTTTAAAATCCCGGTGTGAATTTTATATAAAAAAAAATCTTCATCTCCGTCAGTGGGATATTGTATTATATTTTATATTCTTGTCAGCAGCAGAGGGTTGCATTCAGGATAAGGAAATCGATAGGTACTAAAGATGTTTGAATCCATCTCCTTTTACCCTCTCAGTGGTGGTGCAGAGGGAAGCCTTCACGTGGTGGCACCGATATAACTGGTCGGCTTCACTTCCAGGATACACAGACGTCCCTCAGCTCCCTCTTTATCCCCTGAAAGGAGGATGGTGGACTGCAGCAGGAGGGCGAGTTCATCCTGCGGTCCACTGGGTTCAGGTTTCAGATGAACCTGGTGCTACATCCACAACTACCCTCTCAGAACGGTGATGTCGCTTTCATTTCATGCTTCCTTCCCTCACACGATTTTATTCAGCTTCGTGAAAATCCCTCGTAGTAAAGGTGGTTACTGGTAATATTAAAGTTACTGTGTGTGTGTGTGTGTGTGTGTGTGTGTGTGTGTGTGTGTGTGTGTGTGAGAGAGAGAGAGAGAGAGAGAGAGAGAGAGAGTTTAAATAATCATGACAAAATATACTGCGACATAAAAGAGGTGGGTAAAAAATACTAAAAATAATCCTTGGCATGACGTAATAAAAGAAACTCAATGGCCTTGTGTAGGTTCGATCCCGGGTCGTCACTGTCCACACCCAGATATCCACCTGTGTTGACTGTAGGAGTTTCTGCCAAACATATGTATGGTAAATATATACATAAATACATACGTACATACGCTCGTATTGTATCGTATCGTTCAGAAGGCGCAAAGATGAGCGCATGCGTCGGCCTTGGTCACCTGATGACGGATCTCCATGATGTTAGGTCTTTGACAGTCTCCCAGCTCAGATCCATATCCCTGATGTCATACTCTATAACCTCATCTCAGGTCATTTTTGGTGTGCTTCTCGTAACCTTACCCTCGACATTCACACATCTTACCTTTCGCACCGAATTGTCATGCTTCATCCTCTCAAAATGCCAGAAGTGTTTCAGTCAGCTCCTCGTGATCACGATACCAGTGGATTCTTGGCCCATCTTTCCCCTCAGCCCTTCAGTCGCAGTCCTACGCTCCACCCCCCTGCCAGGCCTCTCATTCAAGAACGCACTACACATCCCTCTAATCTTTGTCCTTTCTGTACTTTTATTAATGAGAGTATCCTTTTATATATCTATTATCTATCTATCTATCTATTGCCAGACGCCTCAATCCCGTTTGGGGTGGCAACAAACAAATCGCCTCCAAGTCGCCCTGTCCCCCGCCATTTCACTGCCCTGCTCCCAACTCACACCCCCCTCTCTCATATACCTCTCCACCCCATCCCTCCATCTCATCCTCGGCCTCCCCCTCCCTCTTCCCCCCTCCACCTCACTCACATACACTCTCTTCGTCAGTCTTTCACCCTCCATCCTCTCCACATGGCCAAACCACCTCAGTGTATTCCTCCTAACGCTTCCTATCACATCCACATCAACACCACAATGCTCCTTTATATCCGCATTCGTCAGCCTGTTTCTCCATGTGACTCCACAGGCTCCTCTTAAATAACTCATTTCCACTGCTCTCACTCTTGACTTGTGTCCTTCCAACAACGTCCAAGCTTCACTTCCGTACGTTAGAGTTGGTATCACAATACTGGCATGTAGTAACTTTTTCACTTCCATGCTCACTTCCCTGTTTCTTATCACTGCTTTCAAAGAACCAACAACCTTTCTTCCCTGCTCTACCCTTTCAAGCACTTCACCCTCCAAACCTCCATCCTTACGCATCACACTACCCAAGTACTTAAACGTACTCACATTTTCCAATTCCTCACCATCCAACCTCGCTATACATTCACTGACTTCACCTCTCTCAAAGACCATCACTTTACTCTTCCCTACATTCACCTTTAGATTCCGTTTCTTACACACTCTCCCAAACTCATCCACCAAGCCCTCCAGCTCCCCTTCGTCTTCACTCAACAACACAGTATCATCTGCAAACAACAGTACTGGGAGTTTCCAAACATTACCCTCTCTCACTAGGGCCACTCCAACATCCACTACCCTACCTTGTACCTCTTTTATTACCCCATCCATGTACAGATTGAACAGCCATGGAGACATGACACATCCCTGTTTCAAACCAACTTTCAAAGAGAAAAATTCACTTAGTTCACCATCCACACGCACTGCAGCCTTCGCACCATCGTACATACTCTTCACAGCATTCAACAACTTCCCATCTACTCCATATATTCTTAACACTTTCCACAATCCTTGTCTATCCACCCTGTCATATGCTTTCTCCAAATCTATGAAAGCCGCATACAACTTCTTTCCCTTCTCTAGAAACTTTTCCACTAAAGATCTACGAATGAATATCTGATCTACACAACCTCTTCCCTTCTTAAAGTCTCCCTGTTCTTCTCCAACTAATTTCTCTGTTCTTTCTCTAACTCCGTCAATAAGTATCCTACCATACACTTTTCCTATTATACTAAGAAGACAAATGCCCCTATGATTACCACACACTTCTTTTTCCCCTCTTCCTTTGTACAAGGGAATAATTATACCTGACTTCCAATCCTCCGTGACTCTACCTTCCTCCCAGGCCAATCTGCACATCTTCCACATCCATTCTACTACTATCTCTCCCCCATGCTTCAGCATTTCACCACACGCTCCATCAATTCCTGGGGCTTTCCCCGATTTAACTTTCTTCATTGCTTCCACAACTTCTATCCTACTGATTTCTTCCTGTCTTCTCACCTCCCTCCTTCTCCCAGCCATTCCCCAGCCACTTATACTCGCATTACTTCCATCCTGTACTTTCAACAATTCCTTAAAGTGTTCTCTCCATCTGCTCACTTTTTCTCCCTTCTCCACTAGTAATCTACCATTTTTATCTTTCACTCCCCTGCTAACTTCACTTCCACCCTGTCTTACTCTTTTCGCCTCTTTCCAGAACATTTTCTTACAGTCCCTCCACTTTACACTCAAATTCCTTCCAAATTCCTCATCCACTCTCTTCTTACTCTCTCTTACTAATCTTTTCACCTCTCTCTTTCTTTCTACATATAACTCTCTCTTCCGCCTCTCAACTTCTTCCACGCCCCTATTTCTCATCCATTCATTGTATGCTTTCTTCTTTTGTGCCACAGCCTGTTTCACCTCTTCAGTCCACCACGCTGTTCCTTGCACCCCCCTCCGTCTTCTCTTCCTTCCACATACCACATCACATGCTGCACATATTTCTTCTGTAAATATCCTACACACACCTTCCACGTCTCCCATCTGCTCCAATTCATAATTGCCCAATCGTTCCTCCACTTCTCTCTAATACTCTGCCTTTTTCTCATCCTCTTGTAACCTTTCCTCTCTCCTTGCAACTACTCCTTCCTCTCGTCTTTCCCTTCTTCTATTCCTCCAGAAAGTCCACTCCCCCAGCCTCTATAAACTCTTGCATCCATTACACATCTTCGCATCCTTTCATCCACACACACCTAATCAATCATTGCCTTCCTTTCATTCAGTTCACCACCCACCCTTCTCATCACTCGCCATGTATACCTGTGGATCATTTTATGCCTGAAGAGGGTATTGGCTATCACCAACCCCCTCCCAGCACAAATGTCCACTAACGCACTCCCATTCTCATCTATCTCAGCAGGCACACCCCACTCACCAACTATTCCATCCACCTTCACATTCCCAACTTTACCATTCATATCACCAATCAAAAACACTCTCTCATTCCTTCCAAACTTTTCCATGCACACTTCCACATTTGTCCAGAACTCTTCTCTCACTCTTCTAGCACGATCTTGCGTTGGCGCATACACACACACAATCGCCCACATTTGTATTCCAACTTTCAACTTTACCCACACAATCCTTGACCCAACTGATCCATACTGTCTTGTGTTCCTCTTCCATCTTTTACTCACAACTATACATACTCCTTCCTTTGCCCTCTCATTCTCACCTACTCCTGCACATATACCCCATCCATACTCCCATTCTCTCACACTTTCTCCTCTCCATTTTGTTTCAGTTATTCCACATACATCCACTTTCGCACCCTCAAGCACCTGGACAATCTCTCTCTCTTTCACCTCATCATTCGCTCCTCTTACATTCCACGTTATTATTATTATTATTATTATTATTATTATTATTATTATTATCATTATTATTATTGTTATTATTATTATTATTATTATTATTATTATTATTATTATTATTATTATTATTATTATTATTTGTTTTGCTGCCTAGATCTGACTTGTATACAGCATTACACTCCTAAAACTCGCTGTATACAAGGATCTCTTAGCACGGACGGAGAGCTGTGTCAAAGTTAGGAGAGACAACAGCTACCTGAACTTCCTCCTGCCAGTCCTTACCCCATCTACGGAGCTAGATCCAGCCCCACCACCATTACGTAACTTGTCCCTCAACAAAACTCCTCTACGCACTGAAGAGACTCTCCAAGAACTTCAATCATGACCTGAATGTCAATCTCTACATTTTCTCCCCAACACACAACTCATGGGAAACCATTATTATCTCACAACCTACCTCAAATACCAATACAACTCTTAAGCACCCACCAATCACAAAGGCTTCAAAACATGGAGTTATTCCTAAACCCTTGTGGCAAACTCCACATAGCCACACTCCTTCTTATTTGACAGTATTGCCATCACCTCTAGATATCTTCACTTTTATTTTTTCCAAATATACCCAGTGCCTTGTACCCCGCTCCATCTCCCCACTTCCTAAATCTTTCTTACCCCTCCATTTCATTCTCTGCAATCAACATAAGTCATCAGCATACAACATCTCCCTTGGCAGTCCATTTCTGAAGTCATATGCGAGGGCTTCAAGAACCATGACAAGCAACAAGGGACTCAAGCCTAACCCCTGATGCAAGCCAACATTCACGGAAAGATCGTCACTCAGATCTCTCCTCAGCCTCACATGGGTATGAGAACCCACATGCATAGCCATATAACCACTTTAATCAGCCACTCCTCTATCCCATGTGTTCTCACTGCCCATTTCAAGACCTCCTTAAGGATAATTCAAACAACTTGTCCAAATCAACAAACACAAAGAAAAGCTCCATCTTCTTTCCTATATAATTAATTTTCCCGAAGCTGTCGGACAATGATTATGGTATCAGTGGTGCCTATGTCTTGCAAAAACTGAGACTACTGTACATCTTATCAATATTCCCTCTTTCATTTATCATACCTTCTAGGACTCTCTTCATGATCTTCATTATCTTGTCCAAAAGACTCATGCCCATATAATTTCCACTTTTCACGGCATTACCTTTTCACCTTTACACATTTACAGTCACATTCTTCAGTCAGTCGTGTGCGACAACAAACTCATATACTAGTGTATATAATGAAATTAATCAAACTGGCATCTAACCCCACTCCATATCTCTTGAGTCCTTCAACATTTCATCAGTTAATCCAGCCACACCTGATCATCGGAAAGTTAAATATTTGCCTCCTCTTGCATATGCTCAGTGGTTGCGATGGCCAGTGACTTGCTTGCTTTGGCTTTGTGTTGTAATTCATACCTTTGAGACAAGCCAAGAACCAAATGGAGGGGCAAGGTGGGGGAGTATATGAGGGAGGGTGACGTGTTTTGGCTGGGAGGACAGGTCGTTAACTAACAGGGACACAAAAAGTATTTTATTGATCTGGGTTAAATGGTAATTGAATGAGTGTGTGTTGATATCACTGGGCAGGCTGAAGGTAGTTCTCCCTCTGTAGTGCTTTCTCTTACCTTGCTTTCTGATCTTTGCCTCAGCCTTTCCTTGGGTGTGAAAAGAGGTGACGATGATGATGATGATGATGATGATGATGGCGCCTCTGCTTTTCTAAAGATGTCAAAAAAGGCTAAAATGATGATGATGATGGCAATGATGGTGATGAAGATGATGATGAGGAGGAGGAAGAGAATGAGCATAGTGATGATGTTAAGGAGGCAGGTTTCTGTTTGGCACGATCACATTTGATAGAGAGAGAAAGACTGATGATCGTCTATTTTTATTTCGACCTCATCTAGTAGAGAGAGAGAGAGAGAGAGAGAGAGAGAGAGAGAGAGAGAGAGATCATTAAAAAAATAAGATATGAAACAAGGTATACAACTAAGCAGAGAAAATACAGCGACATAAAATAATAAAAAGAAACCCAACAATTCACATTGGTTTCGATCCCGGGCCTCAGTCACCAGACCCAGTTATCTACCTGTGTTGGCTGTGGTGGTTTCTGTCTGTGTGTCTTTCTGTCCATGTGTTTTAATCTAACTCTTGTTCAGTTCATATTTTTGCCTTTCTTTTGTCTATTTATTTGTATGCCTATCTGACCTCTTATTAATCCATCAGTATAATTTTTAACAATATTTTTCCCCGCTTTCGATTATCCAGTGTATCTATCTGTCTATCTATCTGTGTCGCCTGCTTCATCTCGGTTAGGTATCAGCTCCTCATCTTAACACTCAGGCATCTATGACTCACTCTCAGCTTAATAAAATCGTCTGGCGTAAGCTGCAATTATTTACTAGAGCTTTTCCGGTCATTAGGGGGTTAACGATGACAGTAATAACACACCAAGACTAATATGACTCTCTCACCTGAATAACATCAACTGAAATTACTTGGACTAAAACACCAGAGTTATCCCCACGATGGGAGGATTAAGCATCATCATCATCATCATCTAGCATCCTTCCACTGCATGACACAGAACTGTGTCACCTTTCTCCACTCTGACCTGTTTGTTGTTAGGATATGTTAGTGTGGTTGTGTTCCTGGGTGGCTGTGGTGGTTATTTGTGGGAGAAGGAGGAGAAGACGTCTGAGAACGAGATAACTTGATTATTATTGGAAAGTAGATGTGAGTGTGCTAGGATTAGTGTGAGTTTTTTAAAAGAGCGTGTGTGAAGGTGCGTGTAGAGGGAATGCATAGTTGATGTGTGTGTGTGTGTGTGTGTGTGTGTGTGTGTGTGTGTGTGTGTGTGTGTGTGAAATGGTTTAATTCTTCACTGTTTCTTAATGCTTGTAAGTCTGTTGGTCGTTCCTCAGTGCGAGTACTATTGTTTGTGGGCAGTATATTTTCTTGTAAATTGAGTGGATGCAGAAGGAGTGTAATATACGAAATCTGAATGTCAGTTATGAATATTTCGTATGTAAGTGTGTGCATATCGAGAAATGAACGAACAGATGCTTGAACGGAGATGAGCCCAGTATAAGGAATCTGACCTATTGGCAGTGCAGTTATATACAGTGGAGAGAGAGAGAGAGAGAGAGAGAGAGAGAGAGAGAGAGAGAGAGAGAGAGAGAGAGAGAGAGAGAGAGCCGTTGGATGAAATGTTTTATGAAATATAAAAAAGAACCACTGTTCATTTATGGTTCGATAGTGGGTTTCACTAACCTGACCCGGTTATCTACCTGTGCTGGATGTTGTGGTTTCTGTTTAACTACTTATTTGCTCATATATTTACGTGTAATTGCGTTTCTTTCGTATGTCTGTGCATCTCGTTTGTGCATCTATGCATTAATCTCTCCTTGAGAAGATTGAAGGAACAGTATGATGAGCGGAAGTGCGTGGTGAGCAAAACTACTGGAGAACGTGAGCACATATAAATTCTTAGGTATACTGATGAGCAAATATGAAGTTCGGAGGACAAAGTTCTTCAAAGCGTGAACCAGAGAAGGAAAGTTGTTTGTTCACTGAATGCATTGATTAAGAATATAGATCAGAGTATAGAAGCAAAGAAGCAAATGTATGACAGCACTGTGATCCCCACTGTCATGTATGGAAGCAAAGCTTGGACCCTGTTGGAAAGACACAAGTCAAGAGTATTGGCAGTTTAAATAAGTTATTTTAGAGGAGCATGTGTATTTAAACAGAGAGGCAGACAAAGAAATGACGAAATAAAGAGCCTTTATGACTGTAATATGGGAGTGACTTATCGAGGTAAAAGAAATACTCTGGTATGGCTTGGTCATGTGAAGATAGAGTAAGAGAAACTGACTAGGAAAGTGCATGTGAGTGAGGTGGGGGGAGAGGGGGGTGAGGGGAACCAAGGATGAGATGGATAGACTGAGCTGAGAGATGTAAGAGAGAGGCGGGTGCTAGTTGCAGGAAGCGCAGCTAAATGGAAGAGGAGAGGAAGTCATGCAGGCTATTTGTCTGTGGTAATTCCTTGCGAGATTAAGGCGTCAGGCTATAAATACGTAGATAGGTAGATTTACAAGCGAGTGATATATAATAATATTATTTAATTTATCCATCCTGTCAAGGTTCAGTGCGTGTGTTAACTGTATTTTTCTTAGTGATCATCGCGGGCTGGTATTATTTGTCGTGTCCTTCCATTCAGTCTCCTCTGACTGACTGTCAGCTGAATAAAATCGTCTGACATTACCTGTAATAAAATACAAGAGTGTCACCACCATAGGAAGGTTAGTGGGTAAAGTATTAGCACCGTCAGGCTCATTACCAGTTATTATATTTCGTCTACGTTTAACAGGAACAGACTCACTGTCAGCTGAATAATATCGTGACATTATCTGTAAATACAATAAAAAAGTGTCACCATCAAAGGAAGGTTAATGGGTAAAGTATTAACACTCTCAGGCTCATTATCAATTAAAATATTTCGTCTACTTTTAACAGGAACAGATTAACAGATATGCTCCCATCATGAAGGGGTTCCTGATATCAATATTAACAAACTGAGGCGCCATTAACTTCCACTCTGCTGAATAAAATCTTCTGGCATTACCTGGAATAGAAGAGGCCTACTAGAGGTGCGTTTTTATATGTATGTCTGGCTTATCTCACTAATGAAATGTATCTATTCATCTATATATAATGTTTGACTGTGTCCGAGTTGTGACAGGCACAGAGGAGTGGTGGTAGCAATAACAATGTGGATGTACAATATGGGTTAGTAGCGTATATGAGGGAGGCTGGTGTGTTGTGGTTGCATGGCTTCTTGCTCAGAACCCACATGAACACTTACAAAAGGTTTTTTGTCTGCCTCACCTTTTGTACGAGCGGCGTGATCAGATAGGTGGAGACATGGAGATATATTCATATGCCAGTTCATTTATCGAGAGATAGAAAGCTAGGTGGAAGGGTATTAAGATAAACCGTGAAATTATGAATATTACACCTCTGTGTAAAATCTTGCCGCAATGCCATTCCAGAGAGAGAGAGAGAGAGAGAGAGAGAGAGAGAGAGAGAGGCTCCACGTTAATCTGTTTGGGCCACAGGTGTTCCGTTTACTACCTGGCAATATATAGGGTGCAATACTTATCCTTTTCATAAACAGGACATGCAACATGAGGGAAAATTTGACCTAAAAACTGCAGCAGATGAAATGCATTGGATATATATTTATCCATCCATCCATCCATTGCCAGACGCCATGTATCCCAAATGGGGTGGCCAATGGCTTAGAGTTAATTGTTTTACAGGGAGGGGCACTAATCCTCCACCAACCCCACTTGACGTAGGGATTAATTCTTGCCCAGCACCACGGCTGTTCCACTTATACGGTCATAAGGTAGACCATTATACTAAGTCCCTGTGGGAGGATAAATAACTTATCCTGGGTCCAGGCACTGACATGAGCGTGGCGGATCTACTGACAGAGTTGGTGGAACTGCTCTAGGGCCATTTTTATTCATATTTATATTCTGTTGAAGGAAAACATTCTTTTGGGGAAGCATGGCTGCCTATAATAATGTATTAGATATATTCGTATGTTTTTGCCAGTGTATTGCAACCTTGAGGATTTCTTGCATTTTTTTTATAAGGTGTGTGTGTGTGTGTGTGTGTGTGTGATATTTTTAAGTAATTAACTTATAACGACAACATTAATGGCAGCAACAAGGAAAAAAGCTGCTAAAACGAACGCGAATTATTTTTTTGGAGGTCTTAGAGTTCTTAATGGAAAAATAAAAGATATAAAAATAATGAAAACAAAAGAAACCTAAGGGGATACCGTTGAATTGAAACCTGAATCTTTGTCGCAGATCCAGACACTCTTCCACTCTGCCCGTGAGGCCTCTTTTTACCTTAACCGCAATTCATCATCATCATCATCATCATCAACCAGTACTGTACCACTGCACGACAGAGATCTGTGCCAGCTTTCTCCTTTCTTACCAATTTATTGTTAGGTTATCTTAGTGTGGCTGTGGTCCTAGGTGGCAGTGGTGGTTATTTGTGAGAGAAGGAGGAGAGGAGGTCTGAGAACGAGGTAACTGTGTTATTGGAATGTAGATGTGAGTGTACGTAGGATTAGTGTGAATTTTGAAAAGTTCGTTTGTCAAGGTGCATGAGGAGGGAGTGTATTGTTGATGTGTGTGTGTGTGTGTGTGTGTGTGTGTGTGTGTGTGTGTGTGTGTGTGTGGTTAAAGCACTGTTATGTGTGTGGGTGGGTGTGGGGGTGTTCGTGTGGGTGTGGTTGCGAGAGTTAGTTTGTGGGTGTGGGTTTGTGGGTGTATGAGTGTAGGTTACTATACCCTGTACCATATAAAACTCAATGTAAGCCCCTCCCACTCGGTGAAGACAGGTGGAGACATTTCTTCCCGTAGACAAGTGCTATTGGACACCCGGTACTGATGGGCGGGGTATGTGGTCAGCCTCCAACTAAACCAAAACTCAGTTCCTCACCTTTATGCTCTCTACCTGACTTGAACTCCCCAAGGCAAGGGCAGCGGTCCCTCAGGAGATAATAATGATCTCTCTCTCTCTCTCTCTCTCTCTCTAATGATATTAAAGAAACAAAATTAGTAACATGGATATCGGTTTATTCAGATGAATTGTGCGTAAAATTTACGAATGCAGAATAATGTTTGTATTGAATTAACTTAAATTAACCTAATAATACTTTACAGCAACCCTAAAGCATAAATACATATTCAAAATTTGCTTGCGATGAAGGGAAGTTCGAAAAAGGGTAAATGCATCATGTAACGAGAGAGAGAGAGAGAGAGAGAGAGAGAGAGAGAGAGAGAGAGAGAGAGTGTGTGTGTGTGTGTGTGTGTGTGTGTGTGTGTTTCAGTTATCATCTTCACTGCTGTCGTCAGTCACTCAGAGTGATGACGAAGCTATCAAACAAATGTTCAGCAGCAATATCCTTTTTCCTGTATTTTTCCTCTATTTTCTTTGTGTGGCTGATACATTTTTTCCAGTTCTCGGCAGACACGTTGGAGATGGCCCATCAGTACCTTTAAAAAATACAGGGTACAGATGCACAATGCGAACAGAACTCCACTGTCGATGCCAGCGTGCAAGTGTGTTCTGTATTGGAAATTTGCTGCTTTTAAGCCTTCCTGCACACCCTCATCATCAGAGAGCAAGATGTCAGCTGCTCCTTGTGCAATTATCAGCTCTCCGAAAAGCAGCCTTTAATGGTGTCATATTCCACCCACTCCAGTACAGTAATCCGCTAATCATCTTCTCCCTTGACAACTTGCTCCACTTGCCTTCCATTATAGAGCAAGCAGTGCTGGAACTAATTATATATATATATATATATATATATATATATATATATATATATATATATATATATATATATATATATATATATATATACAGAGAGAGAGAGAGAGAGAGAGAGAGAGAGGTCAGGTGTGAAATAATATTGATCTCACGGGATATCCAAGCCTGTCCCACAACAGCTTCCCAGCGGTCGATAAAGGCGAATTTAGCGTGGAGAACAGTGTTTTGTACGCCTTTTTAACCGAACATGGTCAGCCACTGATCACTAAGGAAAGGTCAAGGCTTCACCTGTCTTCACCGAGTGGGTGGGGCTTATATTGAATTTTACATGGTACAGAGTATAGTGAGTTTTTGAAGTTAGTGTTCGTAAGAGCTTGAAGAGGGAACTCATCGCTTAAATGTGTGTGTGTGTGTGTGTGTGTGTGTGTGTGTGTGTGTGTGTGTGTGTGTGTGTGTGTGTGTTTAGTTTTCATGCATGTTTTAGTCATTTTTATTTTGCGTGTCTGAGTACAAATTGAGTGCATCTGGAGTGCATGATTAATGTTAGAGTTCGGGTGTAGGTTATTGAAGAGTGAGTGTGCATTATAAGTGTGTGTGTGTGCTGTGAAATGGATGAAGGAGTTCGTGAACAATGTAGTGAACTTGACCCATTGGTAGTGCATTTACAGAGAGAGAGAGAGAGAGAGAGAGAGAGAGAGAGAGAGAGAGAGGATTATAGAAAGAATCTAACAAAATGAAAGACAGTCCAAAACTAAACTAAAAAAAAAATGTATAACAAAATATAAAAAAGAAGCCGAAATGACCGAAATGGTATGGATCCTTGGCCTCACTCACCAGACCTAGTTATCTACCTGTGTTGGCTGCTGTGGCTTCTGTTCCACACGCGTGACCAAAATGAAGCAATGAATCAAGAAGTCTTTCACTAATTTAATCTGTCTGTCTATCTGTCTAAATATCTATCTGTTTATTTATCTATATCTTCTATTAGTCCATCAATCAGTCGGCCACTAAATCAGTCCATTAATTTATTTATTTATGTATGCGTGTATGTATTTATATATGTTTTTTTCTATTGATTTGGAGAAGGCCCACGACAGAATCCCTAGGGAGGTGGTGAAGTGGGCAATGATAAAGTTTAGGATCGAGGAGTGAGTGAAATAGACTGGTTATTGACTATGCATGTGGATGCCCGCACTCCGGTGAGGGTTAATGGTGATTTGAGTGATGAGTTTTACGTAGATATCGGCGTGCATCAGGACTCAGTCTTAAGCCTCTTATTGTTTGACATGGTGCTTGACGCTCTCTCTCGTGACTTCATAAGTGGACCCCCATTGGTGACGTGTTAATGACTTGGTATTGATCGCGGAGAATGAGAGGGAGGCGGAGGATAGATCTGGGAATTGGAGAGATGGAAGAAAGCACAAAGGTTTGCATGTACGTAAACACGGATAAAAACAAAAGTAATGATACCTAGGGATTGTGTTGGTGATATCAAAGCAGGAGTGTGACCATGTTCAGTTTGCCACATGGATGTGGTGTTTTGTGATAAATGGGTGCATAAGAGATGTAGTGATGTTGAAGGCAGACTGTGAAAGAATGTTAGTAGGCCTAATGCGTGTGTGTTATGTGTAGGGGAGAGCATGCCGAGACTGAAAGGTGGGAATGGACTGATCCTGTTGGAGAGTCTCTTGATTGTGTGAGAGACATTTATTATCTGGAGGACATGTAATGTTCTGGAGATTAGGCTGGACCTAGCTCTGTGGCTAAGTAAGGAATGGTTGAAAGAAAATTCAGGGAACTTTTGTTGACTCACTTGAAACTGAGAGGTGTCTCCCTCCGTGCTGAGGGTTCCTTGTATGCAGCGTGATTTAGGAGTATAGTGCTGCTTGGTATATGACACCTGCTCTGTAAAGGTAGAGGGTAATTGTTGGCTCAGACATACAGATAATGATAAGGATTAGATGGATAGTTAGAACGTCCTTAACTAAAAGGCCCATGAATGTTGAGACTGAAGAGTTCAGAAGAAGGATGGGACTTAAATGTATTAGTGATGAGATGAGAAGGGATAGATTGCGATGGTTTGGTCACGTTGAATGGATAAAAGATGAGAATATGTGTGTGTGTGTGTGTGTGTGTGTGTGTGTGTGTGTGTGTGTGTGTGTGTGTGTGTGTGTGTGTGTGTGTGTGTGCTTATCTATCTCAATATCTGTCAGCGTATTTGTTGGTCTGTGTGTCTTCATCTAAATATTTCCCTACCCATGTATCTGTCTATGTATTCAGAATATATGTGTTATTTAATATATCTGTCCATCACTCCATCAGTGAATCTAATTGTCTATCTATCTCTCCATCTACTGTCTCCAAAGGTGAAGTCTTCTTTAACTGATAAGAATTATCAGCTCCATAAGATATACACATCTTCAGTATCTTAATCCAGCTAACGAGAGATTATTTTATTTGTCTGAGAGTATATGATAGTTTGTGAGCGTTACTATTGTCAGTTAACTCTCTCATCAACAGGATAACTCTAGTCTTATAGCCTGTGAGCGTTACTACTGTCACAGTTAACTCTCTCATCAACAGCATAACTCTTGTCTTATATTCCAGCTTATGCCAGACGATTTTATTCAATTAAGAGTGAGTCACAAGAGGCTGAGATTGTAAAATATGAAGTCAAGTCACTGAACCAATAGCTCATTATGAAGAGAATCTGTTATCCTATAGAAATTGTAACAGTATTCCGGAATGGGGCTCGATATCTGGTTCTCACTGACGACTGCGGTTCCTGTGGCCTTCATTACGGTGAGGTATTTGTAATTTTATTGCTGCTAGTGCAAGAGTATTTTATTGCAGGATTTAATTGTAAGGTAATAGTGAAGCAGTTACTCTCAGGTTAATAAAATGGTGAGGCGTTAGCTGGAACAGAATAGTAGATTTGGGTGTAGCGTTAGAGGGTTAAATATTAGCCTGGTTGTGCATATGTGTCGATGGCCAGTGACTTGCCTGCTGTTGTGATTCCTACCTTCGACAGAGAGAGAGAGAGAGAGAGAGAGAGAGAGAGTAATGTTTAGGTCTACGTTCAAGAAGCCATTAACTCACAACTCCAGCAACAATAACACCTACAGTAAATAAATAAAAAGGTTAAAATGAATTATCTTCAGTGAGGGAAGTGTAAATGTATTTAAAAAGAAACATTACATGTACAGTACGTACCAGTAATATAAACAAAAGAAACCTCGACAGCTGTCTGGAAACGAAACCTGGATCTCTCTGTGATGGATCAGGACTCACTTCCGATCTGGCCGTGAGGCTTCTGTTTAGTGTGTTTGTAATTCATCATCATCATCATCATCTATACGGTATCACCATCATCATCGTCAGTGTATTACCATAATAATAATCATCATTATCATCACCATGATCATCGTAATCACCACCCCATCATCATCATCATCATCATCATCATCATCATCATCATACTCATTATAACCGTCGTCATCGTAATCATCACCGTCACTGTCATCAACATCGTCCTCATCATCATCATCATCATCATCAACATCTTCATCACGAAAATCATCATGATCATCATCATCGTCATCATCATCAACAACATCGTCATCGTCATCATCATGATTATCATGAATATCATCATCATTCAGTATCGTTCCACTGCATGACACAGATCTGTGCCAGCTTTCTCCACTCTGACCTATTTGTTGTTAAGATATGTTAGTGTGGTTGTGTTCCTGGGTGGCTGTGGTGGTTATTTGTGGGAGAAGGAGGAGAGGAAGTCTGAGAACGAGGTAACTGTGTTATTGAGAAGTGGATGTGAGAGTGCGTAGGATTAGAGTGAGTTTTTGAAAAGTGGGTGTGAAGGTGCGTGAGGAGAGAATGAATTGTTGATGTGTGTGTGTGTGTGTGTGTGTGTGTGTGTGTGTGTGTGTCTACTATTGAGTGTGTGTGTGTGTGTGTGTGTGTGTGTGTGTGTGTGTGTGTGTCTATTATTGAGTGTGTGTGTGTGTGTGTGTGTGTGTGTGTGTGTGTGTGTGTGTGTGTGTGTGTGTGTGTGTCTGTGTGTGTGTGTGTGTGTGTGTGTGTGTGTGTGTGTGTGTGTGTGTGTGTGTGTGTGTGTGTGTGTGTGTGTGTGTGTGTGTGTGTGTGTGTGTGTGTGTGTGTGTCTATTATTGAGTGTGTGTGTGTGTGTGTGTGTGTGTGTGTGTGTGTGTGTGTGTGTGTGTGTGTGTGTGTGTGTGTGTGTGTGTGTGTGTAGTGTATCTATCCATTTATCTGTTAGTGTGTCTGGCCATCCCTTAGGCCACACCCAACGGCAGGGTTCATCCAGGACGTGTGTGTGTGTGTGTGTGTGTGTGTGTGTGTGTGTGTGTGTGTATCTATCTATTTATCTATTAATCAGTGGTTCTGGCCATCCCTCAGGCCACACCCAATGGCAGGGTTCATCCAGGACGTGTGTGTGTGTGTGTGTGTGTGTGTGTGTGTGTGTGTGTGTGTGTGTATCTATCTATTTATCTATTAGTCAGTGGGTCTGGCCATCCCTCAGGCCACACCCAATGGCAGGGTTCATCCAGGACGTGTGTGTGTGTGTGTGTGTGTGTGTGTGTGTGTGTGTGTGTGTGTGTGTGTGTGTGTGTGTGTGTGTGTGTGTGTGTGTGTGTGTGTGTGTGTGTGTGTGTGTGTGTGTGTGTGTGTATCTATCTATTTATCTATTAGTCATTGGGTCTGGCCATCCCTCAGGCCACACCCAATGGCAGGCTTCATCCAGGGTGTGTGTGTGTGTGTGTGTGTGTGTGTGTGTGTGTGTGTGTGTGTGTGTGTGTGTGTGTGTGTGTGTGTTTATCTATCTATTTATCTATTAGTCAGTGGGTCTGGCCATCCCTCAGGCCACACCCAATGGCAGGCTTCATCCAGTGTGTGTGTGTGTGTGTGTGTGTGTGTGTGTGTGTGTGTGTGTGTGTGTGTGTATCTATCTATTTATCTATTAGTCAGTGGGTCTGGCCATCCCTCAGGCCACACCCAATGGCAGGCTTCATCCAGGGTGGCCACAACAAAACGCCTTTAACCCTTTGCCTGCCAATTACCTACTTGCAGTTTATTTCCGCTGACGTCACACGATTTTACTATGATGAAGAGAGAAATATGGCCCACCAAAAATGTTAAAACTATCCCATTTAACGTTTTGCCCCAGGATATACAACTTCCTTTTTTTTTATGGCTTACCACTCACCATTTTGTTACACTCATACACATGGCAGTTATAAAGAAAATATACGATTAGCGAACACAGACAAAAAACAGAATTGAGACCAAGTGACCAGCAATGGGTTTAAATTCGAAAAAAAGAAACCACGAGCTCTCTCTGGTTGGATCCCGGGCCTCACCAACCACACCGAGATATCTGCCTGTGCTGCCTGTCGTGGTTTCTTTTTGTCTTCTTGAACATTAATCTATTTTCTCTGTCTATTTGTTAGAGTATATAGATGTTCATTTGTGTCTGTGTATTTGTTTCATCATTGTTTTAACCATGCATCCATTTATTCATCCACCCGTCTGTGTTTTAAGTGTCCATATTTACAGCCACCAAACTATCTATCTGTCTGTCTGTCTGTGTACCTGTTTAAGTCTCAGAGTTAATCCCGGTTGGGTATTATTTCTCGTGTCTTAACATCAGGCTCCTATGACTCGCTCTCAGATAAATAAAATCGTCTGGAGTTAGGTGGAATAGCTCAGTAGAGTTATGCCTACTATGAGAGGGTTAATGGTAACAGTATTAACACTGTGGTGGGTGCGTGGTGGAATATGGATGAAGGAGTGCGTGAACTGAGATGAAGACAGTGTAGGATTTAAGACCCATTGCTGGTGCACTTACATACGAGAGAGAGAGAGAGAGAGAGAGAGAGAGAGAGAGAGAGAGAGAGAGAGAGAGAGAGAAACGAAGGGTGCAGAAACTATCAAATTATATAAAAAATAAGAGAATAATACAAAATACAAAAGAAACCAACGAAGCAGAGATGGTTTCGATCCCTGGCCTAACATATCAGACCCGGATATCTACCTGGGTTGGCTGCTTTGGCTTCTGTTCCTTATGTGTAAGGAAAGCGAATGAATTACTCAGTCATTCAGTAAATCTGTTTCGCTATCTCTCAGTCAGTCACCAATTTTTATATTTATTTATGTATCCGTCTGTCTACATCAATTTCTATTTTCCATCCATCATTCAATCTATCCTTCAGACAGTTTATCCATCTGTCTGTCTAGCTATGTATCTATTTATATGCGTGTCTGTTACTGATAACTCTATTGGTCTGTCAAAATGCATGTGTATTGGATTATCTATTTCGTATATATGTCTGCATATCTCCGTACCAGTACCTCTCAGTCGACCGTTTTGTCCAGGTATATATTCGTATCTGTCTAATTATGCTTCTGTCTATCCAACCATCTTACTATCAATATATTTATCTAAGTTGGCTCCAACACCACTAGTCCATCCAAAAGTGAAGTCTTTGTTAACTGGTAAGAATCCACCCTTGATGATAAAGACAACTCTAGTATTGTTATGCATCTAAAGACAAATGATTTTATTCATATCAAAGAATATGACAGAGACTGAGCATTATTTCTGTCACAGTAACTCTTTCGTCAACAGGATAACTCTAGTCTTATATCATAGCCTGTGAGCGTTACTACTGTCAGTTAACTCTTTCATCAGCAGGATAACTGTAGTCCGAGACTGAGAGTGTTAATAAGAAATCAAGCCACTGAACCAATAACACATTATAAAAAAGAATCTGTTATGCTATAGAAAATATAACAGTATTCCGGAATTTGGTTCGATATCTGGTTCTCATTGACGACTGCGGTTCCTGTGGCCTTCATTACGGTGAGGTATTTGTAACTTTATTGCTGCTAGTACAAGAGTATTTTATTGCAGGATTTAATTGTAAGGTAATAGTGAAGCAGTTACTCTCAGGTTAATAAAATGGTGAAGCGTTAGCTGGAACAGAATAGTAGATTTGGGTGTAGCGTTAGAGGGTTAAATATTAGCCTGGTTGTGCATATGTGTCGATGGCCAGTGACTTGCTTGCTGTTGTGATTCATACCTTGGACAGAGAGAGAGAGAGAGAGAGAGAGAGAGAGAGAGAGAGAGAGAGAGAGAGAGAGAGGGGGGGGATTATGGTGCCAAAAAAGCCAAGGGACATTGTGGAATGAATTAAAAAGAAAGCCTCAGCGCCTGCTGGTTCAATCCTGGGCCTACCTAACCAGATCCAGTTATATACCTGTGTTGGCTGTTACGGTTTCTGCCTAACAGCTCACTTACTTATGTATTTATGTGTCCTTGCACTAGGTCATATACTTACTTATCTGCCCTCTGTTTGTGCATCTGCGTATTAATCACTCCATGAGAATAATGAAATCACAGTATGCAGAGTGATACTGGATGGTGAACAAATGGATAATGTGAGTACATTCACTTACTCAGTGATGAGTAAGTATGGAAGTTCAGAGAATTAAGTACTTGAAAGGGTTCACCAGAAAAGAAAGGTTGCTGTTTCACAGAAAGCAGTGTTAAGGAACAGTGAATTGAGCATGGAAGCAGTAATGCCAATGTATGACTACGGTAATCCCCGCTCTAGTGAACGGAAGCAAAGATTGGAAACTATTGGAAGGACACAAGTCAAGAGTGAAGGCAGTGGAAGTAAGTTATCTGAAATGAGTATGTGCATTTTCAGAGAATGACAGAGAAATGAGGAGGTAAAGGAGTGTTGTAGTTATGATGTGGATGTGATTAATGGAGTGAAGAGAAATACTTAAAAAGATATCAAAGATATGGAGAATAATGGAGAATGAGAGTCTGGCTAGGAGAGTGCATGTGAGGCGGGGATGAGAGGGGGATGGGGGAGATTAAAGGTAAGTCGATGAGGTTAAGATGACCCGAATGAGGAGGAGGGAGCAAAACATAGGAAAGGCAAGTAAATTGGAAAGGAGAAATGCAGACGATATATTTGTGGCCACTGGTTACCGTATTAAGGCGTCTGGATATTGACAGATAGATGGATAGAATATCCAAGGATTGATTGACAAAACGTTTTTAATATTATCCATCCTACCAAGACCAGTGCATGTATTTAGTGTGTCTTTCCTAGTGATCATCGCGGACGGGTATATTTGGTCGTGTCTTTCCATTCAGGCAAATATGACTCGCTGTCAGCTGAAAAACATCGTCTGACATTTTGGGCAATAAAATACAAGAGTGTCACAACCATAGGACGGTAAATGTGTAAATTATTAACAATATGAGACTATCTATCTATCTATCAATTATCAGACGCCTCAATCCCGTTCGGGGTGGCCACAGACAAGTCGCCCCCACGTCGCCCTGTGCCCCGCCATTTCACTGCCATGCTCCCAACTCACACACCCCTCTCTCCTATACCTCTCCACCCCATATGAGACTCATTACCCGTTAAAATATTTCATATACGTATAACAGAAACAGATTAAGAGTTTTTCCGATCATGAAGGGGTTTCTGATAACAGTAATAACACTCTCTCCGCAGTTAACTTTTTTCACACCACCCTCCCAAACACCAACCCTGTGTTTTTCATCTGCCTTTACCTTTGCTAGAGGTATTATTGTATCGCGTCTAAGGTTTCAACATGATTGCATGCGTCTTCCTTGGTTACCAACTGGCGGCCCTCAAGGCTGCTCGATCTCTGTCTACCTCCTTTTCCAGTCCCTTATCCCAGAGGCCACCCTCTATTACCTCGCCCCAGGTCTTCTCGACCCACCTTTCACAACCCAACCCCCGACATTTACACTTCTCATTTTAAACGCCCAGATATCGTCTTTCTGCCTGTGTGAGCAGATGCTTTAATAGTCTGATACATAAGCAGATAGGTACACTCGTGATCACTAATCTCTGACCAGAGAGTTAGCCAAAGTCGTGGCCAGGCATAGGCTACACAGTCAGGCTACTCCACCATCGTTTCAGATAGGTTTAGTGCTTCAGTGAACAATTTTCTAAGCATCACTGAAGCACTTTTGTTTCACATATTATATTACTTTCTCAACTAATTTATGCATGGTAAGAAATAGACCAATTTGGTCATAGCTGTTACTTTTAGTCTATAATGAGTGCGTGATATTTGAATTTCATACACTGTTTTATTAAAATGTTTATTTCACTGACCTATTTCTTGAGGCGAGCCTTTAACCTAGCTGTTGGTAGGTGATATCCACGATTGCCACAGCAGCCGGCATTCACGCAACATATTTTAAGTAAGAATGCTTTATAATACCTATATCGTTGACAAAAATTTACTATTACTACTGCTTTGAACTGAATGTTTTTCTTTAGTGATAACAGGCCTCGTCGCCCATAGATATAAATAAGCCTAGATGCCGCATGACACTACTTTAGATGCGTCTGCGCGGCCGTCATCTTGGAACAGTCGAGGCAGACGATGTCGTGTTCCTGGCGATGATCAAAGCTGACCACTATTTGCCTAGAAATGCAACAGCACTGCGCTGCTTTTGGGTGTAGAAAGAGTCGGAATATATCTATGGTGACACCGATAGCACGAGCGGCTCAACTGTCTGGTTATGCAAACGTCCCTCAGATGCTTCTCTATCCTTTGAAAGGAGGATGGTGGGTTGCAGAAGGGAAATTTAGGCCTGCAGTCCACCGAGTTCACATTTCAGATGAACCAGGAACCACAACCATTACCACCACAACAACAGCCACCACAGTAACAGCCACCACCACAGCCACCACCACAACCACCACTGCCACCATTACCACCACCACCACCACAACAACAACAACAACCACTACCACCAACACCACATCCACCACCACAACCACCACCACCACCACAACAGCAACAACATCCACATCCACCACCACAACAACAATCACCACCACAACAACAATCACCACCACAATAACAACCTCCACTATCACAAAAACAACCACCACCATCACAACAACAACTACCACCATCACAACAACAATCACCACCATCACCACAACCACCAGCACATCAACCAACACCATCACAACAATAACCACCACCACAACAACAACCACAAAAACCAACACCACCACAGCAACCACCATCACTAAAACAACCACCACCACACCAACCACCACCACAACAAAAGCCACCACAACAACAACAATCAGCACCACCACTACCACCATCACAACAACCACAACAATAACCACCACCACAACAACAGCCACAAAAACAACCACCACCATCACAACAACCACCATCACTACAACACCCACCACAACAACAACAACCATCACAACAACAACCACCATCACAACAACAACCACGACAATAACCACCACAGCAACAACCACAACAACAATCGCCACAATAACCACCACCACAACACCCACCACCAACACAACATCAACCAACACAATAACAATCACAAAAATAACCAGAACAACAATCATCACGACAATAACCATCACCATAACAACAGCAACAGCCAACACAACCACAACCACCACCACCATAAGAACAACCACCACCACCACCACCACCACAACAACAACACCAACAGCGACAACAACCACCTCAACAACAGGCACCACCACCACCAATGCAACAACCACCAACACAGCAGCCACCACCATCATAACAACAACAATAACCAACACAACCACAACCACCACCACCATAACAAAAACAACAGCAACAACAACCAGCACAACCACAACCACCACCACCACAAGAACAACAACCACCACCACCACCACCACTACAACAGCAACAACGACAACAACCATAAAAAACATCATCACAACAACCACTACCAGCACTACAACCATCACCACAACCACCACCACCACAACAACAACAGCAGCAACTATAATCACCATCACAACAATGACCACCACAACAACCACCACCACAACATCCACCGCCACCACAACCACCACAATTGCAACAACAACCAGTCACCACCACAACAGCCACCATTATAACCACCATCACAACAACCACCACCACAACAACCACCACCACAACAATCACCACTAATACAACAACAACCACAACACAACCACCACCACCAACAACAACATAATAACCACCACCACCAACAACAACATAATAACCACCATCACCACAACAACAACAAAAACCACCATCACCACCAACACAACAACAACAACAAAAACCACCATCACCACCACCACAACAATAACAAAAACCATTATCACCACCACCACCACAACAACAACAAAAACCACCATCACCACCACCACCACCACAACAACAAAAACCACCATCACCACCACCACCACCACAACAACAACAACAACAAAAAACACCATCACCACCACCACCACAACAACAACAAAAACCACCATCACCACCACCACCACCACAACAACAACAACAACAAAAACCACCATCACCACCACCACCACAACAACAACAAAAACCACCATCACCACCACCACAACAACAACCACCACTACCACTACAATAACCACCATCATCACCACCAGAACAATAACCACCATCACCACCTCCACCATAACAACATTCATTTTCATAATCTGAATTCGCTCTTAAAAAAAGCCCCACTATTACATGCTTGACCGCTCCAAGATGGCGGCCTCACAGACACATAGCCGTTGTACTGAAGAATGGGCGATGCTGCATCTATTCTTATATAAATATCTATGGCGTTGCCATCCAGTGGGAATGGTTGCCCTATTCCTACGCGACGTCTTAGCTGCATGCCCCCTCTGGTCAAAATGTGTGCCAGTTAATGCCGTTAATTCATAAATAATTATAACGGTATATATGATGCCAATACCCACATATAGTGGCACATGTTTTTTTTTTACTTCTTGGAAACTGCTAAATTGCAGACTGATCGAAGAAATATCGGCCCCTGTCAATAAACACAAATTATTATGTAATGGAGGAGAACCCATAAGAATATGGTAATATCAATGATATGAGTAGTACGCTTCAGATCACCTGGTTACAGTTCTTTGCCCCGCCCACTAGTGCGGAGGCTGTTCGAATGCGTGGCTCGTGTGTGGTCATAACACTGCCCGCCACGCGACCCTTGTCAGAGATTAGTAATCATGAGTGTACCTAAACAGATTAACAGATTGATAAGTAGGTAGGTAGGTAGGTATATATGTAGACAGTATGTTGTTAGGCAGGCAGGTAAGGAAACAGATCGATATACTGATAGATGGATAAACAGGTATACGAATCTATAGACAGACTTAGCATTTTTAGTTACGTAAGCTAGAAGAAATTATTACCCTTATGTTAGAGAGAGAGAGAGAGAGAGAGAGAGAGAGAGAGAGAGAGAGAGAGAGAGACATACAAAAACGAGGAACACACTCACACACGTGAACCTAATTTTGAACCCAGGTTTGATACGGAAAAAGAAACCCTCTTCTAAGGGTTCGATCCCGGGCCGTCACTGTCCACATCCAGATATCCACCTGTGTTGGCTGTAGGAGTTTCTGCCAGATATATATATGGAAAATAATTATAATCTTCAACTGTGTGTATATCTCTGTCCTTCTGTGTGCTCATGCCAATATGGTAAACAGTGATTCTACCAGATAGATGTATGGACAATATAATCTTTAACTGCATCTGTATCTCTTTCATTTTCTCTATCCATCCCATTATTAAGAACAGTGATTCTGTTCGTCACTCATGTTATTATTGTATGTCTCGATTATGTCATCATTGTATTTTTTGTCTCTGTGCGTGGACATACGTCTCTGTCTATCAACATATCCATCTCCATGTCTTTTTATCCGTCTGTCGGTCTGTTTGGCCTTATGTTTATCTGTCTCTTCTCTCTGTCACTTAATTCATCCATGACGGCCACTTGAAAACACAACTACACCTCTCTGTCATCATCATCATCATTACAGTCAATATCATCAACACCATCATCATCATCATTATCATCATCGTTCCATGCTTTCTCAACTCCATCTTATTAACTGTAAGTTAGTTCCATGGCAGTGCAATATATTTGCAGGTTTCTTCTTTCCAACAGGGTCTCTGCCAGCCTCTTCCTCTCACTCCATCTCTTGGCTGCCACTCAAGTACCTTAGTTGTCCTACGGTTCCCGCCTAAAAAGGTCTGTATCCCATGTATCCACGTATTAAAGGAATGAATAATAAAAAATTAACCATGTTTAATGGACAAATGTTCCACACAGTGTACAGGTATGGATTGATTTCTGTACAAGGGAGAGAGAGAGAGAGAGAGAGAGAGAGAGAGAGAGAGAGAGAGAGACTGTTAAACCGTTCATAAAAAGAAGCTGCTGAGTCCCGTTAAGGTTGGATCCCGGGTGCTCAGTAAACTGACCCAGTTACGTACCACTGTTGGCTGTTGTTGCTTTTGTTTATCTACCACTGTTGGCTGTTGTTGCTTCTGTTTATCTACCACTGTTGGGTGTTGTTGCAACTGTTTATCTACCACTGTTGGCTGTTGTTGCTTCTGTTTATCTACCACTGTTGGCTGTTGTTGCTTCTGTTTATCTACCACTGTTGGCTATTGTTGCTTTTGTTTATCTACCACTGTTGGCTGTTGTTGCTTCTGTTTATCTGCCACTGTTGGCTGTTGTTGCTTCTGTTTATCTGCCACTGTTGGTTGTTGTTGCTTCTGTTTATCTGCCACTGTTGGCTGTTGTTGCTTCTGTTTATCTATCACTGTTGGCTGTTGTTGCTTCTGTTTATCTGCCACTGTTGCCTGTTGTTGCTTCTGTTTATCTGCCACTGTTGGCTGTTGTTGCTTCTGTTTATCTACCACTGTTGGCTGTTGTTGCTTCTATTTATCTGCACTGTTGCCTGTTGTTGCTTCTGTTTATCTGCCACTGTTGGCTGTTCTCTCTTCTGTTTATCTACCACTGTTAACTGTTCTCTCTTCTGTTTATCTACCACTGTTCACCGTATCTCTTCTGTTTATCTACCACTGTTAACTGTTCTCTCTTCTGTTTATCTACCACTGTTGGCTGTTGTTGCTTCTGTTTATCTACCACTGTTAACTGTTCTCGCTTCTGTTTATCTACCACTGTTGGCTTTTGTTGCTTCTGTTTATCTAACGGTACCACTGTTGTCCATTGTCGCTACTGTTTATCTGTGTATGCATTTGTTTAGTCACACTAGAGGTTCCTTGTTTGTCTGTGCATATTGTTTGCCTGCCTGTCAGCTGATCTATTTGTTTGACCATATCCCTGTTTATTTAATATCTGTATCTCTGCCTGTTTCTGTATCAAACTATCGACCTTTCCATCTGGCTCTATATCTGCCTGTCTATTTCTCTTCGTCTCTCCGTTTATATATCGACTTATCTATTATTATGAAAAATCTCTAGGGATGTGTATGAATTTCTTCATTTTATCTATGTATGTATGTATGTATATATCTATCTACCTTACTATCTATCTATCTATCTATCTATCTATCTATATATATATATATATATATATGCCTCTATATCTCTCTATCTGTCCATCAGTTTGCCTACCTATCCATCTACCTATCCATTCCAAAGTTAAAGGAATCCAACTCCATGCTCAGAAGTAGTCTTGGTAACGTGCGGTATATAAATAACTCTTTGGCCATCACAACCAGTGTATATTTTCAGTGCAGGTATCAACAACAGTGTTATTGCTGTGAGAGTGAGTGGTAAGTGGCTGAGAGTGTCAATACTGTCACCATTAACTGTCTCATGATCAGGATAACTTTAGTACTGTATGTAAGGGCGGAAGATTTTGTTCATCTGAGAGAGAGAGAGAGAGAGAGAGAGAGAGAGAGAGAGAGAGAGAGAGAGAGAGAGTGTGCAAAACTCAGTGCATGGGGAAAGCGTGTATAATGTGTAGATTCCGGGAGTAGGTTTTTGGAGAGTGCATGTGCATTGTAAGTGTGTATGTGCTGCGAAATGGACGAAGGAGTGCGTGGACGATGAAGCAACTTGACCCATTGCTAGTGCAGTTACAGAGAGAGAGAGAGAGAGAGACAGAGACAGACAGACAGACAGACAGACTGAGAAATGCTCAATTTTGCAGAGTGGAATAAAGCTCGTTACCGAAAATGTTACAATTCTGCTTCGTAGGACTGATAAATTAACTAAATATAGAAGAGGTTAACACGAATTACCTTCACCCAGGGAAAAGTGCAAATACAAATAAAGATAAATATACCTGTAATAAAAACAAAAGAAACCTCGGTACTCACACAGAATCGAGTCCTGGATCTCTGTCACAGATCAGGCCCCTCTTCCGGTTTGGCCGTCAGGCTTCTGTTTAGTGTACTTGTAAATCATAATCACCATTATTACCATCATCATTATCGTCGACATCAACGCTGTTATCGACAACATCATCATCATCACCATAATCATCATCATCTAGCATCCTTCCATTGCATAACAAAGCTCTATGCCAGCTTTCTCCACTTTGACCTGTTTATTGTTAGGATATGTTAGTGTGGTTGTGTTCCTGGGTGGCTGTGGTGGTTATTTGTGGGAGGAGGAGAGAAAGTCTGTGAACGAGGTAACTGTCTTATTGGAAAGTAAGTTTGAGTGTACGTAGGATTAAAGTGAGTTTTTGAGAAGTACGTGTGTGAAGGTGCGCGTGGAGTGAGCGCATTGTTTTGTGTGTGTGTGTGTGTGTCTGTGTGTGTGTGTGTGTGTGTGTGTGTGTGTGTGTGTGTGTGTGTGTGTGTGTGTGTGTGTGTGTGTGTGTGTGTGTGTGTGTGTGTGAAATAAGTTCATCTTTTGGTGATACTGTTGGTAAGTATGTACTGTTTGTTTGGATGAGAGTTGAGTGCATGAGGATTGTGTGTGTAATGTCTGATTTCCGAACGTAGATTGATGCAGAGAGTGTGTACTCTGGCTATCCCTTTGCTAGAGGTATTATCGTATCATGTATAAAGGCTCCAACATGTTTGCATCCGTCTGCATTGGTCATGTAATGGACGGCGCTTCACTCTGCTCGGTCTCTGTCAGCCTCTTTTTTCAATCTCTTATCCCTGAGGCTACCCTCTTTGACCTCGTCCCAGGTCTTTTTCGGTCTGTCCTTGCAACCTTACCTTTGTCATACACATTTCCGATTTTCTGCACACAGATATCGTCTTTCTGCCAGTGTGAGAAGATAATTTGATAGGTAGATAGATGAACAGATTGATGTGTTAAGACTCCATATTATAATTACAAATCATAATAGAGAGATAGATAGATAGATAGACAGAGAGACAGATAGAAGCAGGGAGTCAGATGATGAGAAGGTATTGTGTCTGCGAGAATCGAGCAGTGCTAAACATGCTTACACACTCTTAACTCGAAGAATGCTTGATAGGCACACGACAGCGCCTAGTGACCATACACACACATACACACATACTCACACACAGGCTGCTAGAACTTTCCACTCACAAGGAACACACGTGACACACCCCTGCTACACCAGAATTTAGGAAAGAGAGGTCAGAAGGAGGTTAGCCACAGAACAGGCAGGAGGAGAAGGAGACAAGCCTTAGAACAGGCAGGTCAGAAAAAGAAAGGGCTTAGCAACTTGAGAGAGAGAGAGAGGGAGCCAGAGCGAGACAGAGAGATAGCTAGCGGGACTCTATACTCCGCTCTGTGTGAGAGACTTGTTAATATTTCCAAGACAAATAAAAATAGTCCCATACTATTCTTTACCTCTCCTGTCACTACATGACAAATGGGAAGCTACTCCAAGATATAAAAACCGCACGTCCACAAGTCTAATATATATATAACTCAACCACAAAGGAACCACAAAGTCTTTTATGACATTTAGTCTCTTTAATGACATTTGGTAGCAGCGAACGTATACGAACCTCGTCTACGAATCAACATTGAATTCCTACAAAATATCAAGATTGAAAACAAAAAGAATACCTCTCACAACCAACAACACAACCAGCTCCTGACAGTATTCTCTCCAACCAGCCCCCTCCGTCTCCCCGATCATCATGCTGATGCAGAGGTGAAGGGATCACACGACGCCTTGCAAGTAGTTTAACAAAATATTGATACGATCTTGCAACTTCTACGACGAACCAGCGAATCTACGGACATCATCTCCGAATTAAAAGCAAATTTCTACAAAAGCAGGCGAAACTCTACAAGATTAGCTTCAGTTCTACAGTGAATTTCTACAAAATACAGCCTACAATGCAAATAGCCTACAAGTCTACAAAACAACTCTAAAATCTTCACGTAACTTCAAGCAGCAACAAGAAGAATATAAAACAAAGCAAGTAAAGAAGAGGAAAGACCAAAGCAACAAGCACACCACTCTCTCCCGCCTGAGGCAGAGGTCAAGACACGCAGCAAAACACCAGAGTCACATTTATAACGCGACTTACTTACCTTTCTTCACCCAGCTTAAGCATCGCTACTCAGTATTCACCACAGCTACCAGTGTGGGAAGCCGACGTCACCATGTGCTGAGACGACAACACGCCAATCAACCCGTGAAGAACAACGCTATCACCACGTGCAACACCACTCACACCATTTCCTCCACGGTAAAAATTAGTGAGTTACATAGTTACTTCATTTATACAATACACAGTGATAGACAATAAGCTTCTGCACAAACATATAAAACGTGTTGTATAGTTACTGCTTAAATACACATACTTACTTCAGTTATCTGCATAACTCAAACACTAAATAATCACCAACAATAAATATAACATTTATTTACTACCAACGAGTGTTACCATTTATACCTTCATAAAATACGTGTTTCATATATACAGCTATACATTATTACATCTACAAAGTGATAAAGAAAATATACCATCACAGTTACTCAGTGAGCAATTAAAAGAACTGTATTAAACATTTATTAATTAAAGCTACCTAGTGGAAACATATAAATTAAGTTACAAGGTAAACTAGAAAAAAAAAAAAATGGCCAACACAAAATGACGTTAGCAAGAGTGAACATCTTCATCACAATCGTGAAGACAAAGATTTCCACACAGTGCTGACACACATTTTACACACGATAGGTACAAGTGAACAACAAGTCAGTGTATATAGTTAATACTGTATATAGTGTATATATTTTTTATATAAAATAACAAAATATGGGACTATATAATATCATTTTATAATCTCTGTGCAATATAAACTAAACTTTAAAAAAGTATCCCAAGGAAATTAGCCAGTAATTATGCAACCATGAACAACATGGAAAAAGCATACACAAGCGAAGAAAAACAAACTATAGAAAATCAATACATACAAAAAAAAAAAAAAAGAAAGAAAGAAAGAAAGAAAGAAAAGTAAGAAAGAAAAAAGAGAAATAGAGTAAGATCACATAACAAACAAATGAAAATAAGTGTAAGTGTTACTACATGTGCCAAAATACCACATAAA
>NC_136959.1:6089843-6102343 GCF_032717465.1 Coenobita brevimanus
AGAGAGAGAGAGAGAGAGAGAGAGAGAGAGAGAGAGAGAGAATAAGACTCTAATGAATAAAATTACAAGTCAAGCAAGAAATGTACCAAAATCTAGGAAAAAAAAAAGCCAAATGAACATCGTTGGTTTCGAAGCCAGTCCTTCACTGTCCAGACCCAGTTATCTACCAGTGTTGGCCGGTGTGGCTTCTGTGCCTCCTATGTAAGGATAATGTTGTATATGTGTCTCTCATTGGGCAATATACTGCGCATCTGCAACGTTACGTGTTTCTGCTGTGACCGATAATATCCAAGGCTTCACTGATGACTCATTAGATTTAGTGTCCATTTTTTTTTTTTTTTAACAGTGTGTGTGTTGGGTGGCAGGGGTGCGTGCTCCAACGTGTGTGTGTGTGTGTGTGTGTTAGGCATTATAAGTCCATCAGTTCTCAGTGTTTTTACTTCTTTATGTTTTGTAAACAAACTGTTCTGCGGTTTATAGTTCTAATCAATGAATTTTCTGTTTCAAAATGAAGCTCTTGGTTGTTTTGTAATGTTACATCGTTACATCCACAACAATCGTCGCTCATTGATAATCTCTGTTTTAAGACGAAGAGCAAAGATTTCTTGTTGAGTAATAGCATATATTCTATCTATCTACTGCCAGAAGCCTCAATCCCTAAGGGGTGGCCACAAACAAATCGCCTCCACATCTCCCTATCCAATGACAATTTTCTGCCTTGCTCCCAGCGCACACCCTCCTCCCTCATATACCTCTCCACGTAAGTCCTCCATCTCATCCTCGGCCTTACCCTCCCTCTCACTCCCTCCACCTCACTCGCATACACCCTCCTGATTAGTCTCTCGCTCTCCATTCTCTCCACATGACCAAACCACTTCAGTGCATTTCTCCTAACGCTTTCTATCACATCCACATCCACACCATAGAGCTCCTTCACTTACTCATTTGTCAGTGTGTCTCTCCATGCTCCTCTCAGATAACTCATTTCCAATGTTCTTACTCTTCTCTTGTGTCTTTCCAACAAGGTCCAAGCTTCTCTTCCATACGTTGGAGTTGGTATTACAATTCTGTAATGCAGTGACTTTCTTACTTTCCACCAGTGTGCATTATATCTCCATTGCCATTCACTTCATGCCGACTGTCACGTATACGTGGTAAATGGTTACCAACCAACTGAAGCTCCACCCTGGCTTCCTTTTATAGTCATTCTTTGTGTTGACTCTTGTTATTGGAGATAAGTTATTATTTTTGCTTTGAGTTACCGATTTTGTGGATGCAGCGAAGTAACATTACAATACAACCAAGAGCTTCATTTTGAAACAGAAAAATCATCGACTAGACCTACAAACCCCAGTACAGTTTGTTTAAATAGCACTGAGAAATAAAGACACAGGAAACTGATAGACTTACAATGCCTAACACACACACACACACACACACACACACACACACACACACACACACACACACACACACACGCACACACAGGTGGAAAAGAAATATAAGGAAAATATCTGACAAAGTTGAAGTGACGGAAAACTTGAAATATAAAAAGGAAACCACAGAGAATTACTGATAGGTTCGATCCCATGCCTCACTGACCTGACACGGAGATCTACCTGTGTTGGCTGTCTTGGTTTTTATCTATGTTTTGGATACTAATCAATATTCTCAAGATTTCAGGTTATATATTTGTCCATCTATGTGTGTGAATTTGTTTATCCGTCCTTTTAACCATCTATCCATTCATCCATCCATATATTTTTTGTGTCCATCTTTCCATCCACCAAAGATCTGTGTATCTATGCGTCTGCTGTGGCTTCTGTTCCTTTTATGTGACGATAATGAAGGAATGAACCAATGAACGAAAAAACCAGGCACTCTTTTTCTGTGTGTCTGTCTGTCTATCTCTCCATCTATTTGACTACTTATCCATTATATCTGCCTGTCTATCTGTCTACTCATCTATCTATCTGTTTATCTGTCTACATATTTTACTATATATCTACCTATAACTTTTATCAGTCATTCATTTTACCCGCCGGTCAGTTTGTCTATATGTTTACCTGTCTATGTATCTATTTATATCCATGTCTCTATATTTAAAGCTTTTAGTCTTACAAAATGTTTATTTAAAAATCGATGTAAGTATACATTTTAATTTGTCTATTTATCGATTGCATATGTTTATTTTTTCACTGCCTCTTTGTCTTCTTTTTAATCAGTCGGCCTGTGTCTGTATCTCTCGAACTGCATACCTATTAACCTGTCTATATCTATCAATCTATCTATCTCTGTCCACGTATCAAGAGTCTATCTGTTTATATAAGGTGGCTACAACATCACTCATTGAGCAAATGTCTCGATGGCCAGTAACCTTGCATTGGCTTTATGTAGAGATTCATACATTTGAGAGAGAGAGAGAGAGAGAGAGAGAGAGAGAGAGAGAGAGAGAGAGAGAGCATTATAAAAAAAAATAACAAACTGAAACATGGTATAAAACAAAGCTTACAAAATAACAGCGACATAAAATGCAAAAAAGAAACCGTCAGAAATCATGGTTTCGATCCCGGGCCTCACTCACCAGACCCAGTTATCTACCTGTGTTGGTGTAGTGCCACACATTTGATATTCATGAATGTGTTTAGTAGTACTGTAATTTTAAGTTAGATAGGGTGTAACCTGAATATTAGTCTATAAGTTCCTACCCTAAGTAGTAATTCATATATTAATAATTACTGTAGGGCTAACTCTATTTTTATATATATGTACCTCTGTATCTATGCAGTGGGTGATGTAATTGTAGATGTTGAGCTATGGGAATTCCTCAGTCAAGCCGAGTAATGAAAGACACATGCGAGCAGCTTATCCCCTCCCTTTATGCGTCGTTGCCGGGCGCCGAGTTTAAACCTTAAACAGAGTAATGATGAATATACAATTCTTTCCGTAACCTAGTTGTGAAATGTTTGCTAATAAAGCTGCTAGAACACAAGTATGTAAGATTAGCAGTCCAAAAGGCCTAAATAATGTCATTTGTGAGGATTTAAAGTTCCATTTATCTTGGCCGTCACTAGATGGCATGAGCTGCTTTCAGATTCAAATTGAAATAGTGATAGAATCAGTATCTAAATTAAGTAAGGAATAAATCCCAAATTTTCCCCAATTCAATCAAAAGTCCTGGCGTCATAGGTACACTGCTAAATAAATTGTAAAGAGAATTAAAACCCACCATATCGCAAAAACACAATCACATTTGAGCTAGCAGTGGCGTCCTGTGGTGCCCGACAGGCCCCACTTGCTGCCCAGACATCGTGTGTAACAGACGTTCGTTTAGGTGAGTCGTCCACATTTCTTCTTCCTCCCCCTCTTTTTCTTTGTTTAATCCTTACTTATTATGAACTATGAGAAGTAATATTGTTGAGAGTTTAACGTAGAGACTTGCTGCCCAGACATCGTGTGTAACAGACGTTCGTTTAGTTCCCCAGACACCGGCGACGTCCGTGGGAGCACGCCATTATTCCCAAGTATTGCCCATAGACTTTTACACTTACACTTGCATCACTCACGAGTTATTTTTACAAACCGAAGGTAGTTGATGTGTTATTAATGATTCTATCAAGTGAACTTTTTTTTTGTAGATAAGGAATAGAAATAAAAGTGATATGTTCTGTAACGGAAAGGAAAAATTCAAATTCCTTAACTGTTCTCTTTCTTTAAAATTAATTTATTAGAAAAAAAATATAATCAGGAGCGTGGAAGGGAACTTACTGATTGTGAGCAATAATGTGATATTTGAGTTGTACCTCGAGGCTAAACAAGCCCGAGTGATTGGGTGTTCCTGGTGATTGTATTTCTTTTTTTTTTAATTATTTCCTCGAGGCTAGACAGGCCCGAGAGATTATGTATTTGTATTTCTTTTTTTGAATTATTTCCTCGAGGCTAGACAGGCCCGAGAGATTATGTATTTCTAGTGATTATGTAACATTGTTAATGGTGAACTGTAAATAGTGCTGACTTGATGTGGGACCCGAGAAAATTATATGAGGAGAATACCTTATATGGGTGAAAGATGAACACAAATAATCATTCTTATTGACTCGAGGCTATGCCAGCCCGAACAGACAATTCATACCCGTAAAAGTGTCCCTGTCTTGAGGCCATTGTTGAGCCCAAGAGTAACGGCCAAGAAAGAAAGTAAAGTACAACGACTCCATACCTCGCGTGTATCAAATTGTTTCGTCTGGTAATAATGTTAGAGGAATGATCACCCAAAAGCCTTAGTAACATTTACAATCTTCTCTCATACTAAAAAGGGTCATGTAACAAAAAATGTTTTTGTGGAAATTAACAGAATTATTAAAGTAAAGTATATAGCATTTTCTTTTCTTTATTAGTATACCTAATCAAGGAAATTATGTCCTCAAGCCAAATTCACTCCCCTTCCAATTCAAGATTCCTTCGCTGAGGGAACGACAACCACCTGAGGTACCGACTAAATCTAAACTCGGCCAAAAACTACAAACGCTACCACAATTCATTCTTTTCATAAATATTTACCATCCACTATACTAAGTCGAGTACCACTTGTATATCCATGGGTGAGTTGATCAATACCCACAACAGGTAAGAAAATACATACCCCTATCATCATTACACTGGTGAATACCGGTGGGATAACAGCTCTTATCATTACACTGGTGTCAACTGGTGGGATAACAAAGTTTCTGGTTTTACATTGGCTGTGGTGGTTTCTGTCTGTGTGTCTTTCTGCCCATGTGTTTTAATCTAACTCTTGTTCTGTTCATATTTTTGTCTTTCTTTTGTCTATTTATTTGTATGCCTATCTGACCTCTTATTAATCCATCAGTATAATTTTTAACAATATTTTTCCCCTCTTTCAGTTATCCAGTGTATCTATCTGCCTATCTATCTGTGTCGCCTGCTTCATCTCGGTTAGGTATCAGCTCCTCATCTTAACACTCAGGCATCTATGACTCACTCTCAGCTGAAAAATATCGTCTGTCGTTAGCTGCAATTAATTACTAGAGCTTTTCCGTTCATTAAGGGGTTAACAATGACAGTAATAACACAGCAACACTAATATAACTCACTGTCACCTGAATAACATCGACTGAAATTACTTGGACTAAAATACCAGAGTTATCCCCACGATGGGAGGGTTAAGCATCATCATCATCATCCAGCATCGTTCCACTGCATGACAGTGATCTGTGCCAGGTTTCTCCACTCTGACCTATTTGTTGTTAGGATATGTTAGTGTGGTTGTGTTCCTGGGTGGCTGTGGTGGTTATTTGTGGGAGAAGGAGGAGAGGAAGTCTGAGAACAAGGTAACTGTGTCATTGGAAAGTAGATGTGAGTGTGCGTAGGATTAGAATGAGTTTTTGAAATGTGGGTGTGTGAAGGTGTGTGTGGAGGAAGTGCATTGCTGATGTGAGAGAGAGAGGGAGAGAGAGAAAGAGGGAGAGTTCAAATAATAATATAAAAAATACCAAGACATAATTAAACGAGGCGGGAAAAACGTACTAAAACAACCTGGCATAACATAATAAAAGAACTCAATGGCTTTGTGTAGGTTCGATCTCGGATCGTCACTGTCCACACCCAGATATCCACCTGTGTTGACTGTAGGAGTTTCTGCCAAATATATGTATGGAAAGCCTATACATACATATATACGCTCGTACCATATGGTATCGTTTATAAGGCTCTAGGATGCTTGCATGCGTTGGCCTTGGTCACCTGATGAAGGATCTCCACTCTGCTACATCTTTGACAGTCTCCCAGTTCGGTTCCTCAGCCCATAGGTCTCACGCTGCGCCCTTGCACCAGGTCATTTTCCTTCTGGTTCTCTTAACCTTATCCTCGACATTCATATCTCTCACCTTCCGTTCCCAATCGTCATGCTTCATCCTCTCAAAATGCCCAAACTATCTCAGTCAACTCATCATCACGACACCAGTGCATTCGTGGCCCATCTTTCCCCTCACCTCTTCAGTTGCAGTCCCAGCCTCCATCTCACCTGCCAGGCCTCTCATTCAAGAACGCACATCACATCCCTTCAATCATTGTCCTTTCTGTACTTTTATGACTTCGAATATATATATATATATATATATATATATATATATATATATATATATATATATATATGTATGTATATATATTTATATTTTTTTATGTATATGTGGTAGATGGGGGTGCTCTGCATCCACTCACTCGATGTAGTGCTGCTCCCGGGTGTCTGCCCTTTCTTCTTCATCCTTCTTTCCTTCTATCCTCTTCTGTCTTTCTTTCCTTCAGTCTTTCCTCGTCTTTCTGCCGACAGGTGATTTTACACTCCCTCTTCTTTCTTTCATTCTTTCCTCTTCATTCTTCCTGTGGGTGACTCTACACTGAGTGACAAGCCATATGGATTCCTGTACACCAGGAAACCATTTGCTAAGCTGGGTGGTAACAATATAACCAAATTTTGGCGCCTGGTGGTTTAGTGGGTAATTATAGCGCTCCAATCGGATTGAACCGGTGAAGGTTTAAATCCAAGGGAGGGTTGAGGCTTATTGCTCGCGTAATGCCACTCAAGGATGAGTGACACCGGTGACTCTCATCTTAAGGTCCCCCTCACACGGGCCACTTTTCAGTGGTCGGTGGCTGCCACTTTTTCGTGGCGAGAAATAAAACGTACGCGTTTCTATGGAAGCCAGCACACGAGTTATTTTTAGTGGCAGTTGCAAAAAAATGGTGACCGGGTTCATTTTACCTGCCACGCCACGGTGCGCCACTGATGACCGCTGATGGATGCCGTTAATTCAAATGGCTGCCCGCACACGGGCCACTTTGCGGTGGCAATGGCAGACAGACTGGCATTGATGATGGTCCATTCCCTACCCATGGTCATGTGTCTTCCTCAGGTCCTCTCCCTAACCAAGGCCATCTTCCTTCCCAAGGTTGCATGCGTACACAAGATCGTTTCCATAATAAAAATTACACCACACTACAAAGTCTACAGTTTGTACCAGGAAACGTTATTGTTGTGTCCTCCCCAGTGCCAGACAGAATGTCAGGTATTCTCTGAACAGTATGACTGATTCATTTATATATTTTGTTTATTGGTAGCATGGTGGATTTTTCCTAGCAGTGACACAGTTCTTTGATAAATCAGCGTTGCATGTTTTGTTAATATCAATATATTTGCGAATAGGTTTCATCATTTTCAGAAAAGCAAAACATTATGCCATTTTCTTAAATATCTGTCGAACGTATTTTTGTGTTATACAGTATATTTCATTGTAACATCCTTACACATGCAAAAATACAATGGCTCATTTATTTTATGAAATACAGTTAATTTGCTCAAGTTTTCTCATTAACATTCTTCTGCAACGTGTATGAGATTTTCTATTCTTACCTTAAGGTAACTGCAAGTCTTTCTTCTGTTGGTACACACTTTCTCATGTTTGTGTTCAGACGTGAAACTGAAGACAAAATTGCAGTCAGCAGGTCAGCAAAAGAAGTACAGGTCATTCTACAGTAGTTTGTCAACTTCTTTGGGTACGCTCTTAAGTCTTCATACTGGGTATAAAATTGAACCCTGATAAGCCTATGCCTGATTATCGGGTGCTCCAATACTTTCTTTTAAGTCTTTGTTTTCATTTTTTGAGGAGCATAGCGATGACTCATGCCACCTCCTCGACATCCATAATGGAACTGCCTGTGGTTGCCACGAAAAAGTGGCCCGTGTGCTGGATGTCATAGCATCGCTCCCCACCTTTTGGCGTCATGAAAAAGTGGCAGCCACCGTCCATTGAAAAGTGGCCCGAGTGCGGGGGACCTAAATGTCAGTAACAACTGCCTAGCCCCGGGCTCCTACGCTCATCACGGAGCAACGTAGGATTGGATATAAATATATATATATATATATATATATATATATACGTACATACATATACATATTGCTGCCTAGGTCTTATTTACAATACAACATTACACTTCTAAAACTTGCTGCATACAAGAATCCATTAGCACGGAGTTAGAGCCCTCCCAAAGTCAGGAGAGACAGCAGCTCCCTGAACTTCCCATAGCCAGTGCTAACCACATCCACAGAGCTAAATCCAGCCCCACCCCCATCATGTAACATGTCCCCCAGATAACAAAACTCCTCTACGCACTGGAGAGACTCTCCAAGATGTTTAATCCTGTCTTTACTGTCAGTGTTTACATATTCTCCTCAACACACAACTCACATGAAATCCGCATTATTTCTTAACGTACTTCTAATACCACTACATCTCTTAAGCACCCACATATCACAAAGACTTCAAAGCATGGAGCTACTCCTAAACCCCAGAGGCAAACTCCACATGGTCACACTACTGATTTAACAGTAATGATATCACCTCTAGATATTATCACTTATATTTGATCCAGATATAGTCTTTTACCCCATTCAGTCTCACCACTTCCTAAATCTTTCCTCCATCTCCATTTCATTCTCTGCAGTCAACACAAACCATCAGCATACAACATCTCCCATGGGAGACCATTTCTAAAGTCGTGTGCCATTGCTTCAAGCACCATGACAAACAACAAGGGACTCAAGACTAACCCCTGATGCAAGCCATCATTCACTATAAGATCGTCACTCAAATCTCTCTTCAACCTTACTTGGGTACGAGAGCCAACATGCATAGCCATAACCACTCTAATCAGCCACTCCTCTATCCCATGCTTTCTCATTGCCCTCTTAAGGGTATTTGAAACAACTTGTCCAGTTAACAAAAACATAGAAAAGCTTCCTTATCTTTCCTATATAATTATCTTTATGGTCTCCCCTTGGGGGCTAAGATACGAATAAATGTGTGTGTGTGTGTGTGTGTGTGTGTGTGTGTGTAAATTTGGAGTGTGTCGTCCTGTCTCCAATACCTCCCTTTCCTTATAGACATAGATATAGATAGATAATTATTTTTCCTGAAGCTGTCGGACAATGACTATGGCATCAGAGTGCCTTAGCCTGGCATAAACTGAAACTCCATCTCATCAGTATTCCCTCTCTCCTTTATCATATCTTTAGGACTCTCTCCATTATCTTCATTATCTGGTCCACAAGATTCATGCCCCACAAATTTCTTCTTTTCAGGGCAACATCCTTTCCCATATACACATTTACTGTCACACTCTTCAGCCAGCCATGTACGTCAACAAACTTAAGTCTAATGAAATTTTTCGTCAGTATCTAAACCTATTCTATATCTCCTGGGACTTTCAACATATCATCAATTGGTCCAGACACACCCACTCATTAGAGTTATAGGTATTTGCCTCTTACTGCTGCTGTTAAGTGGTTGCGACGATCAGGAACCGAATACTAGAGTTGTGCCTACCATGAAAGGGCTAAATATTTGCCTCCTCCTGCATGTTCAGTGGTTGCGATGGCCAGTGACTTGCTTTCTTTGTCTTTGTGTTGTAATTCATACCTTTGAGACTGACCAAGTATAAGATGGAGGGGCAAGGTGGGGGAGTATATGAGGGAGGGTGGCGTGTTTTGGGTAGGAGGACGGGTCGATAACTAACAGGGATATAAATAAGAGTTATTTTCTAATGGACTATCTCCTAGAGAGAGAGAGAGAGAGAGGGAGGGGGGGAACACTAATGATAAAAAAGTCAACAAGGAATGTACTAAAATACAGGATAAAAGAAGTCAAATGTAAATCTACTGGTCTCGATGCTGGGCCATAACTGTCCAGACCCAGTTATCTACCAGTATTGGCCGGTGTGGTTTCTGTGCCTCCTATGTAAGGATAATGTATATGTGTCTCCCTTTGGCCATTATACTGCGCATCTGCAACGTTACGTAATTGTGGTGTGACGCATAATATCCACGCCTTCGCTGATGACTCATTTGATTTAGTCTGTGTGTGTGTGTGTGTGTGTATATATATATATATATATATATATATATATATATATATATATATATATACACAATACATATATTTATATAGAGACAGTATACGTAGGGGGTGGGAGGGGTACGAGCGTTTACGAGTATGTGTGTGTGCATGTCCGTGTGTGTGTGTGTGTGTGGTAGTAGGCCTTATAAGTCCATCAGTTTTCAGTGTTGTTATTTCTCAATGAGCTTTGGGTTTATAGTTCTACTCATTATTTTTCTTTTTCAAAAGAAGCTCCTTGTTGTATTGTAATGTCACTTAGGTACATCCACAACCAACGCAGATCATTGATAATCTCTGCTTTAAAACGAAGAGCAAAGCCTTGTTGAATAATACCATATACTACCTATGATAATTAAGTCTCCTAATGCTAATCCTACCACTACTCTCAACCCTTCCCTCTAGTGTGCATTAAATCTCCATTGCCATTCACTTCATGCCGACTGATGACCAACCAACTGAAGTTTCACCCTGGCTTCTTTTTATTGTCTTTCTTTGTGCTGACTCTTGTTGTTGGAGATAAGCTATAATTTTTGCTTACAGATTTCGTAAAAGTGACACAGACACACACACAGAAGTGGAAACCAAATATAAGTAAAATATTTTACCAAGAAAAGGAAAAGAAAAACAGTCGAAGTAACGAAAAACATGAAATATAAAAATGAAACCACAGAGAATTTCTGATAGTTTCGATCCCATATCTCACTAACCTGATCCAGATGTCTACCTTTGTTGGCTGTCATGGTTTTTATCCCTCTTTTGGAGATCTCAATATTACAGGCTATATTCCATCTATGTGTGTGAATTTGTTTATCCATCCATTTAGCCATCTATCCATCCATCCATTTATTTTGTGTCCATTCTTCAAGCCACCAGTATATCTATCTTTCTCTCTGTGTATTTATGTATGATGTATGTGCTGTGGCGCTCTCTTCCTTTTGTGTAACGAAAATGAAGGAATGAATCAAGAATGAATTAATCTCTCTCTCTCTCTCTCTCTCTCTCTCTCTCTCTCTCTCTCTCTCAATCAGTCAGTCAATCTGTCTATCTCCCTTTATACTCAAACTTATCTATCAGTCTGTCAGTCCATATATATTTCTGTCTAACCTACCAATCAGTATTTTTCATCGATCATTCAGTCTACCCGTCGTTCAGTTTATTTGTGTGCCTATCTGTCTAGATGTCTGTTAATATACATGTCTCTGTATTTAAAGCTTGCAGTCTTTCAAAATGTCTGTCTAAACATCTTTATGTGTCCGACTCTGGGCATAGGCTTCACAGCCTGCTCTCAAGGCCCAGTAATCCTCCTACATACCATACACCTCTACATGTCAACACTTGGGCGCTAACACCCACGGTCCATATTGAATACATGCTAGGGCTGTCTCATACAGGTTTGGTGTATTGGTATTAGCGGGGGTATTTTTACATGTCGGGGGGTCTTCTGGTAGACCAGTACAGTCTGATTCCAGGAAATTCAAATCGTTAAACTGTTCCCTGCCCCAGCGGGGATTTGAACCTGGGTCCGGTAGGACTGCAGACCACCTCTACCGATTTGGCCACCGCCTCCCTCATCTAGCTATATATACAAATCAATCAATCTACTTATATTTTGCATATGTTTATTACCTCACCACCTCTTTTTCTTCTTTACATTGCATCAGCATGTGTCTGTATCTATCGAACTGCACGCCTGTCAATCTTTCTATACCTGTTTACATATCCCTCCATCCAATAATCTAAATATTTATCTAAAGTGCCTCCAACATCTCTCAGTGAGCATGTCACGATGGCCGGTAACTCTAGCAGTGGCTTTGTATAGTAATTCATATATTTGACAGAGAGTGAGAGAGAGAGAGTTCTGAAAAAATACGAAACGAGACATAATATTTAACTATGCTTAAAAAATAATAGACATAAAATAAAAAAAAGAAACCAGAGTTGCAATCCTGGTTTCGATCCCGGGCCTCACTCACCAGACCCAGTTATCTACCTGTGTTGGCTGTGGTGGTTTCTGTCTGTGTGTCTTTCTGTCCATGTGTTTTAATCTAACTCTTGTTCAGTTCATATTTTTGTCTTTCTTTTGTCTATTTATTTGTATGCCTATCTGGCCTCTTATTAATCCATCAGTATAATTTTTAACAATATTTTTCCCCTCTTTCAATTATCCAGTGTATCTATCTGTCTATCTATCTGTGTCGCCTGCTTCATCTCGGTTAGGTATCAGCTCCTCATCTTAACACTCAGGCATCTATGACTCACTCTCAGCTGAATAAAATCGTCTGGGGTTAGCTGCAATTAATTACTAGAGCTTTTCCGGTCATTAGGGGGTTAACGATAACAGTAATAACACAGCAAGACTAATATGACTCACTCTCACCTGAATAACATCGACTGAAATTACTTGGACTAAAATACCAGAGTTATCCCCACGATGGGAGGGTTAAGCATCATCATCATCATCATCCAGCATCCTTCCACTGCATGACACAGATCTGTGCCAGCTTTCTCCACTCTGACCTATTTGTTGTTAGG
>NC_136959.1:6106120-6108620 GCF_032717465.1 Coenobita brevimanus
GTCACGCATAACCATTTATCTTATTCCACGTCATCATAAAACAAAACACAACAACACTGAAAACAACACGACACCTATTCTTAATCGTCTTTTAAAGTTCAATAGGCACCAGCAACCCGTCTCGTACAATCTGAGGCAAGCCGCATTTACTGTGCTATTAAGTACTGGTAATTTTCCAGCACAAACTGAGTAATACCACGGAGGAGAAAGTAGATATTATAACAAAATATTATTACTATTAACAGATGTCTCCCTCTTCCCATCTCCACGCTATCTCTTTACTTCACATCTCTCCACGACTTCACTCTCTCTTCCTCCCATCCATGCTCTCTCTCTCTCTCTCTCTCTCTCTCTCTCTCTCTCTCCTGGATAGTATAGCTAGGCGGCGTGAGGAGACTGTGCAGAGACCTTTTGTAGCTATGTTGAGACCCTCGCCCCAGCACACCTAATGTCTGACTTGGCTCGTATCTCTGACTGGGGTAAAAATAATCTGGTTGTTTTAATGCATCAAAGACTCAGTTTTTGCACCTATCAACCCGACAAAATCTTCCACAGGTATACCCACTAATGTTTAATAATTCTCAACTTAATCCTGCATCGTCCTTGAACATGCTTGGGGTTTCATTTGCTCGGGACTTGTCTTGGAAAGATCATATTACATCTCTTGTAAAATCTGTTTCCAAGCGATTGGGTGTGCTAAGCCGACTCCGTTCCTTCTTTGCTCCTGCACAATTGTTGACTCTATACAGGGGTTTTATCCGCCCCTGTGTGGAGTACAACTCTCATGTGTGGGGAGGCTCCCCACATACAGCTCTTCTCAATAGGGTGGAGTCAAAGGCTTTTCGTCTCATTAACTCTCCCCCTCTTACTGACTCCCTTCAACATCTGTCTCTTCGCCGCAGTGTTGCATCTTTATCTCTTTTCTATCGCTACTTCAATGGTCACTGTTCCTCTGAACTGTCTGCATGCATTCCTCCACTTCTACGACGGGCGCGTAGCACCCGTCTAGCAGCAAACTCTCACCCCTTTTCTGTCCAACTCTCTAATGCAAGAGTTAACCGTTACTCCCGGTCCTTCATTTATACAACAGGTCAACTCTGGAACTGTCTCTCTCTGTCTGTATTTCCTGCTTCCTATGATATCCAGTCTTTCAAACGCAGTGTGTCCAGGCATCTCGAAATGATTGGATCGTGAATTTGGCTCTCTCTTGTATTTTGTTTTTCTCTTGGATGGAACATTTTTGCAGGCTCATGGCCTTTGGTTCCTTCTTCCTCACATTAAAAAAAAAAAAAATATGGTACTCCTGACTCCATTGGCTGGGTCTCGGTGATGGTAGACCCTGACTGCCACTGTATAGAGTGCAGGACTGTTCTCTCAGTTGACATAAAGCTAACAATCTTAAAATGAAGAGAAAACTAACATAAGAGAGAAAATTTATAAGGTAAAGAAAGAAGAGGAGAATTGACAATAACACAGATATGTAAAGAGGCAATCGTAGCTCCAGATACACGGACCAAACCTTGGGACTAAATGCAGTGAAGGACAAGAGTCGTGGATGACTGGTGTGAAAAAGAGGGAACTTGATTCATCAGAGAGAAGCAAAGGGACACTCACAGGGAAAGAGAACGAAAGAAAAGACGGAGAAAGAAAGCCAAGTGCAGCCAGAAGTTCGTGGATGTTACTAGGGACGATATAGGTGTGAGGGAAATATAATGAAATAGCGATGGGAATACACTGGTAATGCACAGGGTGGACGAGTCATTGTGGGTTAGGGCAAGAGGTGAATGAGATTTATTTTATATGGAGTGACTCTCGCTGTCACTGAGAGAGAGAGAGAGAGAGAGAGAGAGAGAGAGAGAGAGAGAGAGAGAGGTGAGCACTGTGACTTGTTTTTTTAGTGATAATTTGCTTGGCCCATCACCTCACACCGCCTCACACATTTACTTGTCTATGCCTAAATGTTATAAGATTAATTCTGCTTTAAACTTATATATTACAGACGTTAATGTGTTTCCAGTGTCTGTCACAGCTTTATTCTATTTACGACTCTGTGTGTGTGTGTGTGTGTGTGTGTGTGTGTGTGTGTGTGTGTGTGTGTGTGTGTGTGTGTGTGTGTGTGTGTATGTGTGTGTGTGTGTGTGTGTGTGTGTGTGTATGTGTGTGTGTGTGTGTGTGTGTGTGTGTGTGTGTGTGTGTGTGTGTATGTGTGTGTGTGTGTGTGTGTGTGTGTGTATGTGTGTGTGTGTGTGTGTGTGTGTGTGTGTGTGTATGTGTGTGTGTGTGTGTGTGTGTGTGTATGTGTGTGTGTGTGTGTGTGTGTGTGTGTGTGTGTGTGTGTGTGTGTGTGATACTACACCAAATAAGAAAAGAGGAGAGAAACTGATGGGATATAAAAATGAATTAATGTAAGCGTCCCAGATATGCTGAATTAAAAACACAAGCTCATATCATTAAGAGATTTGACAGTTATGTTAATCTTTTTCAGAGACGCTCTGTGTGA
>NC_136959.1:6113620-6148620 GCF_032717465.1 Coenobita brevimanus
GATGTGGCTCTGGTATAATGCGTTGTGGTGTGGGGCAGTATTGTGTTAAGTGGTGTTATGTGGTTTGGCTGTGGTGTGGTGTGATGCGGCGTGGTATCGTGTGACTGTGGTGTGGTGTGGTGTGGTGTTGTCCTGTACTGTTTTGTGTGGTGTGGTGTCGTTCGGTGTAGTGTAGCAGTTCGTCTAGCACTGGCGAACATGTGTTAGGTAATGAAAAAAAAGTGAATATTGCAGATAATTTGCGAGGAGTAAGAAGATGGATATAGGTGGGTGTCCCAAGTACAGTAATAGAGGCATCTGGGGAGTTTGATCTTTCGGCGAAGGTGTAGACGTGATGTCAGGATGTGAGTATAATTTATGTATTGCAGGTGTGGATAATATCAGTGAGCACAGGAATATATAAGAATGGGATTGACTGCTTGTGGATGTAATCAGGTGAATGTATAGAAAAAACAAGTGTGAATGGGAATATATTTCTTGTATGGGTGAAAATGTAGGTTGAGGAAAGGATGAGTTTGAGTGTAGATGTCGGCAGAGTGGCAGCTCTTCCCTTTCTTAGATGTGGATGTGGGCGTGGGTGTGGGTGTGAAGGCAGCCTCAGCCCTGCTAAGTGAACCCAGGCGAGTGATAAGAGGCCTAACTTGACACAGAGTACTTAAAGAATCTGAGGAAATGGTCTGATTGAATGAGAGAGAGAGAGAGAGAGAGAGAGAGAGAGAGAGAGAGAGAGAGAGAGAGAGAGAGAGAGAGAGGCATAGGATGAACTAGAAAGGTACTAGTAAGCTGGAAGAAGACACAAGAACAGAAGAAATTAGAGGAATAGTGGTAAACTGGCGAAGGAGATTGATGGTACAGCGATGACGAGCGTTGACAGTTTATGGAGATATTAAAGTTGGTTTGTGAGGTGGAACAGTAGTGTTATTAACAGCGTGAGAAACAAGCAAATACATCGGAACCGGTGACCTGATAAAGAGTGACCTGGAAAGGAAAGCGTTAGTTATTGCAAGGCTATGCTTGGTGGAAGCGGGCACTAAAATAAGTAGAAAGTTAGAAGTGTTGGTTAGGTTTTGGAGTTGACACTAATAAAATTGGAGGAGTGGGAGATTAAAATAATAATTAATAGTTGATAAGATCTCTGTAAAGAATGTCTTGCCTAAAGCACAATTCTCCCGCATGTCTCTTCAGACACTGCATTGCCTTGTTACGTTCAGCGGAACGAATTAAATGTGCTGAGATATCAAGGAGGTTTGCTGGTCATCAACAAATAAATAAGTGGTGCCAGGCACAGCAAACCTCGCCCGACAACAGTTATTTTATTGTTGTTAAATGCTGAATTGGTTGCTGCAGTTGACTGTCAGTTTAGTCAAGGTAATGGCGCAAACGCTTTCAAATTACGTCCTCTGAAAATCCGTGATCTTGCTTTTGACCTTTCAAGGTCACTGACGGTCAAAGGTCATGGTACCAGTTAAAAACCCATATGAGTTTTTAATTAGTACCATGACCTTCGACCGTAAGTGACCTCAAAAGGCCAAATTCCAGGACACGGATAATCAGGGGGCTATAACTGGAAATTCGTTGAAGACAGAGATATTTACAGTTAACAAGATAAAAGAAGTTTTTTATGGGCTTTCATTTGGCACAATGACCTTTGACCTTGAGTGACCTTGAAAGGTCAAATGCAAGATCATAGATTTTCAGAGTGCATAACCTGAAAACATATGCGCCATTACCTTAGAGTTTAATTGTGTACTTACAATTATCAGTATCAATTCAGTATTTAACAGCAGTGAAATAGCTGCTGTCAGGAGAGATTTGTTGTGCCTGGCACCACTTGTTTCTGTTCTGCTATTTTCAATAGATTCCATTATTTCACATCTAATTATTTTTACATGCTTTCATTTAGTAACTTTTCTTTGTCATAAATATTTTTAGTTTATATGCCTGAGTCTTTCTAATTTCTCTATATTCCTATTTTTTCCATCTCCGGTATGTTCAGTTGGTGACAATGTCTGCCATCGGTTTAAACCCTTCTCCCCCCACCCTTTTTCTTTCTAATTCTGCTTTGCATGTTACCCTTTTCTTTCAAATTCTGCTTTGTATGTTACCCTTTTCTCTCTCAGTCTCACTGTTTTTCTTTCTTCTCTTTCACACCTCTCTCAGTCTCACCATTTTCTCACTCACACGGACATTCACTCTTAAGAGTAAACTTTGGCCTTAAGTTTTCCACATCCCTTTTTATCTTTGCCCATGGGATCTAAAACTTAAACTAGGATATACAACGCATTTGATATAAACTTTTACCTTTACATTATGTTATTTTCCTTTGGGTCCCTGGCCTATTTCCCACCTATCTTTTCATTAATGCCCAGTTCATTTATTTGTTTTAGTGCCCCCCCGTCCCCCTCTGTCTGTCTGTCTGTTTGTGTTTGTCTTTCTGTCTGTGTCTGTCTTTCTGTCTCTGTCTCTGTCTGTCTGTCTGTCTGTCTGTCTGTCTGTCTCTGTCTCTGTCTCTGTCTGTCTGTCTGTCTGTCTGTCTGTCTGTCTCTCTCTCTCTCTCTCTCTGTATGTGTGTGTGTGTGTGTGTGTGTGTGTGGACAGGTAAGAGGGTTGGCTGGTAGATGGGTGGGCAGGTGGGTGGAAATTAGTACATTGGCAATAGGTCTATGGGGTAACTTGGGCCACGAGTGACTATAGGGCCATGAGGGAAAATAGGTCAGTGGAAAAATTAGGTCCACTGCATTAAATAGGGCCATGCGGGGTAATTGGATCCATGGGTTAAATTATATCTACTGGAGAAATAGGCCCATTGGATAAAATGGGTCAGTGATGAGATATAGGTCCAGGGAGATACTAGCTCCATGGAGGATAATTGGTCCATGTGGCAGTGGGTCCCGGGGGAAAATAGGTGGGTGGTTGATCCTTAGGGAGTTTAGCGGGTGATGGGGTTATATGCTGGTAGTGCCTGTGTATTTCACTGGGTCATTCACATAAGCATCTTTGTTTAGTATATATCCATTTCAGTTATCTCCACCCCCCCCCTCTCTCACTTAGACGGGAATGCATCTACAGTAGTATAACAGACGACGCAGTATATTTTTCATTTAAAGAAAAATATTATTCATATCGCCAAACATCAAGATAAGGATTTAACACAGGAAATTCTACCACTTCTCCTTTACTTAACGAATATTCTATTCGTTATACTTGATTCTCACTTTTCTGTGTTCTTACGTCAGACGTTCAAATGAGTTAGAAGTAATTCTAGATATCTGCGTCGTTTGTTATACTAGATGCATATCCGTCTAAGAGAGAGAGAGAGAAAGGGGGGGGGGCGTAGCACAACAGACGTAGATTTTTGTTGATATTTGTAAGCATTGTGCCATCAAAGTAATGTGAATAAAAGTTGTTGTTTTTGTTTTTGCATATCCCTCGTCAGTCTGGCCGAGCAGACCTGTTGACTGCAGGTATGCAGCTGCTTCTGTGTGGCCGTCCTACATTTGCAGGAAAGTATACTGTGCAGGAAATCGGCACTCCCTTGTGGAAGACAGCTCCTCGCCAGGGTCGGAACAGGGCATTTCCCTATGGCGAGATGGGGGAAATGTGGTGAGATTTGGCTCCCTTGTGAACGCCACAGCTTCTCCACCCAGGGTACGCAGCGCCACCACGTGTAGGCTCTTTGTCATCGCCTGCAGACAGGAGTAAAGCGATAGTTGTTGAAAAAGAAAGTGACTCTCTGTGTGCTGTGGTGTATGGATAGAGACGAATTAGTGGGTTTATACATTTCGTTGCAGCAACAGAAAGCAGAGACAAATGTGGAAATCTAGTGGAAGTCGAGTGGCATAGGGAAGGAAAGTGGATGATGCTATAATGGTCTTGATACAAAACAGAGGTCTGAGTGTCGCAGCTACCTGGTAATTGCATGAACGAGGATTAACAAAATACTCCCATTATTGTACAGGTGTGAGAATCTGGTGTGGCATGTAAGAGAAAAGTCTTGAGTTAAAGTGATGTAGATGGGGTTCTTGACAAACGTGAGTAGAATGCAAAGAATGGATAGGATAAGAAATATTGTGATTTGTGAATGATGTGTAAGGAAGACCGTGGAAAACAAAGTCTATGAGAGTGTGCTTAGTTTGTATGGTCATGTGATTAGAAGAGATATAAATAGGATGCTGAAAGGGTATACCGGAAGAGAGTTTGAAGGTTGGAGGAGGCGTGGTTGGCCAAGGAGGTAAGGTACATGAGTGTGTGAAAAAGAGAGATACTAAAGGCTGGCGAGGCAAAGGAACTGACGAGGCAGCGGACTGGATGGATGAGTTTTGAAAAGAGGAGTAGATAGCAAGAGTCTGGCATCTTTTTTTCAACTTGAGAGTTGTCGGGTTGACTCTGTTCGACACGAAATCACGAAGAACAAATGAGAACATCGTAAAACTGCTCGAGAACATATATAAAGAGGGAACTGCCAGAGTTAAATTACGTAAAGACTCGGAAAAAATTAGGATTGAGAAATGCGTGCATCAGGAAGATACAGTTTCACCAAAATTATTTTCCAGCATGCCTAGAAAGCATTTTCCGAATGCTAGACCGAGAGAACAAAGGAGTAAACATAGAGAGAGAAAAGCTAAACCATTTAAAATTTGCAGATGACACTGTCCTAATCTCAGACACAGCAGACACCTTGCAAGAAATGTTAAATGACCTGAACAGAGAAAGTCTCAAAGTAGGGCTAAAGATGAACCAGGGTAAAACTAATGTTTAATCCACATACACCAAAGAGGGTCATCAGAATAAGCGAAGAAATTCTTGAAGAAGTCGAGGAGTACAATTACTTGGGGCAAATATTAAAACTAAGAGAAGACCATGATAGCAAAATAAAGAGTCTCGTTACAGTTTGATGGAAAGCCTTTGGTAAACATAGAGACATAATGAAAAGTAGCTTGCCAATATGTGTGAAACAAAAAGTATATAACGAATATATAATTTCAGCTATGACGTACGGTTGTGCAATCTGAAAAATAACAAAATCATTGAAAATAAACTAATCCGTTCTCAGACAGCAGTGGAAAGGTCATTGCTGGGAATATCTTTAAGAGACAGGAAATGATCAACTTGGGTGAGAGGGAAGACTAAAGTCAAAGACTTTACAGAAGTTATAAATGGACAGATATGGAGGTGGGCAGGCCATGTAGTAAGAATAAGGGATAACCGATGGTGCAAGAGGCTGACTAACTGGCAGAAAAAGACCAGGCAGGAGATGGAGATGTGAGATAGAGAAATCTGCAGGGAGAACGTGGCAGTAATTGGCTCAGTCAAGGAATTCTTGAAGAAGACTGAGGAGGCCTTTGTTAAGCCGTGGGCATGTAATGGCTGATGATGATTATATATAGAAAAGTGCCTCATTGTTTGTTTGTTTGTCTATCATTCACGCCAAACCAATGACCAGAAACCCTGAGACCAATATATAATCTGAATCAGGGTTATCCAAGAATGGTTTTAGGGGGGTCAAATTCAGATCTGGGTCATTTGAAGTCACCGGTAGTGTTCGCCTTTCTTTTGGCCCTGGCAACGCCGGGTATCTTTGCAGCCCAACTTTTGGCATGAAGTCTCATATGACCTCCAGTTCGGACACAGACTATGTGAGGTTGACCTCCGGGGTTATTTGAGGTCACCGATCGGAGGTCATTTGAGGTCACCGGTAATAGTAAACAAGTGCGCACACATACTATGTGTTTGTCTGCGAAAGCTGAAATATAAAGTTCCTGGACCTCTTACAATCCCTCTTCAAAAGCATAAATGGTACATGGTCATTCTGGAGTAGAACGAAAGACTGAACTAGAACAAATAGGAATAGAGTTTTCCCTTTTTTGGCTCGGGCAACGCCGGATACCCCTGCTAATATATATATATATATATATATATATATATATATATATATATATATATATATATATATATATATATATATATATATATATATATATATGAGTAGTCTGCTCCTTTTACAACTTTCCACACCATATAATTTGGAAGTTGCATTGGCGTATATAAATATATATTTTTTAAAGTAATTCTGCATTTTAGCAGGTTCCTGTGGATTGTATCAAACGTGTAATGAATGAAAAACTTACTGCATGATGAACACCCTTCCACTGATACAAACCTTATTCCAGTGAACATGGAGATAAAGATTTTTGCTTGTCTGGCTTTAACGCTCTCCCTTTTTAATGGTTATAGTGACGCTGGGGTTAACTATAGCTTGTTTACCACTAACACACGGTCAGCTGGAGAGAGTTCATATGGCACCCCAGTTAGTAAAATAGGTCCATAATTGCAATCTATTGAGTGAGAAAGAACGAAGAGCTAGACCATCTCACATGGCCCTCAACTTCTTCTTTGGGAGAACACCTGAGAGTTAACAGTGCCAAGGGGTAGATAAAGAGGGTGATGGGAAAAGTAACACCAAACTTTACTCGTCAAAGTTGATGTTTAGAGGCCTGAGAGAGAGAGAGAGAGAGAGAGAGAGAGAGAGAGAGAGAGGGAGGGAGGGAGGGAGAGCATTAATAGTAAGAGAACAACAGAGAAGAGACAGAAGGAAAAAGAGGAAAGTAAAAAGAAAAATCGACGGAATTATTGAAAACAAATGGTTCAAATCACACTTGCGCATGAAGAGAAAGGAGCGAGAGATAAAGAAACCTGAAGGTGCCATGTCTAAGATTATATGGCTGGTAACGATACGACAGAGACTCTTGATGAGTTCAGATGCCATTCAGTTTAGAACAATTTACTGTGTAATGAAATATTTGAGCAATTTTAGGATTTTCTGGGGGGAAGGGACTTGGACAGTAGGACGAGGGTGATTTACTTACAAGTAGTGGTTTCAGCCTGTAACTGTTATATGCATACCACTGCATCATTCAGACCAATCTTTTTCTCTTCTAAACTACACCGTCAATATCAGTCAATGTTCTAACCACAAAATCGACATTACTGTTTAGTAGTTTATAACCGGCTATAATGATTCTTCTACCGTTAGCCTTGTATGGATTCCAGTTCCTTCTGCTCCTATATTTCACAAAATCAGCCCGACCCTTTTACTTCCACCTTTTATTATCAGATTTGACACTCATAATATATTTCTGCCACATCAGTCTTTATCACTTTTATTGTACTCCACTTCACAACACGCAAGAGACAATATTATCTCACTGCTTTTCAAGATTTGTCTTCATTCTCCCTAATCCAAATCATCTTCCCCCTGCCACGGTACATCACACTGCTGCTTTCTCCTTCATCACATTCCACCTCTCCATATCGCCATAATCTTTGCGTCTCATCGCCACCTCGCCTTTATGTCCCCTCTTCCGCCTAATCCTCTTCAGTGACATCCCATCTCACCTTGATAGCTTCCCGTTCCAAACAATCTCTCTCTCTCTCTCTCTCTCTCTCTCTCTCTCTTTCTCTCTCTCTCTCTCTCTCTCTCTCTCTCTCTCTCTCTCTCTCTCTCTCTCTCTCTCTCTCTCTCTTTCTCTTTCTCTCTCTCTCTCTCTCTCTCTCTCTCTCTCTCTCTCTCTCTCTCTCTCTCTCTCTCTTTCTCTTTCTCTCTCTCTCTCTCTCTCTCTCTCTCTCTCTCTCTCCTACTCAATTTGCAGCCTTAATCCTCTTTCACCCATTGTATTTCGTTAGACTCACTGCTTTCCCCAGCTCTCTATTGACAGCAAGTACAGTAATTTCCGCTTGTGTGTGTGTGACATTGAACTGTAACCCTGTCTGTGTGTTTATAGCTGTGTTTCGTTCACCAAGATTGTTTGACTGTCTCCCTGACCAGCAATGACTTGTGCACACACACACACACACACACACACACACACGTACAATATGTACACACCATCATTCGAAGCCCTAGGCATGTACAAGCCTAACACAAATTTGCATTTTAAGTGCTGATTTGGAGGAAATGACCTTCACCTCTCGCGTTGTAGTGTGTGTGTGTGTGTGTGTGTGGGTTAGAGAGACAAACAGACTTTACGGAAAGTAATGCACACACACACACACACACACACACACACACACACACACACACACACACACACACACACACACACACACACACACTCACACAAACACACGCACTCGCTCGCGCGCGCAAAACAAAGGCAAGGTCGGTGCGTAGGGCGACTTTGAGCTGATTCTTTCAGATAATGTGTATTTTTCTCGAAGTGGAGATAAATAAGGAAACTGCAGAGCAAAGCAATAGAGGAAGGTCGACGTTTTAATTACCTCGATACAACGGCAAAAATTCATAAAGCCAGGTAAAGCATTTCGGAATTTTGATTTAAAAAATACCGGTTTTACCAACTGTATGCGCAATTGTTTCCACAAATATATTTAAAGATGGTAAGCTCTTTGAATTCATGCCAGCCAATTTCATTTAGTATGTATGTTTACTGGGACTGCACTCTGACGACCTTATAAAACCATCCAATGGGGTAAAGTATGAAATAAGTAGGGTATCTGGGAGTATCTGCCCAAGAAATAGCTGTACTAAATACATGAATTTGGTGAAGTAATAAGGAATGGCACCAAAATGAGTAGTGATTAGAAGAAACAAGAAAGAAACTGAGCCAAGATAAGATGGTCTCCCCTAAAGTATGGAAATCAAATGAACGTTTTGGGCAAGACAACAACGACCTGCAGATGCATGGAGGTAAGGAACTGGGTAGAACACCAGATGGTTATATGATACCTGCCTGTGGGCTAGGACGGTGTATGTCAACAAAGAATATGTCGGAGTTTAGAATGCTGGATGACGTCTTCGTTTTGCAAGGTACAAACTCACATCACTGGTAGTGCTAACGATGATTTTTTTATGTTGAAATGACGATGAGTTTGGACAGTCAACGAAAGCAGTTTACGGAGATGGTATTTCGGAATATTTTGTGGCAAATGCTAAGGACACTGAAACATATAGCCCATTATTTCCCAGCTGTTCAACTGTGTTCTTAAGAAGAGATTTACAACATATACGAGTATCTTTTTAGAATATATTTTGCAGTCGACATGCACTTAATATTTTGATGACGCATTTCTATGTAGTAGTAATATGAAATGTGTGATGTGTGAGTTGTATGCGGTTGGATTCTTAAATCTGTACACGGGATCATACATAGAAAATACGTAATACAATCATGCAAGGGAGAGAATATAATTCTGACACCCTCCTGTGTGGTGGAGAGTGTTCAGCTGTGAGCGAGAGGCCGCGAGCAGCTTCATTGTTGTTCCGAGAATAATTTATTTTACAACACTCCTCTGGAATGAGAACACTGCCAGAACAAAACCAGAGAGAGAGAGAGAGAGAGAGAGATCATTGTCTTCCACTACTGTCGCCTAATGCCTCTGCTGTGGAGCTGCTGTCTGGATCTTTCATCTTGCAATGGTAGCCCTGCCCTGCTTGACTGTTCTCCGCCCTACTCTGCCCTGCTTTACTCACGCTGGTTTGCCCTGCTTCTCTCTTCCCTCCCCCACAGACGCCAAGTGAAACGCGTCATACAGATATTCCTTGTTACCACCATTCGTTTTTTTCCTAGTAATTGATTGTCCATTTTGCGGACCGATAAGCAGGAGTATTTCAATGAAAGCGTTGTCTCCTACGGCCTAGTTAGTAGTCTTTATTATGTTTTCAGTCTATATAGAAAGAAAAAAAGTCTACAACGCCACTCCACGCTCTAACCATCACACAACCTTCCCTTTGCACCACCACTACTTGCACACCCCATCACTTTTCGTATTCTGTTGATTTTGCCATTAAACAATCTCCATCACTGACACATCTCACCTTTATACCATTCTGAAGAGGGGCGCTTTCCAGTGGTGGCATCGATACAACAGGACAACAAAGAGATCTCCATCTACAAACTCCTCTGAACTACCGCTTTATCCAATGAAAGGAGAATGGTAGACTGCTAGACAAGAAGATCTTAAGTTTCCACTAATGGGTTCACGTCCACATGAACCTATGTATAACAACAACAACTCACCCTCACTTCCCAAAACATTCTCCTTTGTTACTCACAGTCAGTGCACACACTTGCCTACCGATATAACAACACTCTCCTTCATCCATTACTACCAATTTAATGACAAATGCATACTTAGCTTCTCCCCGTTTACAACTATACACTCTTCACCAGCCGTAGAAATTCTCCCTTCCATAACTACATATCCTTCACCACACCTTCCTTCGTATTGTTTCATTTCTTATCGTTTATAAAGGCTCCAACATGCTTGCATGAGTCGGCCTTGGTCACCTAGTAGCTGTTCTTCATGCTACTCGATCTCTGGCACCCGTCCAGTTGAGTCCCTTATTCCTGTGGTCACACTCTCTGACCTTGTCCCAGGCCTTTATCGAACTGCTTCTCGCAGACCCACCTCCAACGCTCATGCTTTTTACTTTCTGCACCCAGTTGTCATTCCCCATCCCCTCGACACGCCCAAACCATCTCAACCTACTCCTTCTCATCACAGCACCAGTATACTCCAGTCCCATTCTTCCTCTTAACTCTATAATCGTAAACCTAACCCCCCCCTCCAGGTCTTGCATTCGGGGGCGCACTGCATATCCACCTAATCACTGTCGTTTCTGTACATTTGAGCCAATGATTATCCTCTCCGTTATTTCCCACGTCTCATTACCATACGGCATTACATTCCTACCACATGCCACATACAAAGATCTCTTAGCTCGGAGGGAGAGCTATCTCAGTGTCAGGAGAGGCAACAGCTCCCTGATCACAGAGCTAGCTCCAGTCCCACCTCCAGCATTAACGGGTCTCCCATAACAAAGCTCTTCCAAACACTCAAGAGACTCACCAGCAAGATTAATCCTTACCCGCCTGACAATTTTCACATGCTTTCGCCGACACATGAAATTAGTATTATCTAGCAGTCTGCCACTAATACCACTATCTCTTATGCACCCACTTACCACAAGCACTGCTCAAGATGGAATTACTTTTCACACCAATGTGGCAAACTGCAAATGGTCACTCTCCCACTTCTTTGACAGTACTGCCAACAAGCCTAGATACCCTCACTGTAGTTTTATCTGCATTTACTGTCAAGCCCTTGTGCCCCATACCATCTCTCCTTTTCTTAAAATATTCCTTCGCCTCCCTTTCATCCACTGCAGTCAACATCAAATCATCGGCATACAACATCTTCCCGGGGGTCCATCTCTGAAGTCACGTGAGAGGGCTTCAAGCGCCATGATAAACAAAAGGGGGCTCAAGACTGCACCCTGATGCACATAACATTCACAGAAAACTCATAACTCAAATCTCCCTTCACTCTCACCTGGGTGCGAGTACCCACAATCATAGCCATAACCACCCTAACCAGCCATTCCCTGATCTCAAGCTTTCTCAATGCCCACTTCACCACCTCCTTAGGGACTCTGTCAAAGGCCTTCTCCATATCAACCAAAACAAAGTACATAGTCCTCTTCTTTCCTTTAATATGGCATCAGTGTTACCTTTGGCTGGCATTAACCAGAATTGCATCTCATCAGTATGCACTTTTTCTCTAATCATACATTCTAAACTAAATTACTTTCCTTATCTGGACCAAAAGTTTTATGCCTCTAGAATTTCCTCTTTCCAGAACATCACCCTTCCCTTTGTACACAGTTATGATCACACTCTTCAGCCAGTCATCTGGGACAAAATACTCATATATAATAGTATTTATCTAATCAGTAACTAACCCCAGTCCTACATCTCCTGAGGTTTGCAGCAATTCAAAGTCAACCTAGACACACATGCCGCCTTCCCCACCTGCATCCTGCCTATTGCCCTGCTCGCAGTAGCAGCGCCAATCAAAGGCCAATGGTCAAACACTGGATCCGCTGACTCGAAACCTTCCCTGTTCCAGTCAAACTCCTCATTCAGCAACCGGTTATAATGTTCTCTCTAGGCGTCTTTAGTATCCTCACTCTTCACCACTACTATTTCTTCATCATTCTTCACACACTTCTCACCTATGATATCTCTGTTTTCCTTCTTCGTCTGATTTTCCACCTTTAATATCATATTCTCCCTTTCAACGCTATTTAGGTTATCCAGCAAAAGTCTCTGAGACTCAGATTTTGCTCTGTATACCTCTTTTCTAGCCGTACGGTTGGCAGCCAAGTATTCTTCTTTGTTACCACCCCTTTCCCATTCCCGGAAAAGCCTTCTTTTCTCCTCAACTGCAGCTTCTACACTCTCATCCCACCACCATGTTACTTTATGTCTTGGGGGTCCCCTTGTCTATCAACACAATGGATCAGTAACTCTTGGGAGATTGTTCTTGAGAGCTCTGTACTGTTCATTAACACTTCTGTCAACAGCTCCCTGTTCAGCCACACTCTATTCATCTCGCTATAGAAGGCATCCACTACTGCTTGTTTTTTCAACCTCCATATTTTCCTTCCAACGTGCATAGGTCATCTTCATCACCCGCTCCTTAAGTACCATGTAATATATCAGTAGTTTGTATTATTGCACACATTTTTCGCTCCCTATAACCTTAACATCCCTCATCAACCATCTCCTACCAGCCCTCCTAACCAGGAAATAGTCTATCTGGCTACTATTTTCCCAAGAGTCGTATGTAATCAACCTACCCTCTCTTCCTAAAATTCAGAGAAAGGCATAGCCCAGAATTTCACAGCTAAATTACTGTGTATTTAAGAAGTGACTTACTACTCATACGAGAAGTTTTAATCTATATCATACAGTCGATATGCACTTTACATTTTGATAACGCATTTCTGTGTGGCTCTAATATGATATGTGTGTTGTGTGAGTGTTTTAGGTTTGCATTTTTAAAGTCTGTACACGCGTTAAATACATACTGAAGGTGTACTCGTCAATAACAGTTGGCAGTGGACGAAGGAGATATTCTGTGGGCTTACTGATGTCTGGAGGAGTGTTTGTGAGAGATATTGAGGCACTTTGTTTAACTGAAAGGCGATAATCCAGTGGTGGCATATGTTGCTTATATCGGTAGGGAAGTGTGTGTGTAATGACTGTGAGGAATTATACGAGAATATGTATTGTGTAGTTGTGGGAAGTGAGGGTGAGTTGATGTTGTTATACCCAGGTTCATGTGGACCTGAACACATTCGCTTATTAAATCCAGGCCGTGCTTCATAATTTTAATCTTGCTACTTCCAAATAGGTATATGCAAGGCAGATCACACTTCTAATAATAAAAAAAAAAAAGGATTAACGGAGGTTATATAAATCCTCCAGCTTGAAAATTTTCTCCAAAGCTGCATGAGATACCTGGTTGTAAAAATAATGGAATATCAAGTACGCCATCGTACTCAAAGGGTTCATTTCTTACCCACTTAATTCTACGTCATGTCATATTCTCAGCGCCGCCGTACCATAGTTACTCTACCAGGCCACACACCCATGTAAGTGAGCCGTCCTGTAATAAAGTAGATGCCCTACTTTCCCACTCCTTCCTGTCACTTTCATTACTTTTCTTTCCATTTAGGAGGCTCTACATTGAGAGACAAGCTAAATGGTTTCCTGTTACCCAGGAAACAATATACAATGCTGAGTGGTAACAACACAGTCAAACTGCAGGGTGAAATGGAGCCTGCTATGGTGCCCCTGTTAACTGGGTGGAGAGACGCAAATGCAGATTCATCCAAGAACCAATCCTTCACACTATTCCCCACGCTTCACTGTGGTAAGGCGTTGTCAGCTGTAAGGGATCATCGGCTCACAGCACGGGATGACCCTGCAGGGGCCGTCGCTTGCTTGCTTGCGGTTGATGGGTCTGCTTGGCCAGACAGACTGGGGTTGATGAACAACAACTAGAACTGTGGAAAATTAAATGAAATACTCTAAATACTACCTATAATTTAGCAACACACTTGACATTATTTTAATTACTGTTCAACATTCTGTAATGTATACGTGTGAAAAAAATCATAATTATCCTTTACCACCGAAATATTCAGTGTTTGTCTTCCATCATTCAAAAACTAAAAACATCAAAGTGAAGAATGCGTGCACTGTAGCAATACCTGTATTTACCAAGTGAAACTTCAGTTGTCCCCCCACCTGCACTGAGCGTTATAGATGAACAGCACTGGAAAACCCCCGTGGGTTGTCAATTATTCTTGTGCTCGAAAACATACTGGTGATTGCATTTTCCCCCCACAGCAAAAATGTTTGTTTTTGTATTGGTCATACATATTGCAACAGTGCACGCTGTAAATGTATTCTTTTACTTGAGCATCAGGAACAGGTGGAGTATTGTAAAGAAGAACTTTATATTGTTTTATAACAATGGTTCGATAAGATAGCAGTTGTGTTTGTATATCATCCAAGCATGTTAGAACTGACAGACGACTAAACCCGTCACACTATTACAGGCCAACAGAACACTGCATCACAGGCACACCTGGAGGGAGGAGATCTGAAACATGATCTCTGGTCTTTTGAACGGCACGAGGAAGGAGAGGAAAACGTCGTCCAGATGAAATGAGAGAGAGAGAGAGAGAGAGAGAGAGAGAGAGAGAGAGAGAGAGAGAGAGAGAGAGAGAGAGAGAGAAAAGAATGGTCAAAAGTAGTATCAAAGAATATCCAGCTTAGTATGAAGGGTGCAATGGATAGGTGTGAAATAATCCAACGTTAGATCTGTGGAATATTCTTTCACTTTTAGATGCGGTTAGGTTTTACATATTTAAGTGGTTTCTCCATTTTCTATCAGATTTACAAGGATGTCCAAGGTAGTTTTAAGTTATGAAAAACTGTGTTCAAAGAATGCCTGTATATAGTCTCAGTAACCCATTTGTCTGGTCCAAGGGATGTCACGTCCCGGTTTATATCACCATTTTTTTTTCTTTTTTGAAATGTAATATGATCTCTAGAAAAATGGAAATTGTCCTAAGAAAAATAAAGTAAAATTTACACAAAATAAACGTTATGGCCCTGACATGAAATAAAGTGACGCATGTAACCGTAAAAAAAAAAAATACAAGCAAAATAGTAATGTTGACCGGGGGAGACGAGGACAACAAACGAGATGGGAGGATGAATTTCAAATGCGTGTGTGTGTGTGTGTGTGTGTGTGTGTGCGGAGAGAGGATTTTCATACAGGAGTACGAATGACATAAACTTCCAAAGAGAAAAAGAACATATGTGAATGGATGACGTGAAACACAATGAATACTATAGTCGATCCTTTACAGTTTCTATTGTCACATCACTTGGGCCGGGCGCACATTGAGACGCAGGGCAGCGCAGAGCAGGGCAGACACAGGACAGGGCAGGGCAGGGCAACACAGGACAGCATAGGCATGGTGTGCACATTGAGAAACAGTCTGTCGTCCTGTGCGGGTACTGTGGTCATGGCTGTCGCTCTAGATTACTTAAGAAACCTTAGAAGAGGAGAGGAAGGAATAAGTGGATAAGGGAAGTAATGATGACGGAAAAAATAATGAGGATACAGGCTGTAGGCATGTTATTATTTTTGATAAATTTCGTTGTGTTATACAATTTGCATCATATAATAGTTTTCATAGAATTACTTGATATTTACTAACTACAATAAATCTAATATCCCAAGAGCTAGTTTCATTATTTACAATTCAGTGGTACCATCTCTCTCTCTCTCTCTCTCTCCACACACACACACACACACACACACACACACACACACACACACAAGATGCAAAGGCACACATCAACGGAAAGCCTATATCTCAGTCGTATACGTATGCAAGTTCATGATATTATTTTTCATACAGCAATATACTCACCATCTTTAAATTGCATTGTGCATGCAATCGCATCCCATATCTCGTCTTTATAAGATGCCTTCATGTACTCAGGATGAGTAGTGTCACACAGCACTCTTTGTTGGCGGACAGCCTCTATAAGTTCCTCGATGGACGACATCGTGAGTACTGTCAAAATGAATTGCTGTGCCGTACGTGTGCAGGAAACTGCGTTTCAAAGACTGCGTGGCGCAGGCCGACACGGGTTTGCACCTACGCTGTGCTGCCCTGCGTGCCCACGTGCGCTCTTACATTTAAAATAGTGAGATGCAGGTTTGGATTATTTCTGTCAGAAATACATTAAACTAACAAGTTTCAGGCTACGTTTTGAAACCTGCCTTCTTGGGGACAGCATTAGAGCAAGCGAGACTGAGTCAAGGTGTTTCTTATTAATTTGAGAAAGGAGTATAGTCTCCCATCGTTTTTATGCCCGAAAGAATAAACTCCGTAATGTTCAAAGCAATCCTGGATGGTTCTCGGCTATTGAAGCAATAGTCCTTCCTGAAAAAAAAAAAAAAATGTAAATCTCAGGCCACTGTGACAAACTGCCACGGTCGGAGCTTCCTGGGAGGATCTGAAGGCTTTAACGGAGAGGTTACCGAGATAAGATTGTGATCAGAGGTCCACAGATGAGGTAAGATTGAAATATTGAACAGAAGGATTAGTTGTAAGAAATAGTTCAATTACCTTTGGTCTCTCTCCAAGGCGATCAGGAATACGTGTTGGCTGCTAAAGAAACACCTGTAGATCCTTAAAGCAGTGGCTTAGAATACTGATGTATGATGAATACACAGGTAGACAGAAAGATGGATTACAAAGAGCTAAGATATATTTCTGCAGTATTAAAGGTAAAAAAAAAAATGAATCGTCTTGTATGGAATCAAGAGGACAAACCAGTTTAACAACGTATAATACTGTCAAGGGTACCCGGCGATGCCGGGCCAAAAAGACAAACACTCTAATCCTATTTGTTCTAGTACAGTCTTTCTTTCTACTCCAGAAAGACTATGTACCTCTTAAGCTACCGAGTAGGAATTATAAAAGGTCCAGGAACTTTCTATTTCAGTTTCGCAGACTAACGCACAGTATTTAAGATCACTTGTTTACTATTACAGGTGACCTTAAATGACCTCGGAGGGCAGCCTCACACAACGTATATCCGAGCTAGAGGTCATGTGAGTCTCCATGCCAAAAAATGTGCTGCAGGGGTACCCAGCGTTGCTCGAGACAAAAAGGCGAACACTACTGGTGACCTCAAATGACTCAGATCTGAATTTTGACCCCCTTAAAAAAAAAAAAAAAAAAAAAAATGATTGTTCACCCTGATTCAGAATATATATACTGTATATGGGTCGGGGGGCCTCCGACCCTTAGTTTGGGCGTGACTGAAGGACAAACAAAGACACATCGAGGGTCTTACATATATATATATATATATATATATACTGTATAGATAGATAGATAGATAGAGAGAGAGAGATAGATGTACAGTGCACTTCATAAGTTAATTTTTCTTGAACATTTCCTTAACATCAAGACTCTGTAACTGTGACAAATTTTTCGTCCCATTCATCTCACTGGTCCTTATCACACACACTACCCCTTGCTGTAAGGATCATCAGAACAACCACAGACCACCACCACCACACCACCGATGATGGTAGGCCTATGCAGGCATCCTTTCAACAACTGTCCTTCAGTTTAATGGGCTGTATGATGGCAACGAGTCACTAACGTGGTCTTGCTCTTATCGTGCTCGGATACCATTTTGGGCGCCTGTCATTGATTATATATATATATATATATATATATATATATATATATATATATATATATATAGATAGATAGATAGATAGATAGATAGATAGATATATGGTTAACCAGGGTCGGATATCAGCGCTGTAAATTTCAAGCCATTCTTCTCTTACCAGTTGTCATTTTATATCAGTCGTACACATTCAATTATGACTTAATGAAAGCCGAGAAGTACACGTTTCAACCGTCAATACAGTATTGTTGTGAGAGAGAGAGAGAGAGAGAGAGAGAGAGAATTTTCTGCCTCGCTCAATGCCTCTGGATATCGCGGCTGTCAACCTGTGTGGGTCTTTCAGCGTCCACTTGGTCACTGGTGCTGGCTGGGCTGTCGAGGGTGGTGTGGTGACCCCTCTGACATGAAAAATAAACCTCACGTCTCTCTCTCTCTCTCTCTCTCTCTCTCTCTCTCTCCAATCACTTTCCGCCTTTCGTCTTTTCCTGTAGTATTCCCTCTTCTCTTATTCTTTCTGCTGTCCCCTCCCACTTTTCTCTACTGCCACTCTAACATCTTCTCCATGTACCCCTTCCTCACCTCCCTAGCCAAGTCTACTATTCTGGGATGTGTTGACACCCTGCAGCACACACACTGACCAACCTCTCTCATATATTGGATGAGAGGATCTGTGTAGACTCTTGACAATAGCACAACTCTCCTCACTTATTTTATGGGACACTAAAATATATACAAGGTATTTTTTCTCCTCATCTCGTGGTACTGCATGTCTTGTTGCTGTGGGGTTTAAAGTAGTTCTGCTTTAATTGGGGTCATGACACCAAAGAGGGCCACGGCACGATTTTAGAGTTACGGCTGGCTATACTGAGTTGAAAAAGTTCGTAGGAAAGATGAAGGATAGGTAAAATTTATAAATTTTATTGTTTTTTTTTTAGTGGGAGAAAGTTTACGTTTCTAGCTGCTTTTATTTTTAGCACCAGAACTGTGTTGGTATGTACTTTCTGTGCTGTTGGTTTTCACTCCAGGCAGATTACTTCAAATTTTTCTAATCAGTTCTTTGTCTTTGTAACAAACACTGAACCAAGGTTCTGAATATACGTATCCCATACATGTCAAAGATGTATCGCTTTGCAGGTGGTGATCGAATCATTGGTCCGTATGATATCACTTTGGCCAGAGATATAATTAGCAAAACAAGTAAGAATTTTATCTCAACGATGCAGTTTTCTTAAGCTTAACGCAGGCACTGTTTGCTAAGTATTTGGTGTGACTATTTTGTTTCACGCTGTTGCTACTTTTTATCGCCCTCCTTTCGCAGGGCGAGGCAATATAGTTTTTGTCGGTTTGTGAGTGTGTGTGTGTGTGTGTGTGTGTGCCATAATATCTCGAAAAGTTGTGGACGAATTTTCACCAAATCTTCAGGAAATAGAAACTATGTGGATGTGCAGAAGCTGAGGATTTTGTCAAAGACTACAGAATGCCAGCCGCCATATTGCCTCCGCCAAGGAGGTTATGTTTTACACCGCGTTTGTTTGTTTGTGTGTTAACAGGATTACTCATAAAGTCATGAACGGATTTTAATGAAAATTTGTGGAAGGGCCAAGGAAGAAATAATTAAATTTGGGGGTGGATCCGGATCCGGCACTTGAGTATCCCGCACACTATCTCCAAAAGTTCTCAGTGAATTCCAATGAAATTTTGTGGAAATGTGGGCCATGGAAAAAAAAAAATAAAAAAAATAAATAAAATAAAATAAATAAATAAATAAATAAAATAAAAATGAAGATTAAATTTTGGGACGGATTCGGATCCTATTTCATGGCAATGGCATTGGCGGAGGTACACACTGTCTGAGTGCTTTCTAGTATTTTTTAATACGGAACATCTCTTGTTCCGGTTCAGCAGAAATCACATTGCGTTTATCTATGAGGTACCCAGTAGTATTATATTTGTGTCTTGTTTCATTTGTCAGTTCTCCAGAATTCTTTTGGTTGTTTGTATAAATGAATAAGACTTTGCATTTTTATCTCTGAGTTTTCTTCAGCTTGCTTTCTGGATTACTGTGGTAATTTCATTTTACATTACTGCCCTAGGGTGGGAAAGGAAGTCCGGATGATGATGATAATGATGATATCTTAATAGTCTGTGTGGAGTCCATCCTGCGTTTTTTACATCTTCATACAGCCTTCTGTAAAACATCTGTATAAATTTAAAAGCTCGTGACATTATGCCTTTTACTATTTTTCTATGACATTTCGTTGTCATGTTCATTTCCATGGCAGCTGTTACTGCATTATACCACTGGTCCAGCTCATCACCTATGTCTTCTATTTCCTTTCCCACTAAGGATATATCTCCAGGCAGAATATTCTCTATAAAATATGTAAATAAATCCCAATCTGCAGCGGCATAATTAAAGGATGAAGAGGATGGTGCTGACAGGGCCTTGCAGTTATAGTTTACTATTAATGGGATGTGTTCTGATGTTGTTAGTGGCCCGGGAGACATTGTTGTGTTATGGTAAGTTTTGTTGTTGGTCAAGACAATGGCGAGCGTCGAGGCTGAATTCACTCACATAAAAGCCGGAAAATTTGGACCCCAGTGAAATTTTGGCAGAGGTACCGCAGCAGTATTACTTTTATTTATTTTTTTTTTAATAGTTTAAGTTTGATGTAGTGTGCTGTGACATCAAACTTCTCCTCCTGGTTGGGTGTAGAGTACTCGTCGGGGTCTGTAACCAAGCAGATGTCACCCACGATCTCAAACTGGACTCAGTAAAACGGGATGAACATCACAAAGACTGCGAGCAGTACAACAGCAATGGTAACCAAAGAGGAGAAGAAAATGGGTGACTGATAAAACTTATATGCACGCCTCCACATCGCTGCCCACCCATCACGCAGCCACCTTCACGGCGGCCAGGTGGGCGTGGAAGTGGGCGGCGTGGGCGTTGACGGGGGCTGATCAGGTTCATTTTGTGTCTTCCTCCGCCTACTGTCGGCCTACGTTTTTGGTGATGAGGCGTGGTGTTGGCCTTGGAAGTAGGGGTGAAGAGTTAAATACTTCTTATGTGTAGACGGAGGGAGAACACACTTTACCCCAGCCTGTGTGTGGCCCAGGACTCGGCGTGGGCCTGGACGGGGTGGGAGTCGAAATGGTATCTGCCCAAGAGCACCCAGTAGCTCCCGTACCCAACCGCCCCCGTGCTGAGAGGGTGGATGAGGGTGCTGCACGTTGAGGTGTAGGCGTTGGCGTGGATGTGGAAGAGATGCGGGTGTGGTGGTGGGGTTGGGGGCGTGGACGGAGGCTGGCCACCACCATCCCCTCAACCTCTCACACACCACCTCCAGCACTCCCTTCCCCCGCTTCAACAGTACTTTCATTGCCCACATTTTATTAATATTATTATTTGTTCCAACTTTAAATATCAAATATACACTTCTCTTGATATCCCCATGAACCACATCCCCATCAGGGAAAGGGGATGGTGGGCGTTCAGGGGTGATACAAGCCTGCTGGTGCAGTGCTGCCTTACTGGTGAGCAGGCTTCGGTATTGCTTCCATTTATAGCTTATTCGATCTCACCTGAGAAGAGAAAAGCCTTAAGCTTTGAAAGCTGGTATCTGATTGGTTGTCCGAGTGCATTCATTAGTAACGATGCATTTTATATTATTTTTGCTATAAGGGTTACAATAACCGTTTGACAATAAGACTGCTTAAGTAAAATACAGTAAATATCTGGATACATTAATTTACAAACGAGGTCTTACAGAGTGTCTCAGATGGCCTAAATACGCGTGACATTTTGAATTCACGGGAGAAATCAAAACACGTCCAGGTGCAGTTTTAGGAGTACCTGTATTTCTTCTCATGTTCACCCCAATTAAGTTATATTAAATCATTACTGCAACAGTATGTAAACTCTACCCTAGTAAAACATCTATCACTACCCCTGTATCTATCCTACCCCAACCCTAACCTCTACTCTATCTTTTGTGTACAAGAGAGGGCGACTCAGTGGCTAGGTTGGTATGGTACCAGCCTCACATTCCGGGGATGCTCTGGAAAGGGTTCCAGCCCCATTGACTGCCAGTGAGTTTGTGGGACGGAAGCTGACAGACTAACAACGATCATCAACAAATACCCTAAACTTACACCATACCATTATCTACACTACTACAGGTATTACTATTGCTACTACTACTACCACTACTACTACTACTACTACTACTACTACCACTACTACTACTACTGCTGCTGCTGCTGCTGGTGCTGCTGCTGCTACTACTACTACTACTACTGTACCCCCTCCACAATATGTCTACCCCCGATGTATATATGTCCCCCCCCCAATGCATACATGCCCCCACTAAATTTGCTAGGTCAGCATGCTCTCCCACGCCTGAAGACGGCGTTATTGCATCAGTTGATATCAGGCAGCCTGGTCGGGTAGACTGTTTTACTGTGAGCTTGTAATAAACTCCTCACCTAGATGTTTGTACACGGAGTTTCTATCACCAAAGTATTGCAAGTTACATTTGGTAGCAGCGGTGTTTCGAACCATCACATTCTGACCACCTCCTTGGATTTTGTGATACAACAAGATACACGACGCCTCGCATCTGCCAGCCTCACCCCTCCTCCGTGCCTCTATACCTTGGCTGTGCTTTTCGAGTGTACCATTTTTCTCGCCAGTGCTCACCTCTCAAACAACCGCACGTGTCGCCGTCGCCGCCCTACGCACCTGTTGCACCTGTTCCCAGCACCTGTTCCGGAATCATCATAGCTCCTGCCCCCACGGTGCCACTTATCACTGTCTGCCCGCTGCCTGCCCACCACCATTCTCTGCATTTGCAACTCACCAGCTCTACACCTGCCTTGCGCCGACATCTGCCTCACCACCCACCACCGGCCTCCGCCGTCGCCCGCATCTGGTCTGCATTACGGAGCCTCCTAAGACCGCCACTCCCTGCCGGTGATACATCGCGGCGTCTCTTCTCCTCTCTGCCCAGCTGACTCTCCACCACCGCCCAGCCCCGCCCCGCCCCGCCCCGTCGCCCCGCCCCGCCCCGCCCCGCCCCAGCCCAGCTACGCCCAGCCACCCTGCACGTCATACCTCTCGACACTCCCGTTTCTACTGTGTAACTATAGTATATCTTTCCTTTCTATAGAGATTATCCTCGATTTTCTCTACAGATTGGTTATTGTAAATATTCCATCTCATTTCCATTACCCCGTTTTCATCTTCACCTACGTTATTTATGTTCCATCTCATCCTTCGCATTTTATTTAAACCATTCATCCCCGCACCTTCATTCATATTTTCACACCTAGTGTATTCCATTCTCCCATTGTTATTTATACATTTCCACCTACGTATCCATCTTCATCCTTTCATCTTCCATTGCCGCATTAAATGTCATACTTTCCACGTCAACCGCTTACCACCAGCCCTCTCGACCCGGAAACATCACCTGCTCATACCCCGTCTGCCGACTCTAACACAATCACTCATTTACGAAGTGGCAAAGAGTACCACCGCCCTGTCCCTGAGACTCCCGTTTCACTTCCCGCAGAATCACTTACTCCCCGTCCTACCCTCGTAAATCCAGATACCTCCTCCTCTACTCCTGCCTCTACACTCCCATCTTCTTCCTCTACTCCTTCCCCTGTCGTTCCCTCTCCTGCCTCCCTTCATACCCCGTCTTGCTCGCCCTTAACTGCCACTACCTTCTCTCTCTCCCACACCTCTCCTGCCGCCACTTCTACACTTCCGCCATGGCCAACCCTCCACAGTCTATCTATCTCGACGATGCCAATCGTCCCAAATTTACCGGCCAGGACCCAACTTGGTCTGTCTATGATTTCCTCAGAGAAGTCGAAACCGAAATAAATAATAGACAAATTACCGAGGAATCGCTCAAAGTAGCTTACCTCCTCGGTCGCTTGCATCACGGTAAATCAGACATCGGATCCGCGATCCGTGCAGGACATTTCGATAGCATTCGTACCTTTGCTGATTTTCGTACGGAACTCATCAGCCTTTGTTGCCACCATTCAAATACCGCGTCTCTCATGGGATTCATTAATCTCCTAAACCAACTAGATGAGGACTTGCGCGTCCCAGCGCAATATGCCAAGCTCCGCGAAGCTGCCGCCGCCATGAAAGCAACTAGTAGCGAGATGCTCCAATTACTGGTAGGCACGAAATGGTTAGAAGACAAGAATGGCGTTCCAATGCTTTCACTCACCAACTATGCTGACTTAATTGGTTACCTCAGATTCCTTCACTGGCTTACTCCTAAACAGCGAGAGCTAGCCTTGGAAATCGGTTTCACTCCAGGAGATAAAATTATTCAGGTCACTAAAGCCATTCATGAAAGAATAGGTTCGAACTACACGCGTCAGGGCACCACCCAACCCTTGGCCTCCTCAGTCTGTCCCACCTCCACTACCCCAGACCAATCTCGCTCCCGTCCCACCACACACGGCAGACCTGCCACACATCGCTCTCCTACCGCAGGTCGTGATCAATCTAGCGCCAGACGGAACAGACAATCTTCGATTCTTTGCTGGTACTGTGGTCATCCTGGACATCGAGCATCCAGTTGCGACCGTACATACAGACGTCCTCACTCCCAAACTAGACAGCATACTCCTTCCCGCTCACGTCGTCCACACTGCAAATACCACAAATCAAGCACGACTCACACCACTGAGGAATGTCGTTACCCCAACTGCCCACAGTCGGGGGAAGCGCCGCGCCCGTATCGGACCAATATCACGTAGAACCAGAAACCCAACTCCCCATCTGCCATGTAGGTCCCATAACATCCTCGGGTTTAGTCATTCTCGGAAGCAGTCATGACATACCAACGTCATTCTTTTTGGACACAGGATCTATAGTAAATCTCATCTCTGAAAATTCCTTACAAATTATTCATCGCCATCACAACCACGTCAGTTTCCTAGAACCACCAGACATTCGCCTATGTGGTGTTAACGGCTCAGAGTTTAAGGTTAAGGGAAGAGTCATCCTTGAAGTCAAACTCCACAGAGCTTTGCCCCCTATCCCCATTGAATTTCATGTCACTAATGACTTGCAGTATCCCGCAGATGCCCTTATTGGTTTCTCCACCATGGCACAACATTCCATTGCATTATTACCTGCTTGTGGTAGTATAGACATTTCTGGATTCCCGGTTTACACTATGGAATGTCCCCGTCCTGTTCTTACGATCAAATCAGTCCTTCAATTACCTCTGTCCCTATCACTACCAAAAAGTCCAACCCAGCCCAAACCACCACTATCTTCATCTGAGAATACAGAGATCATTTCTTTACTGACTGCGAGCAAGGACATAAATTTCTCAATGTCCCCTGATACATCATCTCAGCCCTCGAACGTGGCTCTTACATCCTCTCCCGACAACACTATCGCTGACTCAGACATGTCTCAGTTACCTACCTCACACAGTCTGAATGATCTTCTCCAACACGCAGAGACGAAATGTGCAGTAACGAATACGTGCACAATTTTGTTACCGCATGAGTTCACCAAAGTCTCTGTTTGTGTTGCCGGTGCGAAAGAAGGAGTGGATGTACTAACCCTACCTGAGACGTGTTGTGTGAATGTCTTGACTTATGAGTCAGCGTGGTGTACAGTCTTAGAGGACAGTTTATGCTACCTGTACTTGCTCAATGTCACAAATGCTCCACTAAAACTTAAAAGTGGTGTAAAGATTGGAGACTTCCTAGTATACCCAGCGGCCGTAAAGGTGTGCCAGGATTCCTCAATTCCTACTATTCAGACTGATGATACGCCAATCGGTGTATGTACTATTAACTCTACGGGATCTGCGCCGACGCATTCACCCGATATGCTCTCACATCTCACTTGCACAGATTTCCCAGAACATACGTCTCAACTCCTCGACCTTCTGACCTCGTACAGAAACGTGGTTGCCTTACCCGGTGAACCGATGGGTAGAACAGACCTTGTGAAACATACGATTGAACTACTACCAGGAACTCAGCCGATTTACATACCAGCGCATCGATTGCCTCACAGCCAGAGAAAGCAAACAGATCAAATGGTACAGAACATGTTAGACCAGGACATTATTGAACCCTCCGTCAGTCCATGGAATAGCCCACTTTTCTTAGTACCAAAGAAGGACGGCAACCTTAGACCAGTAGTCGACTATCGTAAGGTCAATTCTGTCACCGTTCCAGACCGTTTCCCGCTACCTGTCCTCACTGATTTGCTAGAATCCCTTGGTGACAATAACGTAGTCTTTTCATCTTTAGACCTCCTCAGCGGGTACTGGCAGGTCGAAATGGAAGAGTCCTCTTGCCCAGTCACAGCCTTTAGCACCCCTTCCGGACATTTTCAGTTTAAGAGACTCCCTTTTGGTCTGAGAAATGCTCCTTCCGTGTTCATGCGACTCATCCATTCAGTCTTCAGCGGTATGATGGGACACTCTCTTTTTGCTTACCTAGATGATATCATTGTTGTGAGTAAATCCATCCCTGATCATTTTACCAAACTCCAGCAAGTCTTTGAACGCCTCCAGCTCGCAGGCCTGAAAATCAATCTCAGTAAATGTGACTTCCTGCGAAAGAAAATCAAATTCCTAGGCCATGTCGTAGATGCACAAGGCATTCATACTAATGAGGATAAAACTAAGGCGATCATTAACTTCCCAGAACCTACCACTACCGACGCTGTACGAAGTTTCCTGGGCCTCAGTGGCGATTATCGTCGCTTTATCAGGAATTACGCGCAGATCGCCGCTCCTCTGACCCACTTACTCAAGCAGAATGTGCCCTTTGTTTGGACTAACGACCAGTCACAGGCTTTCCAAAAGCTAAAGACAGCTCTTGTAAATGCCCCTATTCTAGCATTCCCTGATTATACCACACCCTTCCTTCTCTGCACAGACCCCTCAGGCACTGGACTTGGTGCCGTTTTGATGCAACTCGATGAAGCATCAAGGAAGCGCGTAATAGCGTATGCTAGTCGCACCCTTACAACCGCTGAACGTAACTACAGTGTCACAGATCTCGAAGCACTAGCGGTAATCTGGTCCTTGAAACATTTCAGAGATATCGTCTATGGTTAGCCAGTGCATATCCAAACAGACCACCTTCCACTATGTGATTTGTTCAAAAATCGCAACCTAACAGGTAGGTTACCTAGATGGTCTGTCATCATCCAGGACTTTAATCCCACTTTTCAATATGTACCAGGCAAGTTGAATGTAGTCGCAGACGCACTCTCACGTCACGTAGCAGCAGCTATAACATCACTGCAGCCTGAAGTAACTGAAAACACTACACTAACGTCAGAAGTTGTTTGAAACTTTCAACGCCAAGACCCCATGTGGTCCAAAGTCATTTATTTCCTAGAATCTGGCGATGCCTTGACCTTACCTACTCTGCCAGTATCACTAGATGAGTTCATGTTAGATGATGATCTCTTGTACAGGAAAACACTGCTAACAGGCAAAGATATGCCCAATCGCGAAGTACGCCAACTTGTTGTCCCCACTGCCCTGATACCAAAGGTTCTTCATATTGTTCATAATACTCCTCAAGCTTCCCATCCAGGTAAAGACCGATGCTTGTGCCAAGCACGTCTCAAATACTATTGGCCAACCATGCGCCGTGATATCAATGCCCACTGTGACTCTTGCCTCTCCTGCCACCGCCACAAAGGATCAACCGGCTAACCAGCACCTCTCTTACAATACCCAATCCCATCACGACCATGGGAAACTGTCTCAATCGATCTCTTAAAACTACCTCTCACAGAATCTGGCGCTGAGTACTTGTTCGTAGCGGTCGACCACTTCTCCCGCTACTGTGTCCTCGTACCCCTTTCCGACAAGACCGCGAAGAGCGTTGCACGTGCCCTTGTAGATCACGTAATTTGCCCGTTCAGTACCCCTCATACCATTCTTACTGATAACGGTACAGAGTTCAACAATAGCCTTCTCGATGAGATCTGTCGCCACTTTCATATCAGTAAGTGCAATGTCGTGCCTAACCATCCGGCTTCCAATGGCCTTGTAGAACGCCACAACCGTAAAATCTTAGAGTGCCTCAGACATCTAGGCTCCCATAGTTCGTCCTGGGATGACTGGATTCCCCAAGTGGCATCTTCCATCAATAGTTCCATCAATGCATCCATTGCTGAATCTCCCTTCTTCGTCCTCTTTGGTTTTGACAAGGACCTCCCATACTCTCTCTTATCCTCAAAGCCAGAACCCATCTACAACATGGATGATTATGTTAAACTAAAATTGGCCAACTTCCAGACAATCCACCAGTATGTCCAATCCACTTTGGCTTCCTCTCAGGAGGACATGCTGCAGCGCCAACATAAGTCCGCCTCTCCTATCACTATCAGTGTAGGCGATCTTGTCTTTGCCCATTCCCATACGCGTTCCTCTAAGTTGGATGACAAATTTACAGGGCCCCACCGCGTCCTCACTCGACAAGGCAACAAATTTCACCTCCAGGACCTGTCCACTAGGGACACCAGATGGGTCCACGTCAATGACTTAAAGCGAGCACCCCGTGGCCTCGTGTTGGAAGAGTCACTTAAACAACCTCCTGCCCCCTCTTCCCCTCCTCCCATCCCTCAATCTACTCTGTCTCCACCTATCCCTCGGTCTCCTTCCTCTCCACCTCCACCTGCTCATTTATCAACCAATCAATATCGGTCCAAACTGAGCTCTGCCCATCAACCTCTTCACGACCTTCCCCATTAACTCTACCCTGATTTTCTAGGTCCGATGTTAGCGATTTCCCTGCTGGCAGCGCTGACCCTCCTGGGGTCTGGGTCAGGTCAGGACGATGGTGGAGTACGTCCCGGGGCCTTGGTCGGCTCAGGAGGCGAGGTCTCCTTGCGCTACGATCTTGCGCCCCTGGCCGACGTAGCCATTGCCCTACCTGCCTACGCGCACCAGCTCCACGGAATCAGGAACCATCTCACGGCCCTCATGGGGACACACAACCCGAATGAGTATCTCTATAACCTTTTCCTCCCACTCTCCTGGCAGTTGCAATGCATAAGTAACAGATTCACTGAGCTCATTGACACATTTTCTTCTTCTACCTCAAACTCAACATGGATAATCTCCAACTGGCCGTTGACTCTCTCCTGTCTCAGGTCTCTACCTTGGTTCGTATCCTGGTCGATGCTATCAATGGACGTGTCACTGCCGACTTAGTACCTGTCTCAGCTCTCCGTTCTGTCCTGGAATGGGCTCACTCCACCTTCGGTCTCTCCCCAGTCCTCCCTTACTCCTCCCTTGAGTATTATTATCCTGTTCTCGAAGCCACTCTTCTCACTACATACGTCGTCGTCCATATTCCTCTCCGTTCTGCCATAACCTTTAACCTTTTCCACATCATTCCCTTCCCTTTCCGCCTCAACAACTCCTTGTTACAGGTATCTGTTCCTTCAGAATATTTCCTCCTCTCCCATGATCCTCTTTCCGTTGCCTTCCTTTCTTCCACAGACCTCCAGCAATGTTCCTCCCTTACTCCGACCTCTCGTCTCTGTGCTGCCCACCTTTTCGCTATCTTCCCTAGCAGTGCTACACCCTGTGAGTCTGCTTTAGTTCGCAACCATTCCATCTACTCGGTCTGTTCTTTTGTCCCAGCTCCTGACCTCCCGGTCCACCATGCTTACCTCCACCATGTCCAGTACTTCTTCTTTGCTGTTCCCATCTCTGTCACAATCATGTGTCCTGGTTCTTCCGTTCGCTCCGTCCCCGCTAGTGGTCTCTACAAAGCACCTGACTATTGTACCGTCAAATCAGAGTCCGTCATCACTTACGCCACTCGCTATCACCAAGTTGTTCGTAAACACTCCTATGACATCTTTCAACCAATCGACATGCCTTCAACCCTACCATCTGCCAACATTACCATCACCTCCACTCACTTGCACATGCTCACCTTCCTTAATGACAGTGATTTCATTATGGATCAATTTTCTCTGGCCTTCAGCCGTTCATGGGTTCATCCAACAGTTGTGTTTCCCCCTGTGGTTATCGCTTTTATAGGTTTTCTACTCATCATCTGTGCAGTGCATTGTTGTGTCAGAAAAATGGAACGTCGACTCCAGGAAATCAGAGTCGCTACAGGCATAGTACGCCCTACACACGACGTAGAAACTCCCCGTACTTAGTGCCCTCACATTCAGTGACTACCAATGCCATCTGCCATTTAACCAAACTGTGAACTGAACTCTGCCTACTAGCCAATGATGGTATTTCTTTCATGCATTACTGAGTGACAGTGTATCCTACAGAAAATACAAAAAAAAAAAAAAAATGAAGGAAGAACAACAATAGAACTCTCATATCTACTCCTTGTTTCTCATGTATCAAACTATTATTGTGTACTTCCCATTATGTTTATATATACCTTCGACCCTTACTGGATTTGTACCTATTATTCCTTGTATATCTTATATGTATATATCCTTCTAATTCCCTCCCCTCAACATGGCCATGTCTCCCCTACTGCCCCTGTATCATACTTATCCCTTGTACAAACCTCCCCGGTCCTGCCTTACTACTATATTCACCCACCATTTAACTCCTGGTGTCAGGAGACACCATCTCAGCTACCCAGGGGAGTAGTGTACCCCCTCCACAATATGTCTACCCCCGATGTATATATGTCCCCCCCCAATGCATACATGCCCCCACTAAATTTGCTAGGTCAGCATGCTTTCCCACGCCTGAAGACGGCGTTATTGCATCAGTTGATATCAGGCAGCCTGGTCGGGTAGACTGTTTTACTGTGAGCTTGTAATAAACTCCTCACCTAGCTGTTTGTACACGGAGTTTCTATCACCAAAGTATTGCAAGTTACACTACTACTACACTATCCTCTGTTTCACCATGTCTGTCTTGGTGCAAGGACACCTTTACGTGGTGGAACTGCCCGATTACACAGACGCATCTCAGTCCCTATTCCCTAACAGGAGGATGGTGGACTGCAGGGATAGGATAGCTTCAGCCTGCAGTCCACCGGGTTTACGTCCACATGAGACTGGGGTGACAAGAAAAACAACTCATACTACTGCTACTACAACCACCACCACCACCACCAATACAACCACCACCATATTTACTACTACAACTATTACCACCACCATCATTACTACTACTACTTATACTACTACTACTTTTATTACTACTACCACCACCACGGACTCCAGGCCAGCACAAAATCTAATTCAATCATCCACAGCTGTTTACCCCATCCGCATCACTTCTTCCTTATTAAATCCACTAACACCACCACACCCCCACATCACTCCATCTTCCTCCGCCCCATACACGCCTCTCTCGTCAAAACCTGGACTCAGCACAGACAGCCAGGGCACCGTCAGTCAGTACTCACCAAGGACTCGTGTGGGTGTGAGTCAGCACTAAAACAGCACACGAACCGGGACAACACTGGTGAAATTCGCTACTGTAAGGTGTTCAAACTCGTCGGTTAAGGAAGCTCCCTAACACCTCTTCCTAAGCGATTTATTCTGCTTTATTACTCGGTATTACCCACTTCTGAGTCATTTCAATCATTCCAGTACCACCATACTCAGCATAACATATAGACTGATGTTAACCAGCCGTATCCAAAAAATAAAATGCTAAGGAAGAGGTGCTAGGGAGCTTCCTAAACCAACGGGAATATCAGTGAACGGCAAAGTTAACAAAAAAGGATCTTGAATATGGCGCTCTGTTATATTTTTGTCCTTTGGTGTTTTGCTAATTGGACTTAACCTTCCTGTCCTTTGGTGTTTTACTAATTAGACTTAACCTTCCTGTCCTTTGGTGTTTTACTAATTAGACCTAACCTTCCTGTCCTTTGGTGTTTTACTAATTAGACCTAACCTTCCTGTCCTTTGGTGTTTTACTAATTAGACTTAACCTTCCTGTCCTTTGGTGTTTTACAAATTAGACCTAACCTTCCGGGACGATTTCTTTGTCCAGGCTATTCCACAGGTCTATGCATCTATATGGAAAACTATATTTCTTGACAACCTTGAAGCAGCTTGGCTTATACAGTTTCATTCCGTGCCCTCTTGTTACTCTCGTATCCCATACAAACAGATATTCTCTGTCAGTTTTGTCTACTCCCATCATGGCCCTGAATACTGCAATCATGTCGCCCCTCTCTCTCCTTTCCTCTCAGAAAGGCAAATCCAGCTTTTCCAGGCTCTCTCTGTACGACAGATCTGCCAGGCTGGGGACCATCTTGGTTGCTGTTCTTTGTATTCCCTCAATGTTGTTTATATCTTTCTATTTGTGTGGGGTCCACACTACTGCTGCATACAGTATTCTAACCTGGGGCGGATCATGGACACTATCAATTTTTTCATCATCTCCTCATCCATGAAATGAAATGCTACTCTTATGTTGGTCAGGAGTTTAAACGTCTCTCTAACTGTCTTGTTAATGTGTTTTTCAGGTGACAAACTATCCTGGACCAGCACTCCCAAATCTTTCTCTTCTCTCGCTTTTGTGACTGGTTCATTACCCATAAAAAAAATTCAGTGATCGTCTCCTGATGTATTGGGACTCCATATTGTAGTTACAAATCATAATAGATAGATAGATAAATAGATAGATAGACAGCTCTATGCTAGCCTGGGAATGGGAAATGAGCTTGCAAATTACACTGAGGAAAGCTGACGACAGTGGCCAGTAAGGAAATGATGCAGTTAGTTGTCAGCAATCCACCGGTGAACAAAGCCTTAGTGACCACACACACACATACACACATACTCACACACAGGCTTCTAGAACTTTCCACCCACAAGGAACACACGTGACACAATCTCTGCTACACCAGAATTTAGGAAAGAGAGGGCAGAAGGAGACAGGCCATAGAAGAGGCAGGGAGTGGGGAGAAGGGCTTAGCAACTTGAGAGAGAGAGAGAGAGGGAGTGAGAGCGAGACAGAGAGATAGCTAGCGGGACTCTATTCTTCGCTCTGTGTGAGAGACTTGTTAATATTTCCAAGACAAATAAAAATAGTCCCATACTATTCTTTACCTCTCCTGTTACTACATGACAAATGGGAAAGAAAATTACCTACTTACAAAGCTACTCCAGTATAATAACCGCTCGTCCACAAGTCTAATATATAAATAACTCAACTACAAGTAACCACAAAGGAACTACAAAGTCTTTTATGACATTTGGTAGCAATATTATACATTATTTTTTGGGTTGAATTTCACTCCCACATCCGGCTCCAATCGTATCCTATCCAAATCCTCCTGCAGCATTTTACGGTCGTCCTCAACTTCTACTTTCCTCAAGATCTTCGCATCATCAGCAAACAGACTTGCATAATTGTTCATTCCATCTACCATATCGTTTACGTGAATTAGGAACATTACTGGCGCTAACACCGAGCCCTGTGGGACGCCACTTATCACATCCCTCCATCCAGAAATATTGTCCTTTATTACTGTCCTCATTTGTCTGTCTCTCAAAAAGTCTCTCATCCATTCCAGGAGGTTTCCTTTCATTCCTCTTATATGCTCCAATTTCCACAATAGTTGCTTATGGGGTACCTTGTCGAAGGTCTTCTCCAGATCTAAATACACACAATCCACCCAACCGTCTCTCTCCTGTAGAACGTCAATCGCTCATGAGTAGAAGCTCAACAAGTTGGAAACATGCTGCACAGTTTTCTTCTGTGAATATCTTGTACACACCTTCCACGTCCCCCATCTGCTTCAAATCATATTTATTCAATCGCTCCTCCACTTCTCTCTTATATTCTGCCTTTTTTCCCTCCTTGTATGGACTACTTCTGCCTGTCCTTCCCTCCTTCTATTCCTCCATTGCATTTGAACCTAGACTTTCACCACCAGTACAGTACATGGTGGTCAGAAAGTCCAAACCCCAACCTCTGTATGTTCTTGCATCCATTACACATCTTATTCTGTCATCCACGCACACACATACCGTAATCAGTCATTGCCTTCTGTTCGTTCAGTTCGCCACCCACCCTTCTTATCGCTCGCCACGTATACCTATGGATCGTTTTGTGCCTAAAGAGGGTATTGGCTATCACCAACCCCGTCCCCTCACAAATGTCCACTAGAACAAGAAAAAGTGAACAAAATATAGCCTAAATTTAGACCATTTATTTCGTGCTGTTTTGGCAAACTGCTTTTAAAAGAATTGAAGTCAAAAACAGGGAGAAATTCGGATATAAAAAGGCAGCATCTGAGTAGACCAGTTGCATTCATCTATGACTGAGAGTACCGATTATCCTTTGCAGTGATGAGTTGGGAGAAAAGGGGAGAAAGTCCTTTGGTAGATGGGTTGGGTTGTGTGTACCCAACATGACGGGAGATGGATGCTAGGAAATAAGGGGCTTTCACACATTCAGGGGTCGGACGAAGAGCCATCAAGAAGTTCAAACTCTTCACGGATTCTTGTCGATTTGGCCAAGAATCCAGCAATCCAGGAGTGCGCCGGGTGGGCGCTACAAGTAGCTACGCATAGATTACGCATTGCTGCGAGTTCCCTAGGGTGGTGCTATGAGTACCTAAGAGTCACTACGCATTGCCTAACCAAATGGTTCGTAAGGGCCTCTCCCTGGTGATGACACACCTGTACCATTCTTCGTGACTGGCGATGATGCCTTGGCACTTCAGCCGACGAAACCCTTCCCAGATCGTAATATGACCAGACAACAGCGCATCTTTAATTATCGACTGTCCATGGCACGACGTGTGGTTGAAAATGCCTTTGGAATTATGGCTAGCAGGTAAATACCTCAATACTTGTTGTAACCTGTGTCTAATATCTTTTTTTAGGACTGACCAAAAAAAAAAAAAAAAAAAAAGACTTTTTAAATATCACTGACTCCCAGCAAACTCTCCGTGACTCCTACCACACTTTTACCATGCTCTTGGCATATTCGTAGTGACTCATAGATAACTCTTAGCTACTCTTCGTAACTCGTGGATGAAACGAAACGAAACGTTTGAGCACTCCTGTGAAACTCCTACTTACACTTGGAAGACTCCTTGCTACTCTAACCAACTCCTAGCGACTCCTAGCTACTCTTAGTTACTCACAACGATTCTTAGCAACTCGCAAAGTTTTTTTTGATACAAGAATCCATTGAGAGTAGCTGTGAGTCGCTAAAAGTCGCTAAGAGTAGTCACGAACGCCTTAGGTACGCACTAGGAGTTACAAAAATTTGTAGCAATTCTTGAAAATTTTTTAACATATCCAAAACATCACGAGTGCGCAAGGAGTCCCGAGACAATGCCGAGAGTCCGTATGACTATAGAGGAATAATTGTCAGGAGTAGGGTGCAGAGTGTCTCAAGAGTA
>NC_136959.1:6153620-6161120 GCF_032717465.1 Coenobita brevimanus
CCCTTCATCACACTTGTCCAGCCGACTGTCACTTCTTAAAATACTCTTACAGTACTCACCACAGCCTGTCACCACAAAACTTGTCCACCACTTCCTCTACATTATTCTTCATCACACTTTTCCCACCTCTCATAACCTCTCATTGACTCTTCACTCCACCACCCTATTTTTGGAACATTAATTCCTAAGCTTCATCACACACACACACACACACACACACACACACACACACACACACACACACACACACACACACACCATCCATCAGTACTTCTTTCCTTCTCAATTATACCGCAGTCTGAGCTGGTATGTAACTAGGAAGTCTTGAGAGAGCGCATACCTTCGTCAATACCAAAGCAATTCATGACTCATAAACCAATCTCAGTTCAACGTCGATGGCGGAGGCAATTAACTCTACGTTCCTAGTCTCCCTTTTACCCAAATCCAGAGAGGGCATACCTCACCCAAAGCCGATAACATGTATTACTTATTTCTACATCAGGAACCGCAACTAAAAACTAGAATCAACTCTTCCTTGACCCAGTGCCAACCTATCCGACTGTTGAAAAATGCACAAACGGACAAGCAGACACTAATGAATACACGACTTCCTCCAACCTCATTTGCGGAGGTCATTATAGGTTAATTATCACAAAAGACAGCATCCCTCTTGTCGATACCGTGTCATGTGATTATCTGACACATCAATCAGTGTGATGTTAGCACCAATTATTGGAGTATAATTTGTTAATAAAGAGGTACCGTAGTGATGTGTCTGTCCATCATTACCCTGTCTCACTTCGCCTCTGCCTCATTCCCCACATCCCTGTCTCACCCTACTACCACTCTACTGCCTCACGCCACTACCATCCTACTACCTCACCCTACTACCACCCTACTGCCTCACCCTGCTACCACCCTACTACCTCACCCTACTACCACCCTACTGCCTCACCCAACTACCACTCTACTGCCTCACCCTGCTACCATCCTACTGCCTCAAACTACTACCACCCTACTGCCTCACCCTACCCCGCCCCAACTCTGCTCCTCTCTCTAGCTCCACCTCACTCTGCTTTATCTTGGCGTCTTTCGCTCCCCACCCTCACTCGCTCCCCACCCTTATCCTGCACTCCACTTCACCGCCTCATTCTACCTCCCTCAGTCCACTGTCTTAGGAGTAACAAGACTCATCCATTTCTCTACTGTGTGTGTGTGTGTGTGTGTGTGTGTGTGTGTGTGTGTGTATGTGTGTGTGTGTGTGTGTATGTGTGTGTGTGTGTGTGTGTGTGTGTGTGTGTGTGTGTGTGTGTGTGTGTGTGTGTGTGTGTGTGTGTGTGTGTGTGTGTGTGTGTCTGTCTGTCTGTCTGTCTGTCTGACTGTCTGTCTGTCTCTATCTGTCTGTCTGCCTGTCTGCATCTGTCCGTCTATCTGAGCATCTATGTGTCTGTCTATGTGTCTGTCAGTTTCTGTCCAACTGCCTGTCTGTCTGTGTGTCTGTCTGTCTGTCTCATTACATGCATTTCTTTTTTCCAGCCCCTCCAAATCTCTCTCAGTCATTATCGAACCATCTCTGATTTTTACTTTTCCAGTCTTAGTTCCCCCAAATTTTCTTATCCAAATTTCCATCTTCTTTTCTACATAGTACCATTTCGTTTAGTTTCCCAGTTTAATGGTGGCCAATATCTTATCAATCTTATCTCCCTGTGTACCATGTCCTCTGTTCCGCCTGCACGCTGCCCTCATCTCCAACACACTCCACATTTGGTCTCCTTTCTCGACCTCCCAGCGGTAGTAATCCCTCCCTTCTGTCTGTCTGTCTGTCTGTCTGTCTGTCTGTCTGTCTCTCTCACACACACACACACACACACACACACACACACACACACACACACACACACACACAATATCACTTAACTTACCAGATCACAAGAAAGTTGCCTTAAATCCTATCCATTCCTACTTTCACCTCTTTCCATCATTATTCCACAAGCTTCACCATCCACTCAGTTTCATCCTGTCTTGCTTTCCGGTTCATCCTCCCGTACTTCCCAGTCCACTTTCCAGTACACTTTATCCTCCCTTCATCCTCACTTCATCCTTCCAGTTCACTGCATCCTCACTTCATCCTCACTTCATCCTTCCAGTTCACTTCATCCTCCCTTGCGTTCCAGACCAAAGAGAAGACAACACAACACTCCATTTTCTCCTCCCTCATATTCCTTTCCTTATGTATGTTTCTTCTGCGTGTTGTTACCTATTCCTTCTCTCAAATCCTTTTTCACCTCCCCCCCCCTGGAATTATTCAGTGTAATCCCCCCCCCCTCTCTCTCTCTCTCTCTCTCTCTCTCTCATCATTTCTTTCCTCTAAGCCTCTTCCATCCATCCCCTTCCCCCCTTCCCATCTCCCCCCTGAGGATGTGCTGGGCTTGGTCTGGTAGTAGATGAAGTGATAAAAGAGGCTGTTGATTGTGAGTTATGTGAGAGAGAGAGAGAGAGAGAGAGAGAGAGAGAGAGAGAGAGAGCCTTGAGTCATTATAAAGTATTGATGCGTGTGCGTGTGTGTGTGTGTGTGTGTGTGTGTGTGTGTAAGAGAGAGAGAGAGAGAGAGAGAGAGAGAGAGTAGCTTATCACAGGTAAACATCCATCTACAGGCCTGAACCTCCTCACCAACTTACGCACATCGCACTTCTAACTGCGAGCGACATTGGTTTTAGAACGGTATTGCTGTCTACAAACGATGTTATTCAGCTTTCAATAGACCTTTCCCAAGCAGGTGGCTCTCCTCTGTAGCAGCAGGGGCGATGGCTGAGTCTGTAGAGCGGTGGCCTGCAGTCCTAATGGGGCCAGGTTCGAGTCCTGGCTGGAACAATTTCAAGATGTGAATTTCGTTAAAGCAGACTCTGACCTACCATAAGATCAGCCAACATGTATTATAAATAATCCCGCTAATACCAATACACCAATCCTGTATGAGACAGCCGTAGCATGTATTCAATATGGACGGTGGGTGTTAGCGCCGAAATGGTGATATTTGAAGGTGTGTGGTACGTAGGAGAGCTGCTGGCACTCGGGGAACGGGTTGTTAAGGCAATGTCCAGAGCCAAACGCATGTTTTAAAATCCTTTCATTGATACATTTACCAATACTTCCGCTACCAACACATTACAGCATTACAGCTTGTTGGAACATTCACTTACTTCCTCTTTTGCACTTACGCTGTTCTGCTGTGCTTTGTTAAAATCATAAAACCAAACTTCACCCAAACTTTGTATCTCTCAGTTCAGTTCAAGCGATCCTATTTTTTCTCCATACTCTTATTCTCATATTCCATCTCAGTTCTTAAATTCAATCACAATGTATGTTCTGCATCCCTTGAACTTCTGTGATGGTCGTTGTGAGGAGAAGCGAAGGGTGGCGTCATCAGAGTGTGAATGGCCTGGGCCAGACCCACAGCTTAAGGCACTGTTGAGTAGAAGGATGAGATTTACATATGAGAAAAAAGTCGGCTCTCGAATACTGACATTGGCAATCGCGTGGATAATTTACAGTCACGTATATCAGCAAGTCATGATTGTATGCTCTTTATTTCATTTTGACCAAATTTCAAAATATTAAATACAAAGGAATAGATTCACTCGAGATATTGGAAGTGGCCACGCGATAGGATTACACCACTAGATATTAATATTTTGTTAAAAGTCATTTGTATGAAGAATTTCTACCTAATTCATGCCCTCCATTCCATCCCACACCAGTTATAAAGACAAACAAACACTGTAGAATTGATTTGTCACCCGACCCATAGCCTGCTCTCCACAAAGGCACGTCAACAAAAGCATAATCCTTTGTCAACGAACTGCTGCAAATTTGAGGCCATGACAGCGAGTGCGTGATAACCGGACCGACCACACACTCGCCGTGATAAATGTGTGGCCCGTGTTCCCGCATGAAACGCACTCTCCTATTTTCAGATCACTATGCGTCGTGCAGTACATGGTGAAAAAGTAATTTGTTGTGTGTCTGAAGTGTGTGTATATCATTATTGTCTATTTGCCTCGTTCCTACCTACCTGTCTTCACTTCTGGTTTACTATTGAATTCCTAGTATTTATCTATTTGCTGATCCCTTCTAACTCTGAGCTATCCTTTTTCATCCGTCTGTCTAGAGAGAGATAGCCTGTTATGTATATCAAACTATTTATCTGTCCGTTTGTGTAACATGAAGCAGCCCTACTAAAGTGACAAATTCCAGACGGTTTCCCAAATGTTCCTTCTTTAGCCCGTAAACGTCTTAAATATTTTGTTCTCTGATTCCTGACACCCAGTGGTCCTCGTACGTGCTATACCTCCATATGTCAATACTTCGGCACTAACACCCACCGTCCATATTGAATACATGCTAGGGCTGTCTCATACAGAACGGTGTACCGGTATTAGCGTTTATTTATTTATTTATTTCTTTCTTTCTTGGCGGCATGGCGGTGGGTCTCATGGTAGATCAGCAAAGTCTACCTTGACGAAATTCAAATCCTTAGACTGTTCCCTTCCCCGGTCGGGATTCGAACCCGTATCCATTAGAACACCAAACTATAAATAAAGGTTACTGTATTTTTGTTTGCGCGAGCACACACACACACACACACACACACACACACACACACACACGCTGTAATGATGGAGGGTGATGACAATGGTAGCTTACTGTGGCAATGGAAGCGATATTTGTACAACTGCTAGTATCAACGTGTGGTAGGTAATACTTTGCTGTCCTGGCGTGCAGTATTTCACCAGTACTTATTGTTACTGCTACTAGTACTGGTATTACTGGAAATGTACTGCGGCTCACCTAGGCTCAGGGTGAACTAGTAGCGTCAGAGTGCTTGCGTGAATCTGTAATGGTGGTTTGTTACAATGTGGTGGATGTGAGACGATGCTTCTTATTTCATCTTTGTGTGTGTGTGTGTGTGTGTGTGTGTGTGTGTGTGTCCGACTAAGCACAGATCTGCCAGTCCATTCTCTAAGGTACATCAGTCTCCTTTGTGTCACGTACAATATTCACATCAATCTTTCTTCCCTAACCTGGGATGGAACGCGAGCTCTTTTATGCAGAAAGGCATTTTCCTGGCCACTTGGATATGGTGTTTGGTGGCCACATTATAAGTCACACGGTCTCCCGTAGCATCTCATAGGTCCACTAACACTGAGCTGGCATGTCAAGACCTCATCCCACATTTACTCGACACTGGTCTGCTTACAGCATTTTTTTCTGTACAAAGACACCCATTTAGTATCGCACTTTACTCCGCCTGCTTATTCCTTCCTAGCTTACTGACCACATCGCCTTTCCAACACATTCGATGCTCAAACTTGCTCTTTATGCTGTACTCCTGCGGACGTAAATATCGACCCAATTCCTTGTGATTTAAAACGGAACAATGAATCATTACTTTCGAGACCCAGTACTGCGATCGTTGGAACCCGGCAAACTTCTCAGAGTATTCCTTAAGAGTTTAATATCTGTTTGCTTAAAAAGTGGATCGATATTACTGTCTGCAGGAGGCCGGACCTGGATGGACCGCTGGATTACAGCTTCACCAACATCAGGGTCCCTATTCTCTTCAGTTAAGGTAGCTCCTTAACACATTTTCCTAAGCGATTTATTATATTTATTACAGCTTACTTAACACATTTTCCTAAGCGATTTATTATATTTATTACAGCTTACTTAACACATTTTCCTAAGCGATTTATTATATTTATTACAGCTTACTATCCTTTTCTGTGTTCCATTAACCCTTTCAAACATCGTCATACTTTGCACAAATAACATCTATGTATCTATTGATACATACTGTACCTTAATTCCATAAGGGGTGGCCACAAACAAATCGCCTCCACGTCGCCCTGTCCCCCGCCAGCTCATCCCCCCTCTCTCATATACCTCTCCACTCCATCCCTCCATCTCATTCTTGGCCTCCCCCTGCCTCTCTCCCCCTCCACCTCACTCACATACACTCTCCTCGTCAGTCTCTCACTCTCCATCCTCTCCACATGGCCAAACCACCTCAGTATGTTTCTCCTAACGCTTCCTATCACATCCACATCTACACCACCACCCTCCTTCACATCCTCATTTGTCAGTCTGTCTCTTCATGTGACTCCACAGGCTCCTCTAAAACAACTCATTTCCACTGCTCTCACTCATGACTTGTGTCCCTCCAACAAAGTCCAAGCTTCACAAAAATAAATCGCTAATGAAAAGGTGTTACGGAGCCTCCTTACCCGACGGGAACACAACAAGCCCTCCTCAATGCCTGCATCTTGACAGCTTACAAACAGCATCAAGGAAGGCAATTAATTTCTCCCTGATGACCTTGTTACCGTGTTTCCAGGTGACCTCTCTCTCTCTCTCTCTCTCTCTCTCTCTCTAAGTTTGCAAATTTCAGACAGTATAAAAAATGTAAAACATTAATCTGGCTTTCTTGTCTAGCGTTTCTCGACAAAGTACGATTAATGATGTCGTATTGGATAGTCGCCTAGAAACATTTACAATATATTATTTTAATGCATGGAAGAAGGAACCAAAGGCCAGAAGCCCGTAAGACTTCCCTCCAAGAAAAAAAAAAAAAAAAAAAGATAACTGAGAGCCAAATTCAAGATCTGTTCATCTCGAGATGCCTGGACACACTGCGTTTGAAAGAGTGGAGGTCATAGGCGGTAGGAAATACAGACCGAGGGAGACAGTTCCAGAGTTGACTGAATACTGATACTTTCTTGTTAATTATATAGCTTCATTATCTTGCCAAATTTTCATTCGTTTTTCTAATGGTGATATTTGTTTTGCGTAAATAATTCTTAGTGAAAAAACGTACCAATTTAAGTTTACCTATGTATCTATTGCCAGACGCCTTAATCCCGTAAAAGGTGACCACAAATAAATTGCGTCCGTGTCGCCCTGTCCCCTGCCATTTCACTGCCCTGCTCCCAGTTCATCCCCCCCACATCTCTCATACCTCTTCACTCCATCCCTTCATCTCATCCTTGGCCTTCCACTCCCTCTCTCCCCCTCCTCCTCACTCACGTAAACTCTCCCCGTCAGTCTCTCACTTTCCAACCTCTCCATAATTATGACCAAACCACCTATTTAAGTTTACCCCGTAAATGTAGCCTCTTTGTTTCCACTATGGCTTAATCGTGTCTTTGCGTCGTTCTGAGAGGCACAGGACTACAGTTGATTTTAAAAATGTTTCTCTCCTCTCCTTTCTCCTTTTACACTTTCCTGCAAAATTTCTACGCCAGTTTTTCTGTGCCGCGTGTTGTTCTTCCTTACGTTTTTGTCGATTTCTCCTGAAGGGTTTAGTGGGCGGGAGAGAGCTCTCCTATTTACTATCCTTGTCCTATTCTGAATCAGTGACACTCTTGCAGGAGGTGCCTAGCTGGGGTCGATTGACCTACTGAAGTTATCCTCACACTTATGTTCTTATTTTGAACTAGCAGA
>NC_136959.1:6166120-6198620 GCF_032717465.1 Coenobita brevimanus
CTGAAGAATACTATGAAGAGGCTGAAGAATGCTGAGAAGAGGCTGAAGAATGCTGTGAAGAGGCTAAAGAATGCTGTGAAGAGGCTGAAGAATGCTGTGAAGAGGCTGAAGAATGCTGTGAAGAGGCTGAAGAATGCTGTGAAGAGGCTGAAGAATGCTGTGAAGAGGCTGAAGAATGCTGTGAAGAGGCGGAATGATGTTGTGAAAAGGCGGAAGAATGCTGTGAAGAGGCTGCAGAATGTTGTAAAGTGGCAGAAGAATGCTATGAAGAGGCTAAAGAATGCTGTGAAGAAACAAGAATGCTGTGAAGAGGTTGAAGAATTCTGTGAATAGGCTTAACAATGCTGTGAAGAAGCTGAAGAATGCTGTGAAAAAGCTGAAGAATGCTATGAAGAGGCTGAAGAATGCTGTGAAGTGGCTGAAGAATGCTGTGAAGTGGCTGAAGAATGCTGTGAAGAGGCTAAAGAATGCTGTGAAGAAACAAGAATGCTGTGAAGAGGCTAAAAAATGCTGTGAAGAGACTGAAGAATTCTGTCACGAGGCTATAGAATGCTGTGAAGAAGTTAAAGAATGCTGTGAAAAAGCTGAAGAATGCTGCGAAGATGCTGAAGAATGCTGTGAAGAAGCTGAAGAATGAGAAGGTGTTGTTGCAATGTATACATAGATCATCAAATGTGGTGGGAAGATGGACGAATAATGATAAGTAAAACAAGGAATTTATCAGAATAGTTGGTAACTGGTGAACCGTGTGAATTTAGGAGTTTTCGGGGACGTGTGGATAAACATATGCATTAAGACACATAGTAAGGACACATGTGGCAAGGTCTGTAGGGTATTTATAGGATTTATGAGTAAAATACAAGACAGAGTGAACAAGGAGTGATCATGGAAGTGTTATGTATGTGTCAAAGATAAGTTTTTTAATCATGTGAAGAGATTTTTAGATGGTAGTGCATTCGGTGTTAATCATGTTTGAGAGAGATTAATGGGCAATCTGAGTGAGAAAATAGTGTGTGGTATCCGAATGATTGTTCACTATACAGTATACAGTATACTGATAAGGCACTTGAGCGATCATACCAAGAGGAGGAGATGGGATTAATGCTAGAGATAAATGAGAAAAGATTGTTTTGGCATGCAGATCGTTCTCCGTTGCCTTCTGACAGTAGGTACTGTATATGCAAAAAGACAGAGAGATACAGGTGAATACAAAGCCTCCTCCAGCTAGTCCCTTATGCCGGAGTGGGTACAGTATTATCCGGGGTCATCACGGTAACAACTGGCTTAAAACACTCACAAATCTCAACGTTTAATGTTAGTTACAAATTCCGATGGAAATACGGGACAACAATGCTCCATTAAATTTCCCGGGGATGTATTGGTGTGCACTGGCGGGGAAGAGTGAGGGTATTTATATACTGAAATATTCCTAAAACGATACGACGCCCTTGGACATGACCCGGGAATTCATGAGCAATAACTTCCCTGCACCAGACCAATCTCACCAGTTTGTTGCACTGAGCAGCTTAATGTCTGAAGCCGAGTGAGGGCGGGGGAGGTCGGTCTGCAGGGGAGATGAAAATGATTGTTGCGTGTGATATGGTGTGTTTATGTTTGATATGTATGTACTATACTCCTTTCTCTTGAATTTGGCCCAAATTTTTTTTAGAGTTCATTAATTTTGACGTAGCTCAGTGGCAGAAAAATGTTACGCTGCTAGATCCCTTCCATAACATTTCGCAACTACCATCATATTGTCTTGTTGCAACTCTGTATTCTAGATGGAGAGATTGCAGTTTTAGGCCAAGTTAAAGTAAACAGACTATCTTAGCCTGGTGAGATATACTGTGTTAGGCCAAGTATCTGGGATAATGGTGATGTGACAAGTGTTTATTCATCAGTAACTTAGTGCATTATCAATGTCACAAGTTTCTTCACTCCCCTGCCGAGAGGGAAGTGGCGGACGAGGATGGAGAAAGAGCAGGGGAACAGATATTGGCGCCTCATCCCTCACACACACACACACACACACACAGTACTGAACTGCTATTCTCCCTTAGCCTGCCCATACCTCAGCCTTGTCTTCCACCTTCCTCTCTCCATGGGATTAAGAAATTAGGGATGGTGATAGTACAACAGCAGGGAGAAAAGGAGTGGTATTAAGAGAAGCTACTACTCCTTAAATGTATAAAGAGTGGTATAAGCACTTTCATACACGGGGGCCCGGTGAAGAATCCTACCGCTCACTTTTTCGACCAGTGCTTCCACACTCTGAAATCACAGTTCCTGAGTTGAGCCTCTAAAATTCCTGTGATTATTCCCTATATTTTTTTCGATTGTACAGTACTGTGTTATACATACCGGTATATATTTTCGTACAGGCAAATTTATGAATCAAGTAATACTATTATACTGATTAGTGACTACTGGCAACGGTACATTTTAAGATAAAAGATTCCCAGATCTTCTAGCCACAGAAACTAGCAAAGAACTAATACTGTATATGACTTACCTTGCCTCTATACCAAGGTTGCTGATTGTACTCAAGGAAAAACAAAAGCATTGCATACCCTAGGGCATAAAAATATTGGCATTATATGTGCTGCATAATGTGCATTAATAAAATCCAGATCTGTACGGTGTACAGATTTAAGGAGATCTGTATGTTGTACCCAAACAGGCAGTCCTAGCAGCAGCAAGAAACACATGCAATACATTCAAAATAAAACCTTAATAATGATCACAAAGCACCAGCTGCCAGCATCTAATAATATTATTAATCGATCTACATGCTCCACACACATTCTGTATATCGCTAAACAATCATGGCAACACATAATTAATGTAAAATCATAAGTAAGATATAATTATTGATAACTTACCGCAAACTACTGTATAGGTAACACGTTGCTCAGCTGATGAGGGATGACAATGGTCCCTCAAACTCTGTTAATTGTATGATCCATTTTCTTTAATTTCTGTATAGAGGCCTTACCTTGTTGTTATCCTAAAAACACTTTACAAGACAAGGCGAAAAAGAATTAATATTATAAAAATAATTGTTCACTCTCTTCTTCAACATACGGATGATATAGACAAATCAGTTATGACAAAGCTGATTTTCCTTAAAATTCCTTAGATAATACAAATTCCTGAGAAAATTCCTGATCATGCTATGAAAGACCAGAAATTCCTTAAAATCAGGAAAATTCCTTAAAAGTGGAAACACTGCTTTCGACGCAGGATGCATCCAAGTGAAATCCAACCTCTCGCACTCTTTTGACTCAGGATTCGTCCAAGTGAAATCAACCGCTCACACTCTTTCAACATAGATTGAGTCCAACCACATAATTTGCTGTATTTTTTTTTCCCCAATTTGTTGTTTGATCTTCCTAATGAACAAAAAAAAAAAAAAAGGAATTACCATACTGTATCATTCACTTATTTATTCAGTGCTCATTTACTCACAGACATATAAACAATTCGGCAATGATTATAGAATATTGTAAAGCATTTATCTGCGATCCATTTCGTAAAAAAAATGACACTTCTAGCTATACTAAAAAATTTATGGCATACGGAATAACAATAGTCGTTCATCACGCCTGGCCACTCTGAGTGAACTGTTCCCTATCATTTCATTCTCGCCAGCCCAGACCTCACGCTTCCCACATTCCTCACTCATTGATTTGTGCGGCATCGAAAACTGATTACAATCATTGCATTCCCCTGCCCTAATTATTAACTGTATTGTTATGAAACTGATACATGCCACAAATGAGTAAAGGATCTTCCTAATGAATTAAAAACAATAAATAAAGGATACAAAACACAATACTTTAACCCTCAGTAATGTATTCATTTATTCACTGACATATATACAATACTCACTATTTTTTTTCACAACAATTTGTTGTGAAAAAAATAGTGTGTGAGTACTGTTTATGTCAGTGAGTAAATGAATACATTACTCATTACTGAGCGATAATGAATGGTGTTTTATATTCTTTATTTTTTTTCATTCATTAGGAAGATTATTTATTCATTTGTAGCATGTATCAGTTTCATAACATTACATTTAAAAATTAGGGCAAGGGAATGAAATGATTGTAATCATTTTTCGATGCCGCACTAATCACTGAGTGAGGAATGTGGGGAGCGTGAGGTCTGGGCAGACAAGAATGAAATGATTGGAAACATAGATCACTCAGAGCGGCCAGGTGTAATGTACGACTATTGTTATTCCGTGTGCCACAAAATTTTTTTTCTAATATAGCTAGAAGTGTCATTTTCTTAACGAAATGGATTTCAGATAATTGTTCTACAATATTCTATAATCATTGCCGAAATGTTTATAGGTCTGAGTAAATGAGCACTGAATAAATAAGTGAATCATACAATATGGTAATTCCTTTTTCTTTTTTTAGATTTTTCTCGTTCATCAGGATAATCATTCATTCATTTATAACATAAACCAGTTTCAAAACAAAATAGTTATAATATGGGCAGGGGAATGAAATGATTGAAATCAGTTTCTGATACCGCGCGAATTGCTGAGTGAGGAGTGTGGGGAGCGTGAGGTCTGGACTGGCGAGAGACTGTTACTGAGTACTTGGAAGTGGTTGGACGCAGGTGGTGTTGAAAGAGTGAGAGAGGGTTAAGGGAAACTAATACCGGTACCCTTCATCCTTCTGGGTAAAGTTAGATGAAAGCTGTGTCAGGCTGTTCACACAGATAGACAGATAAACACACAATGGTCAAAATATAACACCCATCCTCCCCTCGCAAGCGCTTGTGTAATAAAAAAGTAATGTCAAAAAATTGGCACTAGTCATACTATTATTAAAGAGACCAGGTGACATACACGCCGAGGAAAACATCATACGGTAAAAAATGTACAAATCTGGACCACACACGGATAACCTACGGCATTATACAACACATTAACCACAGAACAAGGTGTGTGGCCTGGACAATGGATATACACCTCACCTGCGTGCAACATTCTGTCAAAAGTCAAATACATCGATCATGCGCTGTGTTATGGATGTGGATGTGATAGAAAGCATTAGGAGAAATACACTGGGGTGGTTTGGCCATGTGGAGAGGATGGAGAGCTAGAGACTAGCAAGGAGAGTGTATGTGGGTGAGGCAGAAGGGGGGAGGGGGAAGGGGAGGTCGAGGACGAGATGGAGGGATGGAGAGGTATACGAGAGAGGCGGGTGTGGGATGGGAGCAGGACAGTGAAATGGTGTTGGACAGGGCAACGTGGAGGTGATCTGTTTTTGGCCACCCCTTACTGGATTGAGGCGTCTGGCATTAGATAGACAGATGTATTGTTTCCCTCAAGTTTCATGCAAAGCCAAGTTACGTAATTGCTTTGCCCAGGTAAAGGTAAAATCTGCTTTGTCCTCCTTCCCAACCCCGGGGTTCGTCTTGCTCTCTGGGGGCGAAATAAGCCTTCCCAGCCATCCCACTATAATAATAATAATAATAATAATAATAATAATATTAATACTAATGATGATGATGATGATGATGATGATAATGATAATGACGACGACGGCGACAATAACGATGACGATTATGACAGCGATGACGATGACGGTGCTGATGCTAATGATAATAATAATAATAATAATAATAATAATGGAAATACCGACCGTGGCAACTAGGTCACCACCACACCCCCAGGAGGAGACTACGAACGGGTAGACAGCACGCACGATAAGTCCGGTCAATACGGACATAAGTTCACCTAGGCTGCGCGCCCCTATTCCCCTGAGTGCGCCTGACGAGACCATCCCAGTCCAAGTGCGCTACCTTTCGGGCGAGCTAGCCCTCGCCAGGATCGGGGTGGAGCTGAACCTTTAGCTCCAAGCAGCACCCCAGTAATGGCCAGAAGCTGTGCAAAATGAGAGACAGCCTGTAGCCGCTCTGAAAACAAGGAGACGGCCTGTAGCCGCTCCGACCAAAGGGCCATGGCCTGTAGCAGGGCCCCTGTGAATGCCAGAAGCTGCACATCAAAAAGGCCACGGCCTGTAGCCGGGCTGCCAAAGAGGAGACAGCCTGTAGCTGCTCCATCAGGTGCTGCTTACACCTGCTGCAGAACCTGTGATGGCCTGAAGTCGCACAAGGGGAGAGACAGGTACACCCCCTCTCCTTTTTCAGTTGCCTTGGAGGGCACGACACCGGCGACGGCCTGTAGCTGCGTCAGTAGGCAGGAGACGGCCTGTAGCTGCTCCTCATCTACATGTCGCCTTCCACACGGGACTTCAGCGACGACTTGCAGCCGTGCCGACATGCAAGCGACAGCCTGTAGCCAAGCTTCATCTGCATTCCTGTTAGGGAATTGGGCCCCCTTGACGGCCGGAAGCCACACTGACAGTGAAGGGATGGCCTGTAGTTGCCCTCCATCTGTTGCCTAGCGACGGCCGGTAGCTGCGCCGGGGAGGGACACCAAAGTCTCTCGCCCCCTGTGACTCCGCAGCGTGAGGGCAACCTGCGATCAGCCCTGCCTACCTGCGGGAGCACAGGTCACTCCTCTGTCCACCTGGACTGAGGCAAGCTCCAGGAGGAGGACTTCTGCCCAGAGGATTGGTGGAGAGGCCCGGTGTTATCCCCAGGGCTCTTCTCCATCCAGTCTGCCCCCGAGGAGGACCCCTACCTGATGGACACCGGCCGGGAGCTACTTCGCAGCCCCAACCTGACGGCGACACCACAGGAAGGAGACCGCAGCCGACGGACCTCTGAGGGTGCCCCCAGGTCTCCAGGGTAAGACCTCACCCCTCCCCGATGGAGGCGATGCCCTTCCTCCACCAGGCACCTGAGGGAGTGCCTCCAGGACCTGTTTGGCCTGAGTCCTAAGGGCCAGACCCCAGTTCCCAGCCCTGACAGTAAGGAGCCCTTCACCAAGCCCAGCCCAAACCCTCGACAAGAGACGATGCCACTGTGAATAGTCCCATGGCCACGGGACTAAGGGACTCCTGAAGGGACTCCACCTACCCCAGGCCAACGACTGTGAGTCCCCAGGCCTTCCGCCTTCCCCTTTGCCCGATCAGTTACATTATATATAACAGTGACTGTGATAACTCAAAGTCAAATGGCCACCCCTTGCGGGATTGTGACGTCTGGCAATAGATAGATAGATAGATAGACTGTGATACATGGCTCTCACAGACTGTGAGTGAGAGGCAAAGACTGTGCAGTGTAACTGAATAGTGAAATCCAGTAAAGTGAGGAAAGACACTCGAGACAGTGCATATCCATTCTGTGCAAGACGAGAGGCAAAACTGGTGTCATGATTATTACTTTGTGACAGTGCACATCCACCCTGTGTAAACCAAGGAATAGAAATCAATGACAATATATATATAACGATAGTGAAACAAGAAGTAGAGTCAGTGTCAGAGTAAAGATTCTGGAACTACCTCGTGCACAATAAAACCTATATTTTGCCTGCTCACTGGGAATGAGCCTCCTGTGCAAGGACTGTGAAAGTTGTGTATTGCTTCCTTACCCAGACTAAGACCCCTGTCTATTTATTATGCTGTGTGATACTCGAAACCCACCTGCCAGCCTATGTATTAACTTTGTTTAGTATATTGTGTAAACTGTCTTCCTGTTCCATAGACAAGAATTTGTCAATATACGTATAAGGTTGTTGCCCTGTGTTTTTATGCCCTGTTCCTCTCATACTGTGTCTAAGCTCCGGTCTAGAAAGGGAACCCAGCTGCACCCTAGGTATTCTTAGGACGGGAAGCCGACCTAAAAACGCCTAGCATAACAATAATATTATTATTATTATTATTATTATTATTATTATTGTTATTATTATCATTATTATTATTATTATTATTATTATTATATAACTCTCCCCTTCACTTCCTCGGACGCACGCAGATAAAACATTTGTAACAAAATTAACAGTGAAAGTAACGCAGGCTTTGAAGAGAATAAAACCCAAGGTAAAGAGAATATGAGGTAGTTTCACACCGGAGGGGGTGGGGGGAGCAAAAAAGTGTCTCGGTCTGCGCATGACGTGACAGAATCCAGACTAAGGGTCTCAGTTGGTAGTCAGGCCAGTCACTCACCAACCTGCCCTGTGATATGAGCTCCCCGGCCTACATGGATTAATTTTATTTGCATCCTAAACTGCATGCAGAGCAATGGAAAGGTTAATGCTATGTTTTTGAGATATTATAAATATGTCTTCAAGAAGAACTGTTTTCACAGAATATAGGAATGTCGTATACAGGGTCATACAGACACAGATCTGATGTAACAGTTGCTTGTGAGCTAGCTGATTATGAGAATAACAATTGAAAATATTGACAGAGAACAACAGTTGACAGCATAGCAACACCAAACACCTACCGAATGGTCCGGAAATGGCCAGTTTACACTGGTATACCATTACATTCGTCTTCTTTCACGCTCCAATTCTCTCTCTCTCTCTCTCTCTCTCTCTCTCTCTTATTATCCGTGACGTCACAGCCTCTGCGCTAGCCGGGAGCGGTGAACCTACCTCGAAAATTCTCTTTACCTTGATAAAACTCACCCCTGCCAATCTTACGTAGACATGCAAAGGTATTGGCTAATACTGTTCATTCTCTTTAGCCAGCACAATCCTAATTGAGGCACCAAAACAAGTAATATCAACCAATGATGTAATTTAAAGCCAGTCTGTCTTAGCTACGTTTAAAATTCACAGTATTCTTCTACCCTGCAAGAAGGGCGCCATTTTGTTATCTCCGACAAGAGAGCATGCTTTCACCCCTGTTTGTCTGTTAGTTTGTCTGTTAGTAGGATTACTAAAAAATTAAGAGAAAGGTCTTGACCAAAACTGGTGGATAGATAGCCCATGTCCCAGGGAACAATCGATTAACTTTTGGGACCGATCAGGTTCGTATTACAGATTCTGGATCCGGAAAACATTTTTTTTTTTTTTTTTTTTTTTGTGAAACCTTAATCATTGATGAGAAAACCTAACCCCATTATGATGAGTGGTTTGGAAATTATCCTATGTTGCCCTTGTCGGAAAGATGTGCTCCACTGAGTGCCACTCTAGTTTTGTTCTGTTTTTCATGATGCAGTTTAAAGTCAATATTAATTTCAAGCTGGAGTTCATGAAGGCAAAATCTCACTCTTTCCGTTCAGCATGTCTAAGTCGAATAAAGAAGCTACGAGTCAGCAGGAAGAAAATAAACAGCACAGCACACCTAACCTCTACTGAACCCTACATAAGCCATCTTACTCAGTGGAACAGATGCCACCCATTTCTGAAAATTTACTGTACGTATTTCAGAATAAAGTATAATCGCTGGTAGTTTATATGCACCTGCCAAGTACTCTACATAAAAGTGTGATTTAACTCATTCATTCATTCATTGCCAGACGCCATGTATCCCACAAGGGGTGGCCAAGGGCTTAGAGTAAATTGTTTTACAGGGAGGGGCACTAATCCTCCACCAACCCCTCTTGACACGTAGGTGATTTAACTCAATTTTCAATAATACGACGCCACCTGGAAGGGACCCAAGGGAAGAATAAGGTAAATGATACGTACGCGGACACAGCTATCTCCAAAATGGCGAACATATCATGAAGGAAGTGATACACCCGACGTATATTTATTTACACTACGAAGGGTTAGCAGGCCTAGTAGACTATTTCCCTCCTACTGACTATGATGTCCAGTCTTTCAAACACAGTGTATCCAGGCATCTCGAAATGAACGGATCTTGAATTTGGCTGTTATCTTGTTTTTATTATTTCTTGGAGGGAACAATCTTGTGTGCTACTGACCTTTGGTTCCTTCTTCCTTGAAGAAAAAAAAGCAGTCTCAAAGCCCCTCGAACTCCCGGGATCCTCACTATGATTAATGTATACAGAAAATTGGATGTGGAAACTTTACCTTGGGTCTTGGTATGACGAAAGAATCATTGTGGGCAAGACTGTTTATCCACATAGCGTGTCCTGCATTAATTATACTCCCGGATAATGGACGAAAGTACGGTGGGGTGAGAGCCACTATACACGTAGAGTACAAAGTCTCTCTCTCTCTCTCTCTCTCTCTCTCTCTCTCTCTCTCTCTCTCGTAGTATGATTTATCTGTCAGACTCACACGAAGCTGTTGTTGCTTCACCTATAGTGATATCAGGCAGACAGAATTCCAAACTTGAGCGGAGATATATAGAACCCTTGGCACAACACTGCTGTATAATGCTATCATGGCACCCTTCATGGCCTGCGTGGTGTCCTTGCTGGCCAGTCCATGGAACGAGTCAGTGTCTTACGATAGCAACGAATCACCGTTTGGAAGGTACCGCTAATGTGTGTGTGTGTGTGTGTGTGTGTGTGCGCGAACGTTAGCTGAATTGTGGGAGTCTTCTGGTAATGATCTCACACATTCTGCAACTGCTTTTCCTTGGTTGTGGAATGATTGTAGCAGTATATTTTGTGCGATCCTTTGTTATTTTTCTTACGTATGAAATTAAGTGTATATATTTCATCCCATCTTATTGTACTGTGGTTAATATACCGATACACGTCTTTACAATGCCTCAGTTATCTTATCGCCTACATTAACCAAATTCATCATTAGCATCACTTTTTCAACAATATGTTTTAGTTTACGTAAGCTATCTGTGTATTGCCAGACTCCTCAATCCCGTAAGGGGTGGCCACAAACAAATCGCCTCCATGTCGCCCTGTCCAATGCCACTTCACTACCTTGCTCGCAGCTTACACCCCTCTCTCTCATATACCTCTCCACTCCATCCCTTCATCTCATACCCCGCCTCCCCCTCCTTCTCCCCCACTCCACTGCACTTGTATACACTCTCCTCGTTAGTCTCTCGCTCTCCATCCTCTCCACATGGCCAAACCACATCAATATATTTCTCCTAACGCTTTTTATCACATTAGTCAATAATGTTATTATACTTATTGATACCATTATACCAACTCCACCCATACTGAAAATATCTTGATCATCTCCCAGCATAACATAAAATTAATAAGCTGCCATTACTATAAAAGATGAGGCTGGAAAACTTCACCAGCTAATTAAATCAAGGAAGAGTACCGGAGTGTGTAGGAAAATGAAAAACAAAATAGAGAACATTTTTGAGGGAATCTTTGACGAGATACGTGAGGCGCCTTTTACTACGCTGCTCGGAGCTGTTCAGCGGAGTGAGGGCCGCGTTGAGGAGGTCGTGCCGGAGTAACAAAATCCAAGAAAATGTTTCGTTTGTGAAGTGTATTTACACGAGGAGCACACCTAGAGTGATGTCCAGTGGGTATTGAATATAAGGGCTATTTTTTTTTTTTTTTTTTAGTTTCATATGTGTAGTTATTCATTTATTTATTCATTTGCTTTTTTTTTTTTTTTTGGCCACGAAAAAAGAACCCTACACCCAGTCGAGCTTGGGCACTCATTTTTATTCTCCAGTGCAACACACACACACACACACACACACACACACACACACACACACACACACACACACACACACACACACACACACACACACACACACACATCTCGTAAACACTGACCCTTAACGAAACTACATGAAATGAAATTAATTACAAACTTAATCGCCTTGGTATGTAGATCCAAACAATAGCAGTGAAAACAACAACGGGAAAACTAGACAAAGATAACTAATTTCCCCAATCAAACATTAAATCAAGCTATGGAATCAGAGAGTGACATTGTTTACACCACCCTCATCAGTGCTCGTCATTAACAAAAATAACACTCACAACGACAACAATTACAGCAAAGCAATACCACCCACGATGACAACAATTACAGCAAAGTATAAATGTCCTGCCAGCCCTACAGGTCAATAAACAGCTATAAATTACCAGCAAAAGGTGACACTATAAACAAGGTCAATTACATGCTGACTGCAATACATGGGAGGCAATAACACTGAATCGAGGGTAATAAAGGGTCACTATTTGCTATCTGAAATTCTACCACAGTGTTAATAATCCTGATTCGAAAAGATAATCTACTCCATCAAAAGCCACTAGAATTTATAAAGACATGTTAGCATTCACTCCAATCACCTTTGCCAATACATCTAACACATGGTTATAACACAAACCTTTCTTAAATAGTACCACAAGCAAAACTAACACTTCCATAGGCAATATAGGGTAGGCGATATACAGCATAGCACTCGTCATCCACTTCACTCGGTATTCTTTCGTGGGTTCATGGGAAGGCTTAGTTAGCGTATCTAGCCTGCCTAATTTATTCATACTCCCACTGCCAGACCCACGCCCACACCAGCAGATCAAGCCTTCTCTGGAACACGCTAAATACCGCCAGCATACCACAGCTTATAAAATCAATTTGTTTATTGTCCGGTTCTTCATCGGCCCATCAGAATCGTGGGGGTCTGTGTTATTATTTCCCTTGTGTAACATTTTTGCAGTGTTTCCCCATCGACGAAAGTCTAGGTTAAGTTTGGGTTGTTTTCCTAGTATCTTAATGGTCTAGTCTGTTAGTTAGATTAATCTGTTAGGCTAGCGTAGGCTAGGTTAAGTTAGGCTAGAGTAAAAGAATAAGAACATGATCGTGGGAAGATTAAACTTAGCGTGTAGTGTAAAGATGGTATACTGAACTGAAATCTACTGCCCTAACTGGGCCGCTTAGGCCAGACCTAATCAAGAGTGATCAGTAACGTTCCCTCTGTGGTATTAGGCCAGCAGTAAACCCACTCCAAGCATCCAATGTACACCGTTCGGGTCACATCCTGCCGGAGTGTCTTATTAATTCAGTAGATCACCAAACATCAGCCTGGTTACCATTCAGTGTGAGAAGGTATATCCTGAACTAGCCTACAAGAAACCATTTGGCTTAACATGTAAAGTCACCCAATGGTACTACAACAAAAGAGTTGGCAGTCGACGCCCCGAACTCCCACATAATTTTACTCATCACTTTCTCCTTCGCTACAGCCATCACAAGAGCAAAATAACTACCAGTAATACGGCAGTCCTGCAAGCAAGTTCCCAGGCACAAAAACTGCCACCACCAACACAGCTGCAGCCTCGATCACAAGCTAAACCAACGTCACTTTTGCTGCCACAGTTTACGTTAACTGCAATCACAAACACCACTGCCGCCACTGCTGTTAAAGTTACTAGACAACTTGCACCACTATCACTGAAACTAGAACTACCGAAACACACACACACACACACACACACACACACACACACACACACAAGTAAATTACATGGACTTTCCCATACAATCTATTCTTACACATTTTTATTAATTAATTACTAAATGAACTGCTACTACAGTAACCCTTACACCTGTTCACCTGAAGCAAGTGTAACTGAACAGTATCAAAGAACTCCAGACAGTTCAGGTATCTTATCAATCTTCAGTTGCCGAGAGAACTACTAGTCAATAATCACATCCGTATCTCACGACAGGATATAAGTACAGCAAGATACTGAGGGCCACTGATACGAGTATGTAAGAGGCACGCTACCAGCCACTACTACACCTCTCAGTGCCGTCCATAACCCAAAAGTAGCAAGAAAGCCTGGTCAATAACCTAAGAGGAGAGAAGCATCTTAAATGGCTGGTTCAACATACACAAGCACCATAACTTCAGTCTAACGACTCTGGCACTATCGGAAGAAAGGTTGAGTGCCAACGTGAGCACCACTTTATGGCCTCATATGAGCGTGCGCCGCCTCATTTTCGCCCCCAGCAATAGGAATTTGGTAACGGACATGGCACACACACTGTATGCTTATCACAAACTCACATCCTAGTATTATGTGGAATGGCTTGGGTCCAGAAAATTATTGTTATTATTACTGTCGTTGTTATTATTCTAGGCATATCCTAAATGTAAACAGCAGAATAAATTTGCCATTATTTTGCAATTCAACATAGTCCTTTTAGGGAGATAGGGAGGGGTTTGAGGGACGATTGTATAACCGAGCACTTTGATCGCCCAGTCATATCTGAGCCACCACGTGAAGGCGTCCCTCACTAGCTCCCCAGAAATAAGACACATGCAAGGTAAATGGTTTCAGCAGTGCCTATAGTGAAATGGACGGCATATCCATCCAACGTAGACCCTTACTGCAACGAACTCTGTAATGCTAGAGACTATACTGCACCCGCCAGTCTGCATATGTATATCTGTCCACCCCACCAGCGTCATCCAGACAGGACATCCATTGCATTCGTTGATTATCCATAAGGCTACTTCACCTTAGTTCAGTATTTAAGAAGGCGATTATTTTACGCTAACCATCACACGTAGGACGGTTTCCCAAAGGCCAGTAAAGCAACATGGCGTTAGCAGGAATATTACTCATACGTCATCCCTCGAGGCGTAAAAGTATCCTTGTTACGTAGGCTAAGGAAGCTCTCTAGTACATTTTCTTAAGTGATTTATCTTCTTTTACCGTACTGTCCTCTACGTTACATGAATCCGTCTAACGTTGCCATGCTGTGCAGAAATATAGTACAAAATTACATCAACCAGCTATATCCAAAAATAAATCGCTATGGAGGAGGTGATAGGGAGCTTCCTAAACCTACGATAATACGGGACAAGGTGTTCGTGTACAGTTCCCTGCAAAAGTTCGGTTTCTCTTCCCTCATCTTAGCAGCTCTAACATTGCATTAGCTTTGGAGGTTAACAATATCGTCTAACAACAAACTCTCATCCCTTTTTTGTCCAATTCTCTAATGCAAGAGTTAACCGTCACTCCCAGTCCTTCATGTATGCAACAGGTCAACTCTGGAACTGTCGCGCCTTGCTCGGGATGCGAAGCGTTTCACTGACGAAGCGGGTGGGTACTGTCCCGCTTGACCAAGGAGATGGGTGTGTGCGTGTGTGAAGGTCAAAGCTTTGCCCTTAGATAGGACACTATGAGCTCTCAGCTCTCTTCCGGGAGGGTAAAATGCTGATGATCACAACCATCACGTGATCCTGACCGACCCTGTGATATGCACACACGCACACACACACACACACACACACACACACACACACACACACACAGATGCAGTTAGCTGGAGAGTTATGTGCCGGGGACAAGTTCAGTAATATCTTTGTGAGACTTTTTTTTTTTTTTTAATGTGAGAAACAAGGAACCAAAGGCTATGAGCCCGCAATAACTGTTCCCTCCAAAGAAAAACAAAATGCCAGAGAGAGACAAATTCAAGATCCAATCATTTCAAGATGCCTGGACACACTGCGTGGGAAAGACTGGAGATCATAGGAAGCAGGAAATACAGACAGAGGGAGACAGTTCCAGAGTTGACATGTTGCATAAATGAAGGACTGAGAGCAACAGTTAACTCCTGCATTAGAGAGTTGGACAGAAAAGGGATGAGAGTTTGCTGCCAGACAGGTGCTACGCGCCCGTCGTAGAGGTGGAAGAATGCATGTAGACATTTCAGAGGAGCAGTGACCATTGAGGTAGCGATAGAAAAGAGATAAAGATGCAACAGTGCGGTAAAGAGACAGAGGTTGAAGGGAGCCAGTAAGAGGAGGAGAGTTAATGAGACGAAAAGCCTTTGATTCCACCCTATTGAGAAGAGCTGTATGTGGGGAGCCTCCCCACACATGAGAGTTGTACTCCACACAGGGGCGGATAAAACCTGTGTATAGAATCAATAATTGTGCAGGGGTAGAGAAGGAACGGAGTCGGTTCAGCACACCTAATCTCTTGGAAACAGATTTTACAAGAGAAATCCTAAGCATGTTCAAGGATGATGCAGGATTAAGCTGAATATTATTAAACATTAGTGGGTACACCTGTGAAGATTTTGTCAGGTTGATAGGTGTAAAAACTGAGTCTTTGATGTATTAAAAACAATAAGATTATTTTTACCCCAGACTACTGTTTTTGATTGTGGGAAGTGTCCTTTCCTGCTGGATACCAACACACACACACACACACACACACACACACACACACACACACACACACACACACACACACACTACTAATCGGCTATTTAACGCGTGCGTCAATCACATGGCAAATATTTCGTTAACTGCGGTTCCACTTGATATAGCATGGATGTTGAAAAGAGGAGGTGAAACAGACCAATTTTTCAATGTCTATCAATTTCCCTTTATATTGATAAGAAAGACTCGATCCATTATACCCTTTTTACTCTAACTTGGCATAAAACTGCCATCGCTCCATGCTGAATGCAGAGTCTGACGGGAGATGAACGTTAGAATATATTGCAAGCCACGAAGAAGTGCCGTGAAAATAATATTGAGCCATAGTATTGTCTTCTTCTGCCACTGAGCTACGTGAAATAAACTGCAAAAGGAACAATCTTAAGTGAGCGTAAATATCGTACTGATATATGAGCCTACTGGTAAAATGCTGTGAGGAAAAAATAAATCATTCGTGGCCAGACGTGCTAAAATGTATAAAGAATAAAAGATAAAATTAAAATGAATGGGTGTATCAGAGATTGGGTAGATTCGCTTTATTTCGGGCTGGAGCCAACATGGTCGGTAGCCTCAACATGCATAAACATAGGAAACTCTCATACGCAGAGCCTTATAAAATGAGAAAGGCGTACGAATATTCGTGATATATAATGCAAGAAGATCTAAGGATGATCCAGTGCCGAAAAGCGTAGTAAAGAGGTAGAGGCATTATGCGGCCCAGGCAGAGATGATGCAAAAGGCACACGTAAACATCTCTGTCTATTATTTTACTTCAGTGAGTGCCATTATGGTGTTGCAAGCAGTAGCAGTCATATTAGTAGTAGTAGTAGTAGTAGTAGTAGTAGTAGTAAGTAGATCGGTAGATAGACAAAGAGATAGATAGACAGACAGATACCCTGTTAGCTAGAAACAGATAAACAAATATACATTTAAGATGAATGCAAATGAAAGAAAGATAGACAGAGACAAATATACAGATAAACAGACAAAGACAGATACAGCGATAGATACGTAAAGAGATATATTAATATATTGCTTAATATATTAGGCATATAATGAGATACTTTAGGAGATAATCTAGATTTTGAAAGTAATGAGGATTCAGGCTATGATCTTTTCAGAAATGTAATACTTCTTTTTGGACGGTACGAAGGATTATATTTCTTATTTAGGGCTTATAGGAGTATCGGAACCATCCTAAGTGTTTAAGTTCTCTTACCCCCCCCTTCTGTGTGTGTGTGTGTGTGTGTGTGTGTGTGTGTGTGTGTGTGTGTGTGTGTGTGTGTGTGTGTAACCGCAATAGCAATGGGTCGAGCCCCATTCGGGAAATCTGTTATATTTTCTATAGGATAACAGATTATTTTTTATAATGAGTTATTGGATGAGTTCTTATTAACATTGACGAGCTCGTAGAACTGACTGTCTACTGAATAAGTCGGATAGATAGATAAATAGACAGTTTTAATGACTGAATGATTTTTTTTTTTTATGCGAGCAAGAAGGAACCAAAGGCCATGAGCCCGCAGTAACACTTCCCTCAAAGAGAAAAACAAAATACAATAGAGAGACAAATTCAAGATCCAATCATTTCAAGATGCCTGGACACACTGCGTGGGAAAGACTGGAGATCATAGGCAGCAGGAAATACAGACAGAGGGAGACAGTTCCAGAGCTGACCTGTTGCATAAATGAAAGACTGGGAGTAACGGTTAACTCTTGCATTAGAGAGTTGGACAGAAAAGGGATGAGAGTTTGCTACCAGACGGGTGCTACGCGCCCGTCGTAGAGGTGGAGGAATGCAAGCAGACAGTTCAGAGGAGCAGTGACCATTAAAGCAGCGATAGAAACGAGATAAAGATGCAACAGTGTGGCGAAGAGACAGAGGTTGAAGGGAGTCAGTAAGAGGAGGAGAGTTAATGAGACGAAAAGCCTTTGACTCCACCCTATTGAGAAGGGCTGTATGTGGGGAGCCTCCCCACACATGAGAGTTGTACTCCACACAGGGGCGGATAAAATCCCTGTATAGAGTCAACAATTGTGCAGGGGTAAAGAAAGAGCGGAGTCGGCTTAGCACACCCAATCTCTTGGAAGCAGATTTTACAAGAGATGTAATATGATCTTTCCAAGAAAAGTCCCGAGTAAATGAAACCCCAGGCATGTTCAAGGATGATGCAGGATTAAGCTGAATATTATTAAACATTAATGGGTATACCTGTGGAAGATTTTGTCGGGTTGATAGGTGTAAGAACTGAGTCTTAGATGCATTAAAAAAAAACATATTATTATTACCCCAGTCAGAGATACGAGCCAAGTCAGACATTAGGTGTGCCATAGCCTCATCCCTTGTTTGTTGAAGCAACTGTTGAGATGGGCGTTGCGGGAACCGAATGGAAAGGTGAAGGATGGAGTCATCAGCGTATGAGTGGATAGGGTTAGATGTACAGCTTAGAAGATCATTGATGAATAAAAGGAAGAGAGTTGGTGATAGGACAGAGCCCTGAGGAACACCACTGTTGATAGATCTAGGAGAAGAACGATGGCCGTCTACAACAGCGGCTATAGAACGACCAGAAAGGAAGCTAGCGATGAAGGCACAGATAGAAGGATAGAAACCGTAGGAGGGCAGTTTGGAAATTAAAGATTTATGCCAGACTCGATCGAAAGCCTTTGAGATGTCAAGTGCAATGGCAAAGCTTTCGCCAAAGTCCCGAAAGGAGGATGACCAGGAGTCTGAAAGGTAGGTGAGAAGATCGCCAGTGGAACGTCCCTGACGGAACCCATACTAATGATCGGAAAGAAGGTTGTGATAGGAAAGATGCCTTAAAATTTTTCTATTGAGAATTGACTCGAAAACTTTTGAAATACAGGACGTTAAAGCAATTGGACGATAGTTGGAGGGTTGGGAGTGGTCACCCTTCTTTGGGACCGGCTGAATGAGAGCAAACTTCCAGCAAGAAGGAAAGGTACAAGTTGACAGACAAAGGCGAAAGAGTTTGCCTAGGTAGGGTGTAAGCACAGAAGCACAGTTCTTAAGAACAATAGGAGGGACCCCATCAGACCCATATGCCTTATTAGTACTGAGGCCAGTAATGGCAGAAAATACATCAACTGAAGAAATTTTAATGTCAGCCATGAGGAAGTCAGAGGGGGGAAGTGATGGAGGAACAGCACCGGAATCGTCTAAGGTGGAACTGGAGGAAAAAGTCTGTGCAAAGAGATCTGCTTTATCAGTAGAAGAAATAGCTACAGAACCATCAGAGTAGAAAAGAGGAGGGAAGGATGATGAGGTAAAGTTGTTAGAAAGATTTTTGGCAAGGTGCCAGAAGGAGCGGGAAGAATTCGAGTTGGAGAGTTGAGAGCATTTAGTATGGATGAAATTATTTTTAGTAGAGCGATGAACAGACTTAGCACGATTCCGGGCAGAAAAGTAAAGATGATGTGATTCAGGGGTGGGTTGGCTCCGGTACCTTTTGTAGGCCCTCTCCTTGTTGCGGACAGCATTAGAACAAGCGTGATTAAACCAAGGCTTTCTTGCGTTAGTCAAAGGATATGAGAAAGGAATGTATGCTTCCATGCCCGAGAGAATAACCTCCGTAATGAGCAAGGCACACTCAGATGGCTCCCGGCCATGGAAGCAATAATCATTCCACAGAAAATCAAAGAAGTACTGCCTGAGGGCCTCCCAGTCCGCGGCTCCAAAATGCCACAGACAATGTTTCCCTGGAGGGTCCACAGGCCGTACCGGAGTGATAGGACAGGTTAAGGTAATAAGGTTGTGATCGGAGGAGCCCAACGGAGAGAAAAGATTAACAGAGTAAGCAGAAGGATTAGTTGTGAGGAAGACGTCAAGTATGTTGGAGCTCTCTCCAAGGCGGTCAGGGATACGGGTAGGGTGCTGTACAAGCTGCTCTAGGTCATAAAGGATAGAAAAGATGTAGGCTTGTTCACCAGGTGGATCCGTGAAAGGAGAGGAGAGCCAAAGGTGGTGGTGAACATTGAAATCTCCTAGAATGGAGATTTCAGAGAAAGGAGAAATGGATAGAATGTGTTCCATCATAGAAGTAAGATAGTCGAAGAATTTTTGATAGTCAGTAGAATTAGGGGATAAGTAAACAGCACAGATATATTTAGTCAGAAAATGGCAGGAAAGCCGAAGCCAGAGTGTAGAGATTTCAGAAGAATCGAGTTCAGCAACACGAGAGCAAGATAAGTGGTTGCGTATATATACACAACAGCCACCTTTGGCTTTGAAATGAGTATAGAGAAAGTAGGAGGATACAGAAAAGGGTTTGCTGTCAGTTGCCTCAGACAGCTGAGTCTTCGTTAGAAAAAGGTGAGGTTTAGAGGAGGAGAGGTGGTGTTCAACAGAGCGAAAGTTAGAGGAAAGGCCGTGAATGTTGCAGAAATGAAGAAGAAGAGAGTCAGACAGTGGTTCCAGGCACCTCGAGTCGTCATCAGGAGAGGGGCGGATGGTGGGGGCATTTATGGTCCCCCCCCTGGGGACTCCGAGGCTGTGTGTTGTGACGCCATGATTTTTGATTTTTGGAAAAGGAAGTGTAGTGTGTACTGTGCATGTAGTTTGGTGTAGATAGTTAGAGAAATTTGTACTGGAGAGCATGCTGGCCTACTCTCTGTGTAACTGAGACACTGAAAAAGTTCAGCAAAGAGGGATGGTCAGGAACTAGTCCTGAGGGCTGATGAAACGGGAGCTCCAGCACTCCCTGTCATCAGCTTTCCATCCACCTCGGGAGTACTGCCCTGATTCATCTTCCTCACAGGTAAAGAACAGAAGCCACAGCGGCCAAAACTGGTAGATAACTGGGTCTGGTGAGTAAGGCCCAAGATTGAAACCACCAACGGCCACCTGGTTTCTTTTTAATGTGTTCTGCTGCTGTTCTTTTTCAAATCCAGTTTACACACTGATATATTTTGTTAGTCTCTCTCTCTCTCTCTCTCTCTCTCTCTCTCTCTCTCACACACACACACACACAAATCGATCCATCCCTGTACACTTTGTGTGAACATTTGTTCATTATACATGGTGAACGTTTCTATTATTTATTCCTTTAATACATGGATACATGGGATACAGACCATTTTAGGCGGGAACCGTAGGACAACTAAGATAGCTGAGTGGCAGCCAGGAGATGGAGTGAGAGAAAGGGGCTGGTAGAGACCCTGTTGCAAGGAGGAAACCTGTAAATGTATTGTACTACCATGGAACTGTCTTACAATTAACAAATTAGAGTGGAGAAAGTTTAGGATGATGATAATAATAACGATGATGGTGTAGACGATGATGATGATAACAGAGAGGTGTAGATGACCTTTTAAGTGGCCGTCATGGAAGAATTTAGTGACAACGAGAAGAGATAGATGCACAAAGGGATACACAGACCGACAGACAGACAAAAAGATGAAAGGATGGATAGGTAGATAAAAGATAGACAAATGGCTACGTAGACAGACAAAAAAATACAATGATTACATGATAGAGACATAGTGAATTAACATGAGAGACAAACAGAATCACTGTTTAGCATATTGGGATGGGTAAACGGAAGGACATATTGGGATGGGTAAACGGAAGGACATATTGGGATGGGTAAACGGAAGGACATATTGGGATGGGTAAACGGAAGGACATATTGGGATGGGTAAACGGAAGGACATATTGGGATGGGTAAACGGAAGGACATGTTGGGATGGGTAAACAGAAGGACATATTGGGATGGGTAAACAGAAGGACATATTGGGATGGGTAAACGGAAGGACAGAGATACAGATACAGTTAAGGATTATATTTTCCATACATATATTTGGCAGAATCACTGTTTACCATATTGGGTGGATAGACAGAAGGACAGGGATACACATACAGTTGAAGATTATATCTTCTGTACATATACCTCACAGAAACTCCTACAGCCGACACAGGTGGATATCTGGGTGTGGACAGTGACGGCCCGGGATCGAACCCTGACAGGAAATGAGTTTCTTTTCCTACATCAAGCCTGGGTTCAATATTAGGTTCATGTGTGTGTGTGTGTGTGTGTGTGTGTGTGTGTGTGTGAGTGTCTTAATGTTGCTGGTTTTTGAATGTCAGATTCTATCTTTATCGTTCCCCCCCCCTCTCTCTCTCTCTCTCTCTCTCAACGCATAGATAAAAATTTCTTCCGACTTAATTAACTTAAAGGCGTTTTGTTGTGGCCACCCTGGAAGAAGCCTGCCATTGGGTGTGGCCTGAGGGATGGCCAGACCCACTGACTAATAGATAAATAGATAGATAAACACACACACACACACACACACACACACACACACACACACACACACACCCTGGATGAAGCCTGCCATTGGGTGTGGCCTGAGGGATGGCCAGACCCACTGACTAATAGATAAATAGATAGATACACACACACACACACACACACACACACACACACACACACACCCTGGATGAAGCCTGCCATTGGGTGTGACCTGAGGGATGGCCAGACCCACTGACTAATAGATAAATAGATAGATACACACACACACACACACACACTCACAGTCATACACTCACACATACAAATACACACATGCATACAAACTGGGAGAGAGAGAGAGAGAGAGAGAGAGAGAGAGAGAGAGAGAGAGAGAGAGAGAGAGAGAGAGAGATTGTTTACATTTTTGGAGGTGCTGACCTACCAAGAATCATTGCGAGGGAAGATGGGATATCGCTCTTAAATAATTGCATTACGGATGAGAGTCCATTGTATAACGTGTATGAAGATATCAAGGCCATACATGCCCTCGGTTAATTATTTCTGAGAGTGGTTCATTATGTTACTGAGTTGACCCCAAAAATCATGGTTGTAAAACTGTATGTGGTGGAAGACCATTCCAGCAAACTGACAAAGTTTCATTGATATCCACCCAAAATACTACGAGTTATCGTGCACACACACACACACATACACACACACACACACACACACACACACACACACACACACACACACACAGAAACGCACGTGCTCTGAATCTCGCCGGACGGTATAGGGCGTGTTGCGAAAAATAATACCATCCTGCTTTTGGGATTGATAAAATGGAGTGATAGATAGACCAAATGATTTACTTAAGTACACGTGGATCGATAGACAGGGTCAAGTAGATTTGTACGTAGTTATACATACTGATAAAAAGACCTTCCAGATATAGGACAGACAGAAGCCACTACAGCCAACACAGGTAGATAACTGGGTCTGGTTAGTCAGGCCTGGGATCAATACCTATGTCCGGACCAAGCTTCTTTGTTATACATTATGACAACTCCCCCCTCCGTTTGGGATTTTTTCAAGCGGTATTAATTTCGCCATCCTTTGCTCTCTCTCTCTCTCTCTGTCTCTCTCTCTCTCTCTCTCTCCCCCCCCCCCTGGCTGCCATGACTCATTATCAGCATAAATTCGTCTGGCGTCAGCATGAATAAAATACCAGAATTATCCTGGGCATGACACAGAGTTAATGGTCACAGAAGTAACATTTTCAGGCTCCTATGACTCACTCTCAGCTGAATAAAACCGTCTGTCGTCAGCTGGAAGGTGTTACTAAAGTTATCCTTATCATAAAAGAGTTAAAATTCATAACAATTTAACAAGACTACACCTAAGCATGCAGCAGTGTTGTGGTGACCCTGGATACGATAGACAGACCCAGTGATAGATATGTAGATGGGTCGACACAGATAGATGCATAGATAGATAGAGACATATACACAAATACTGATATGTAGATAGATAGACACAGATAGATGCATAGATAGATAGACATATACACAAATACTGATATGTAGATAGGTAGACACAGATAGATGCATAGATAGATAGACTAATATACATAAATACTGATATGTAGATAGGTAGACACAGATAGATGCATAGATAGATAAAGACATATACACAAATACTGATATGTAAATAGGTAGACACAGATAGATGCATAGATAGACTTATATACACAAATACTGATACACAGACAGGTGCACACAGGTAGGTGTATTGATAGTCTTTATACACAAATGCTGGCAAGTATATAGATAGACAGATAGATGAAAAATAGATATATCATACATATGTTTGAAATGTAGAGTGATGAAAATAGGGCAGCTTAATCAATGCCGGTCAAGATCAATAGATAAATAGACAGATAATGATATTCGCAAACAGATAGACAGGCAGGTAGATAGATGGACAGTGATTGATAAATACAAATACTGTTATGTAGATTGACAGACGGAAATAATACATGTTAAGAGAAATCTTGACGAACAGATGGAGAGACACAAATACATACATACATAAATACATGCAAACATAAGTATATACATACATACAAATTTTCTGATAAATAGACAGGTATTTGATAAACAAACAGATAAACTGAGAGACGACCAGGCAGTGATAGACAGGTAAAGTACAATAATTATTATACATACTGAGACTGGTAGAAAAACAAAAGCAACAACAGCCAACAGTGGTAGATAAACAGAAGCAACAACAGCCAACAGTGGTAGATAAACAAAAGCAACAACAGCCAACAGTGGTAGATAAACAGAAGCAACAACAGCCAACAGTGGTAGATAAACAGAAGCAACAACAGCCAACAGTGGTACATAAACAGAAGCAACAACAGCCAACAGTGGTAGATAAACAGAAACATCAGCCAACAATGGCAGATATACAAGCAACAACAGTCAACAGTGGTACATAAACAGAAGCGACAACAGCCAACAGTGGTAGGTAAACAGAAGCAACAACAGCCAACAGTGGTAGGTAAACAGAAGCAACAACAGCCAACAGTGGTAGGTAAACAGAAGCAACAACAGCCAACAGTGGTACATAAACAGAAGCAACAACAGCCAACAGTGGTAGGTAAACAGAAGCAACAACAGCCAACAGTGGTACATAAACAGAAGCAACAACAGCCAACAGTGGTAGGTAAACAGAAGCAACAACACCCAACAGTGGTACATAAACAGAAGCAACAACAGCCAACAGTGGTAGATAACTGGGTCAGGTTGCTGAGCACCCGGGATCCAACCTTAACGGGACTCAGCAGCTTCTTTTTAGGAACAGTTTAACACAGTCTCTCTCTCTCTCTCTCTCTCTCTCTCTCTCTCTCTCTCTCTCTCTCATATAGAAATCAATCCATACCTGTACACTGTGTGGAACATTTGTCCACTATACATGGTGAGCTTTTTTATTATTCATTCCTTTAATAAGTGGATACATGGGATACAGACCTTTTTAGGCGGGAACCGTAGGACAACTAAGGTACTTGAGTGGCAGCCCAGAGATAGAGTGAGAGGAAGAGGCTGGCAGAGACCCTGTTGGAGATAAGAACATTGCACTGCAATGGAACTAACTTACAGTTAATAAGATGGAGTTGAGAAAGTTTGGAATGATGATAATGATGATGATGATGGTGTTGATGATATTGACTGTAATGATGATGATGATGATGACAGAGAGGTGTAGTTGTGTTTTCAAGTGGCCGTCATGGATGAATTAAGTGACAGAGAGAAGAGATAGATAAACATAAGGCCAAACAGACCGACAGACGGATAAAAAGACATGGAGATGGATATGTTGATAGACAGAGACGTATGTCTACGCAGAGACAAAAAATACAATGATGACATAATAGAGACATACAATATTAACATTAGTGACGAACAGAATCAGTGTTCTTAATAATGGGATGGATAAAGAAAATGAAAGAGATACAGATACAGTTCAAAATTATATTTTCCATACATCTATCTGGTAGAATCACTGTTTAGCATATTGGCATGAGCACACAGAAGGACAGAGATATACACACAGTTGAAGATTATAATTATTTTCCATACATATATCTGGCATAAACTTCTACAGCCAACACAGGTGGATATCTGGGTGTGGACAGTGACGGCCCGGGATCGAACCCAAAAAGAGGGTTTCTTTTTCTGTATCAAACCTGGGTTCAAAATTAGGTTCACGTGTGTGAGTGTGTGTTCCTCGTTTTTGTAAGTCAGTCTCTCTCTCTCTCTCTCTCTCTCTCTCTCTCTCTCTCTCTCTCTCTCTCTCTCTAACATAAGGGTAATAATTTCTTCTAGCTTACGTAACTAAAAATTCTAAGTCTGTCTATAGATCCGTATGTCTGTTTATCCATCTATCAGTATATCGATCTATTTCCTTACTTGCCTACCTAACAACATACTGTCTACATATATACCTACCTACCTACCTGCTTATCAATCTGTTAATCTGTTTAGGTACACTCATGATTACTAATCTCTGACCAGGGTGGCGTGGCGGGCAGTGTTATGACCACACACGAGCCAAGCATTCGAACACAGCCTCCGCACTAGTGGGCGGGGCAAAGAACTGTAACCAGGTGATCTGAAGCGTACTACTCCTCATATCATTGATATTACCATATTCTTATGGGTTCTCCTCCATTATATAATAATCTGTGTTTATTGACAGGGGCCGATATTTCTTCGATCAGTCTGCATTTTAGCAGTTTCCAAGAAGTAAAAAAAAAAACATGTGCCACTATATGTGGGTATTGGCATCATATATATACCGTAATAATTATTTATGAATTAACGGCATTAACTGGCACACATTTTGACCGGAGGGGGCATGCAGCTAAGACGTCGCGTAGGAATAGGGCAACCATTCCCACTGGACGGCAACGCCATAGATATTTATATAAGAATAGATGCAGCATCGCCCATTCTTCAGTACAGCGGCTATGCGTCTGTGAGGCCGCCATCTTGGAGCGGTCAAGCATGTAATAGTGGGGCTTGTTTCTAGAGCGAATTCAGATTATGAAAATGAATGTTGTTGTGGTGAAGGTGGTGACGGTGGTGACGGTGGTTATTGTTCTGGTGGTGATGATGGTGGTTATTGTAGTGGTAGTGGTGGTTGTTATTGTGGTGGTGGTGGTGATGGTGATGGTGGTTTTTGTTGTTGTTGTGGTGGTGGTGGTGATGGTGGTTTTTGTTGTTGTTGTGGTGGTGGTGGTGATGGTGGTTTTTGTTATTGTTGTGGTGGTGGTGGTGATGGTGGTTTTTGTTGTTGTTGTGGTGGTGGTGGTGATGGTGGTTTTTGTTGTTGTTGTGGTGGTGGTGGTGATGGTGGTTTTTGTTATTGTTGTGGTGGTGGCGGTGATGGTGGTTTTTGTTGTTGTTGTGGTGGTGGTGGTGATGGTGGTTTTTGTTGTTGTTGTGGTGGTGGTGGTTATTATGTTGTTGTTGGTGGTTGTTGTTGTGTTAATTGTGGTTGTTGTTGTGTTAGTGGTGGTTGTTGTGGTGGTGGTTGTTGTGGTGGTGGTTGTTGTGGTGGTGGTTGTTGTGGTGGTGGTTGTTGTGGTGGTGGTTGTTGTGGTGGTGGTTGTTGTGGTGGTGGTTGTTGTGGTGGTGGTTGTTGTGGTGGTGGTTGTTGTGGTGGTGGTTGTTGTGGTGGTGTTTCTTGTGGTGGTGGTTGTTGTGGTGGTGGTTGTTGTGGTGGTGGTTGTTGTGGTGGTGGTTGTTGTGGTGGTGGTTGTTGTGGTGGTGGTTGTTGTGGTGGTGGTTGTTGTGATGGTGGTTATAATGGTGGCTGTTGTGGTGGTGACTGGTTGTTGTTGCAATTGTGGTGGTTGTGGTGGCGGTGGATGTTGTGGTGGTGGTTGTTGTGGTGGTCATTGTTGTGATGGTGATTATAGTTGCTGCTGTTGTTGTTGTGGTGGTGGTGGTTGTGGTGATGGTTGTAGTGGTGGTGGTGGTTGTTGTGATGATGTTTTTTATGGTTGTTGTCGTTGTTGCTGTTGTAGTGGTGGTGGTGGTGGTGGTTGTTGTTGTGGTTGTTGTTGTTGTTGTTTTTGTTATGGTGGTGGTGGTGGTGGTTGTGTTGGTTATTGTTGTTGTTGTTGTTATAGTGGTGGTGGTTGTTGTGTTGGTGGTTGTTGCATTGGTGGTTGTGGTGGTTGTTGTCGTTGTTGGTGTTGTGGTGGTGGTGGTGGTGGTTGTTCTTATGGTGGTGGTGGTTGTGGTTGTGTTGGTTGTTGCTGTTGTTATGGTGATGGTTATTGTTGTGGTGATTGTTGTTCTGGTTATTGTTGTGATTGTTATTGTGGTGATTGATGTTGTGATGGTGGTGGTTGTTGTGGTGGTGGTTATTGTGGCGATTGTTGTTGTGGTTGTTGCGTGGTGGTTATTGTCGTGGTTGTTGTTGTGATGGTGGTTGTTGTGATGGTTGTTGTGGTGGGTGTTGTAGTGATGGTGGTTGTTGTGATGGTGGTTATTGTGGCGATTGTTGTTGTGGTTGTTGCTGTGGTGGTTATTGTCGTGGTTGTTGTTGTGATGGTGGTTGTTGTTGTGATGGTGGTTGTTGTTGTGGTGGGTGTTGTAGTGATGGTGGTTGTTGTGATGATGGTGGTTGTTTTTGTGATGGTTGTTGTTGTTGTGGTGGGTGTTGTAGTGATGGTGGTTGTTGTGATGGTGGTGGTTGTTTTTGTGGCTGTTGTTGTGGTGGTGGTTATTATTGTGGTTGTTGTGATGGTGGTAGTGGTGGTGGTGATTGTTGTTGTTGTGTTAGCTTTTGTTGTGGTGGTGGTTGGTGTGGTGGTGGTTGTTGTAGTGATGGTGGTTGCTGTGGTGGTGGTGGTTTTTGTGGTTGTTGTTGTGGTGGTGGTTATTGTTGTGATGGTGTTGGTTGATGTGCTGGTGGTTGTGGTGATGGTGGTGATTGTTGTTGTGATGGTGGTAGTTGTTGTTGTGATGGTGGTGGTTGTTTTTGTGATGGTGGAAGTTGTTGTTGTGGTGGTGATTGTTGTTGTGGTGATGGATATGGATGTTGTTGCTGTTGTGGTGGTGGATGTGGTGCTGGTGGTAGTGGTTGTTGTTGTTGTTGTGGTGGTGGTAATGGTGGCAGTGGTGGTTGTGGTGGTGGCTGTGGTGGTGGCTGTTATTGTGGTGGCTGTTGTTGTGGTGGTAATGGTTGTGGTTCCTGGTTCATCTGAAATGTGAACTCGGTGGACTGCAGGCCTAAATTTCCCTTCTGCAACCCACCATCCTCCTTTCAGAGGATAGAGAAGCATCTGAGGGACGTTCGCATAACCAGACAGTTGAGCCGCTCGTGCTATCGGTGTCACCATAGATATATTCCGACTCTTTCTACACCCAAAAGCAGCGCAGTGCTGTTGCATTTCTAGGTAAATAGTGGTCAGCTTTGATCATCGTCAGGAACACGACATCGTCTGCCTCGACCTTTCCAAGATGGCGGCCGCGCAGACGCATCTAAAGTAGTGTCATGCGGCATCTAGGCTTATTTATGTCTATGGGCTACGGGGCCTGTTATCACTAAGGAAAAACATTCAGTTCAAAGTAGTAGTAATAGTAAATTTTTGTCAACGATATAGGTATTATAAAGTATTCTTACTTAGAATATGTTGCGTGAATGCCGGCTGCTGTGGCAATCGTGGATATCACCTACCAACAGCTAGGTTAAAAGCTCGCCTCAAGAAATAGGTCAGTGAAATAATAAACATTTTAATAAACAGTTCATGAAATTCAAATATCACGCACTCATTACAGACTAAAAGTAACAGCTATGACCAAATTGGTCTATTTCTTACCATGCATAAATTAGTTGAGAAAGTAATATAATATGTGAAACAAAAGTGCTTCAGTGATGCTTAGAAAATTGTTCATTGAAGCACTAAACCTATCTGAAACGATGGTGGAGTGAGTCTGACTGTGTAGCCTATGCCTGGCCACGACTTTGGCTAACTCTCTGGTCAGAGATTAGTGATCACGAGTGTACCTATCTGCTTATGTATCAGACTATTAAAGCATATGCTCACACAGGCAGAAAGACGATATCTGGCCGTTTAAAATGAGAAGTGTGAATGTCGGGGGTAGGGTTGTGAACGGTGGATCGAGAAGACCTGGGGCGAGGTAATAGAGGGTGGCCTCTGGGATAAGGGACTGGAAAAGGAGGTAAACAGAGATCGAGCAGCCTTGAGGGCCGCCAGTTGGTAACCGAGGGAGACGCATGCAATCATGTTGAAGCCTTAGACGAGATACAATAATACCTCTAGCAAAGGTAAAGCCAGACGAAAAACGCAGGGCTGGTGTTTGGGTGGGTGGTGCGAAAAAAGTTAACTGCGGAAGAGAGTGTTATTACTGTTATCAGAAACCCCTTCATGATCGGAAAAACTCTTATTCTGTTTCTGTTATACGTATATGAAATATTTTAACTGGTAATGAGTCTCATATGGGGTGGAGAGGTATATGAGACAGGGGGGTGTGAGTTGGGAGCAGGGCAGTGAAATGGCGGGGCACAGGGCGATTTGTCTGTGGCCACCCCGAACGGGATTGAGGCGTCTGGCAATAGATAGATAGATAGATAGTCTCATATTGTCAATAATTTACACATTTACCGTCCTATGGTTGTGACACTCTTGTATTTTATTGCCCAAAATGTCAGACGATGTTTTTCAGCTGACAGCGAGTCATATTTGCCTGAATGGAAAGACACGACCAAATATACCCGTCCGCGATGATCACTAGGAAAGACACACTAAATACATGCACTGGTCTTGGTAGGATGGATAATATTAAAAACGTTTTGTCAATCAATCCTTGGATATTCTATCCATCTATCTGTCAATATCCAGACGCCTTAATACTGTAACAAATGGCCACAAATATATCGTCTGCATTTCTCCTCTCCAATTTACCTGCCTTTCCTATGTTTTGCTCCCTCCCCCTCATTCGGGTCATCTTAACCTCATCGACTTACCTTTAATCTCCCCCATCCCCCTCTCATCCCCGCCTCACATGCACTCTCCTAATCAGACTCTTATTCTCCATTATTCTCCATATCTTTGATATCTTTTTAAGTATTTCTCTTCACTCCATTAATCACATCCACATCATAACTACAACACTCCTTTATCTCATTTCTCTGTCATTCTCTGAAAATGCACATACTCCTTTCAGATACCTTACTTCCACTGCCTTCACTCTTGACTTGTGTCCTTCCAACAGTGTCCAGTATTTGCTTCCGTTCACTAGAGTGGGGATCACCGTACTGTCATACATTGGCATTACTACTTCCATGCTCAAATCACTATTCCTTAACACTGCTTTCTGTGAAACAGCAACCTTTCTTTCCTAGTGAACCCTTTCAAGTACTTAATTCTCTGAACTCCCATACTTACTCATCACTGAGTAAGTGAATGTACTCACATTATCCATTTGTTCACCATCCAGTATCACTCTGCATACTGTGATTTCATCTCATGGAGTGATAAATACGCAGATGCACAAACAGAGGGCAGATAAGTAAGTATATGACCTAGTGCAAGGACACATAAATACGTAAGTAAGTGAGCTGTTAGGCAGAAACCGTAACAGCCAACACTGGTATATAACTGGGTCTGGTTAGGTAGGCCCAGGATTGAACCAGCAGGCGCTGATGCTTTCTTTTTAATTCATTCCACAATGTCCCTTGGCTTTTTTGGCACCATAATCCCTCTCTCTCTCTCTCTCTCTCTCTCTCTCTCTCTCTCTCCCTCCCTCCCTCTCTCTCTCTCTCTCTCTCTCTCTCTGTCCAAGGTATGAATCACAACAGCAAGCAAGTCACTGGCCATCGACACATATGCACAACCAGGCTAATATTTAACCCTCTAACGCTACACCCAAATCTTCTATTCTGTTCCTAGCTAACGCCTCACCATTTTATTAACCTGAGAGTAACTGCTTCACTATTACCTTACAATTAAATCCTGCAATAAAATACTCTTGTACTAGCAGCAATAAAATTACAAATACCTCACCGTAATGAAGGCCACAGGAACCGCAGTCGTCAGTGAGAACCAGATATCGAGCCCCATTCCGGAATACTGTTACAATTTCTATAGGATAACAGATTCTCTTCATAATGAGCTATTGGTTCAGTGACTTGACTTCATATTTTACAATTTCAGCCTCTTGTGACTCACTCTTAGTTGAATAAAATCGTCTGGCGTAAGCTGGAATATAAGACAAGAGTTATGCTGTTATGAGAGAGTTAACTGTGACAGTAGTAACGCTCACAGGCTATAAGACTAGAGTTATCCTGTTGATGAGAGAGTTAACTGTGACATTAGTAACGCTCACAAACTATCATATGCTCTCAGACAAATAAAATAATCTCTCGTTAGCTGGATTGATACTGAAGATGTGTATATCTTATGGAGCTGATAATTCTAATCAGTTAAAGAAGACTTCACCTTTGGAGACAGTAGATGGAAAGATAGATAGACAATTAGATTCACTGATGGAGCGATGGACAGATATATTAAATAACACATATACTCTGAATACATAGACAGATACATGGGTAGGGAAATATTTAGATGAAGACACACAGACCAACAAATACGTTGACAGATATTGAGATAGATAAGCACACACACACACACACACACACACACACACACACACACACACACACACATAT
>NC_136959.1:6203620-6236120 GCF_032717465.1 Coenobita brevimanus
GTCACTACTCGGACACAGTCAAACATTATACATAGATGAATAGATACATTTCACTGGTGAGATAAGCCAGACATACATATAAAAGCGCACCTCTAGTAGGCCTCTTCTATTCCAGGTAATGCCAGAAGATTTTATTCAGCAGAGTGGAAGTTAATGGCGCCTCAGTTTGTTAATATTGATATCAGGAACCCCTTCATGATGGGAACATATCTGTTAATTTGTTCCTGTTAAAAGTAGACGAAATATTTTAATTGATGATGAGCCTGAGAGTGTTAATACTTTACCCAGTAACCTTCCTATGGTGGTGACACTTTTTTTATTGTATTTACAGATAATGTCACGATATTATTCAGCTGACAGTGAGTCTGTTCCTGTTAAACGTAGACGAAATATAATAACTGGTAATGAGCCTGACGGTGTTAATACTTTACCCACTAACCTTCCTATGGTGGTGACACTCTTGTATTTTATTACAGGTAATGTCAGACGATTTAATTCAGCTGACAGTCAGTCAGAGGAGACTGAATGGAAGGACACGACAAATAATACCAGCCCGCGATGATCACTAAGAAAAATACAGTAAACACACGCACTGAACCTTGACAGGATGGATAAATTAAATGATATTATTATATATCACTCGCTTGTAAATCTACCTATCTACGTATTTATAGCCTGACGCCTTAATCTCGCAAGGAATTACCACAGACAAATAGCCTGCATGACTTCCTCTCCTCTTCCATTTAGCTGCGCTTCCTGCAACTAGCACCCGCCTCTCTTTTACATCTCTCAGCTCAGTCTATCCATCTCATCCTTGGTTCCCCTCACCCCCCTCTCCCCCCACCTCACTCACATGCACTTTCCTAGTCAGTTTCTCTTACTCTATCTTCACATGACCAAGCCATACCAGAGTATTTCTTTTACCTCGATAAGTCACTCCCATATTACAGTCATAAAGGCTCTTTATTTCGTCATTTCTTTGTCTGCCTCTCTATTTAAATACACATGCTCCTCTAAAACAACTCATTTAAACTGCCGCCACCCTTGACTTGGTCTTTCCAACAGAGTCCAAGCTTTGCTTCCGTATATGACAGTGGGGATCACAGTGCTGTCATACATTTGCTTCTTTGCTTGTATGCTCTGATCTATATTCTTAAGCAATGCATTCAGTGAACAAGCAACTTTTCTTCTCTGGTTCACGCTTTGAAGAACTTTGTCCTCCGAACTTCATATTTACTCATCAGTATACCTAAGAATTTATATGTGCTCACGTTCTCCATTAGTTTTGCTCACCATTCACTTCCCCTCATCATACTGTTCCTTCAATCTTCTCAAGGAGAGATTAATGCATAGATGCACAAACGAGATGCACAGACATACGAAAGAAACGCAATTACACGTAAATATATGAGCAAATAAACAGTTAGACAGAAACCACAACATCCAACACAGTTAGATAACCGGGTCAGGTTAGTGAAACCCACTATCGAACCATAAATGAACAGTGGTTCTTTTTTATATTTCATAAAACATTTCATCCAACGTCTCTCTCTCTCTCTCTCTCTCTCTCTCTCTCTCTCTCTCTCTCTCTCTCTCTCTCTCTCTCTCTCTCTCTCTCTCTCTCTCCACTGTATATAACTGCACTACCAATAGGTCAGGTTCCTTATACTGGGCTCATCTCCGTCATGCATCTGTTCATTCATTTCTCGGTACGCACACACTTACATACGAAATACTCATAACTAACATTCAGATTTCGTATATTACACTCCTTCTGCATCCACTCAACTTACAAGAAAATATACTGCCCACAAACAATAGTACTCGCACTGAGGAACGACCGACAGACTTACAAGCATTAAGAAACAGTGAAGAATTAAACCATTTCACACACACACACACACACACACACACACACACACACACACACACACACACACATATCAACAATGCATTTCCTCCACACGCACCTTCACACACGCTCTTTTAAAAAAACTCACACTAATCCTAGCACTCTCACATCTACTCTCCAATAACAACAAAGTTGCTTCGTTCTCTTACTTCCTCTCCTCCTTCTCCCACAAATAACCACCACAGCCACCCAGGAACACAACCACACTAACATATCCTAACAACAAATAGGTCAGAGTGGAGAAAGTTGGCACAGATCTGTGTCAAGCAGTGGAAGGATGCTGGATGATGATGATGATGATGATGATGATGCTTAACCCTTCCACCGTGGGGATAACTCTGGTATTTTAGTCCAAGTTATTCCAGTCGATGTTATTCAGGTGAGAGTGAGTCATATTAGTCTTGGTGTGTTATTACTGTCATCATTAACCCCCTAATGACCGGAAAAGCTCTAGTAATTAATTGCAGCTAACGCCAGACGATTTTATTCAGCTGAGAGTGAGTCATAGATGCCTGAGTGTTAAGATGAGGAGCTGATACCTAACCGAGATGAAGCAGGCGACACAGATAGATAGACAGATAGATGCACTGGATAATTGAAAGAGGGGAAAAATATTGTTAAAAATTATACTGATGGATTAATAAGAGGTCAGAGAGGCATACAAATAAATAGACAAAAGAAAGGCAAAAATATGAACTGAACAAGAGTTAGATTAAAACACATGGACAGAAAGACACACAGACAGAAACCACCACAGCCAACACAGGTAGATAACTGGGTCTGGTGAGTGAGGCCCGGTTTCTTTTATATATTTAATGTCCCTGTTATTTTCTAACCACATTTGTGCAGTATACCTTGTTTCATTTCGTATTTTTATAATGCTCTCTCTCTCTCTCTCTCTCTCTCTCTCTCTCTCTCTCTCACTGTCAAACGTAGGAATCACTACACAAAGCCACTACTACAGTAGAGTTACTGGCCGTCGAGACATATGGTCAGTGAGTGATTTTGTGGCCATCTTAGATAAATAGATAGATTATTAATGGATAGACATTGGTATGTAGATAGATAGGTAAGTAATTCGATAGATAAAGCCACACGTAGATGGACTAAAAATAAGACAGAGGTGGTGAGAAAAAAAACATATGCAATAGATAACTCTACAGACTGATTATGTATACATAGATATTTAGACACATTTTGAAAGACTGAAAGCTTTAAGCTTTAAATATTTAGGCAGGTGGACACAAACAAACTGACCAACAAATGGACTGAATGAATGATGAAAGATATAGGTATTTTGATAGATAGTAATATAGGTAGACAGATAAACAGATAGATAGATGAGTCGACAGATAGAAATGCAGATAGATGGATGAGTAGTCAGATAGATAGAGAGATAGAGAGATAGATATATAGATGGACGGACAGACACACACAAAGAAAAGAGTGCTTGGTCGAAATTTCATTCATTGGTTCATTCCTTCATTTTCGTCACACAAAAGGAACAGAAGCCACAGCAGATACATAGATACACAGACAGCAAATAAACTTTGGCTAAATGGAGGGATTAATAACAAATTCATGGAATATTACCCCAAGGCAAATAAATGGCTAGAAGTATGCGAGGGGAAAATGAGGTGGGGAACATAGGACATCGTACATCTGAACATGGAGTCAGTGTTACCAGATGAAATCTGGGAGAGGCAAATCTGAGGTGTGTAAGAATACTTGTGGCCAATACATCCACACTGTTATTGCTACCACCACCACCCCCTCTGTGCCTGCCATTACCCTAACACACTGATACATAGATAAATATTTATCCTCTAACACCCCTTCTCCAATGAGCAGGCTTTTCCAGAACCTCTTCCATTCCTCGGGTGCTACTCAATTAATCCAGTCATTTGGACACACTACCCACAAACAGTTGACTACACTCTCTCCTCCACATCATATCATAACCACATATAACCTGAATGGTGACAGCTTACCACGAACATTACAACATCTGCACAATAACGCATAAATCTGACAACAACTTACAATAAACACACGTAAACACAAACACACATATACCTAACGACTGACCATAGTGGACATATACCAGAAAACAGTTAACCACAAACCCACTTAAACACACGTATACCTGATAATCTTCAACGAGAAACACACTTAAACATAAACACATGTGTACCTGATAATCTTTAACGAGAAACACATAAACACATGTATACCTGATAATCTTTAACACAAACATACTTAAACATAAACACATGTATACCTGATAATCTTCAACGAGAAAAATACTTAAACATAAACACATGTATACCTGATAATCTTTAACGAGAAACACAGTTAAACATACACATGTATACCTGATAATCTTTAACGAGAAATACACTCAAACATAAACACTCATATACCTGATAAGAGTTAACGATAAACACATATCAACACAAACGGGAAAAAATATTTCTGAAAAAATTAACAATAAACACATTTAAATATAAACATATATATACCTGAATACAATTAGACATACTGAAACATAAACACACTAAAACACATTCCTTACAATAATTTACCATAAACGCTGTTAAACGTAAACACACTAAACTATATATCTGGAAACAAATTAACATAAACACAAACACAAAACCACTAAATCATATACCTGACAGCAATTTAACATAAACACCTATAAACCTAAGCACAGTAAACATATTCATGCCAACAGTGTAAGAGAAATACACCTAAACCAACACAAAGAAAACAGAACCCCAACACACAGACAGGAGGAGGCTCCAGATTCGTCACCAAAAAACAAGGCTTCCATTCCTACCATCAAACCGGGTTCTCTTTTTTTCCTGTTTTCGGTTCCTTTTTTTTTTTCATTCTTTGTTGGCGTCCAATCATCTGCCAGGTATGGTGTACAGTTACCACCAGAAGTCGTGTCGCCTCTGCCGCCATTCTCTCCATGGCCTTTGCTAATCAGTCCAGTGAACCAGCAACAACCGATGTGGATGTGTTGATAGGGGTGTAGACCAGTGGCATCAGTGTCGCCTGGTACGGCTTCACCACACGAATTTTTTTACTTCAAGGAGAGAGAAGCAGGAGAGGCGATAGTATTTTTGATGCTGACTGTACATGGCGTTGATTATATTGCAATAGAATAAGTTCGGGTTGTTGCAAGTAAATAATTTTATACCCAGTCTCTCTCTCTCTCTCTCTCTCTCTCTGCCAATCCTCATGCCATGTAGCCAACTGTGTCCATAACCCCTTCAGTACGGTGAGGTCTTCTTCACTGTATTCTTGCTATCCACACAGTATTTTACTCAGCTCAGGAGAGACTTTGTGAAGTAGACGGGTTTGCTGCAGCCTTCCTTAACCACCTTCACTACTAGGCTGCTCTCCTCTGCCCAATATAATCCTCTCGCCCCACCAACAACAACACAAAAATACTCTTCTCACACACAACCTTATCTCCCTCATTCATACTGTATTTACCTTCTCTATCTTATCTATTTTCTAATTATTACATTTACAGCTGTTGTGTACTCATGCCGTTTATCAGTGGGAAATCTGGCTCAGATGATGATGATGATGATGATGATGGACAGCGACGATGATGATGGCAAAGACGACGATAACGAGGACGACGATAATGATGATGACTGCGACGATGATGATGGTAATGATAATGCTGCTGATGATGATAATGGTGATGATGACAATTAAGTTTCAGGTCAATTTTATCTTTCGGATGATGTCTGACTAGAAGACTGTGGAGTAAAGAGATGAAATACTTTGAATTTATATGTAGACAGGGAGAAATACATTATGGTTACATAGGAGGAACAGAAGCCACACCGGCAGTCACTGGTACATAACTGGGTCTGGATAGAGACGGCCAGGGATTGAAACCAACGTTGCTTTGAAGGCTTCTTTTTTTACGTAAATCATACTAGATTTGGTGCCTGATCCGTTATCTTGGTTAATAGTAATTCTCTCTCTCTCTCTCTCTCTCTCTCTCTCTCTCTCTGTAACTGCTCTAGCATGGATCGGGTTTCCTACGTTGTTCACACGCACCTTCGTTACTTCCGCAGCACTCACACACTTGTATAATGCACACGCACTTTTCAGTAACCCACACTCAGAACCTAGCCTTTGGTCAAACACTGCAGACGCACTCAACGTGCTCTCAGAAACGCAATATAACATTGAGGAAAGCACCCATGGAGACTAAATGCACACACACACACACACACACACACACACACACACACACACACACACACATACCGATTAGTAACAAATTGCTAGAGAAAAAAAGATTGATATGTAGATGCAGAGAGAGAGAGAGAGAGAGGGAGGGGGGGTGTTACCGATGGATAGACAGATACATGTTCAAATAACCCGACATGGAAACGAAGATAACTGAAACAGAAACAGTGTCTTATGAATGAAGGCCTGATAGACGGGTTAACGGGTATAGTGCTAAATGGACCGATAGACAGACAAATAGAAAAAGGGATAAGGAAATAGATGGATATATAGACAAAACTGATGGTTACATAGATTATTTTCCGCACATATGTCTGGCAGAAACACCAATACCCAACACAAATGGATGTCCGGGTATGGACTGGGAGGACCCGGGATCATACCCAGCCGCGAGAGATCCTTTTTCTATATCAGGTTAGGGTTCAAAATTGGGCTCGTTTTTGCATTTGTCACAGTTGATATACGCAGTAAGTGTAATCTCTCTCTCTCTCTCTCTCTCTCTCTGCCAATCCTCGTGCCATGTAGCCAACTGTGTACATAACCCCTTCAGTACAGTGAGGTCTTCTTCACTGTATTCTTGCTATCCACACAGTATATTACTCAGCTCAGGAGAGACTTTGTGAAGTAGACGGGTTTGCTGCAGCCTTCCTTAACCACCTTCACTACTAGGCTGCTCTCCTCTGCCCAATATAATCCTCTCGCCCCACCAACAACAACACAAAAATACTCTTCTCACACACAACCCTATCTCCCTCATTCATAATAGCCTTCTTTATCTTATCTATTCCCTGATTATTACATTTACTACTCTTGTTTATTCATGCCATTTATCAGTGGCAATTATGGTCCGGTTGATGATGATGATGATGATAGCTTTTAATTTTGTAGATGAGTTGACTGTTAATAATATCAAGCAACAGGGTGCTAGAAGGTACATGAACTGCACTGAGTTGATATATAGACACATACAGAGATAGATGCATTTTGCTTACATAAAACCAACAGAAGCCACACCGGCCAACACTGGTAGATAACTGGGTCTGGATGGCGAGGCCCGGGATCGAAACCACATTGTACACGTGGTTTCTTTTTTAATCGATCATTGCCTGATTTTTCATTACAGTTTTACGTATAATTCTCTCTCTCTCTCTCTCTCTCTCTCTCTCTCTCTCTCTCTCTCTCTCGTGTATGTGAATTAATTAGCAGTGAGGAGGGCCTCTTCTAATGTTTTCCTCTATTCATGCAGTCTTTCATCCATACTCCAGCACTCATATCCACTAACTCCTGCACTCACACACGCACACACTAACATGCACACTTAATATCCATATACCGTACTTTATCCACTCCAGACCATCACACACACAGACACAAAAACATGCTAATACAAGCAAGTATACACACACACACACACACACACACACACACACACACACACACACACATCAACAATGCTCTCCCTCCACACTCAGCTTCACACACACAGTTTTCAGAAACTCACTCTAATCCTACGCATACTTACATCTACTTTCCAGTAACACAGTTACCTCGTCCTCAGACTTCCTCTCCTCCTTCTCTCACATATAGCCTACCCACCACAGCCAACCATACTAACCTATCCTAAGAACATATAGGTCAGAGTGGAGAAAGCTGGCGTAGATCTGTGTCATGCAGCTGAACGATACTGGATGATGTTAATGATGATGATGATGATGATGATGTTGATGATGATGATGATGATGATGATGATGGTGGTGATGAATTACAAACATAATGAAAGAAGAGCATTCGGGGGCTGAATGCTAATCGCCCGCCAGAATATGCTGTTGGCTAAGTCCAAGATTCTGGCCATATCTTGATACCCTGAAGGTTTCATCCTGATAGCTCAAGCCGTTCAGGAGATATAATAGGAACACACACACACACACACACACACACACACACACACACACACACAAGCGGGCATAACTAATATCGCTCCGCCTTGTAAAGGCTAATAAACAAAAGTCTCTCGGGCAGATCGGAAGAGGTTTCGATTTTAAGCAACCTTTGAGGTTTCTCTTGTGTTCTTGATATTTTATATTTTTAATGTATATTTACACTTTTCCCTCAGTGGTGATATTTCGTGACAGCATTTTTTTTTTTCAATGCTTTATGTTGGTGTTGTGAATTAATGGCTTCATACACACATTAGGCTTGTCACTCCGTGAAGAGCCACCAATACTGGAAAGAACAGTATTGAAAAGATGACAGGGAGGACAGGAGGAATAAAAAGACTGGAGGACAGACATAGAAAAAGAATGATAAATGTGAAGGAAGAAGTAGGCCACACTACGTCAAGTGAGTGGATGACTGAAGCCACTATCTATCACCTGGAAAACAAGCTAATGATTATTAATTTTAATCTTGTAATACTAAAACGATTTTATTCAACTGAGGATAAACAGGTAGACGGAGGCCCATAGATAGCTAGGTGGACAGACAGATAGATAGATAGACAAACAGTTACACTGTTAGTTAGGCACAGATAGATAAACAGATAGACATTTAAGATGATGAAAGCAAAAGAAAGACAGAAAGATCGATAGACAGATAGACAAGTATACAGATAAACAGACAGATAGATAGTAACAAAGACAGATACAACGATAGATAGATAGACAAAGGGATACATAAATACATTGCTAGATATAATAGGCATATAAAGAGGTACAGTCGTGGTCATTCATAATCACCTATCCTCCGGTAACCCTACCTCAGGCTGGCTCCTTTATGCGTGGCAAGTCACAGTGGAGTAAGAGGGGCCGAGAGGGAGGGGCCAGAAAGAGAAGGGAAGGTGGGTGGGGGGACGAGCGATGGTGCGGGGGTGGGGTGAGGGAGAGGAGGGAGGGGAGGTAGGGGAGGGAGAATGAAATGCGATATGGTGGTCACATAATTTGTCTATTTTCTTTAATTCAAGGCATAGTATCCATCCATCCATCCATTGCCAGACGCCATGTATCCCAAATGGGGTGGCCAAGGGCTTAGAGTTAATTGTTTTACAGGGAGGGGCACTAATCCTCCACCAACCCCACTTGACACGTAGGGATGCCAACAACATCTGGTGTTCCCAGGCGGTCACCCATCCAAGTACTAACCAGACCCAACGTGGAGTTAATATTCGGTAGATAATGTTACATTACACCTTGTATAGTAACGTCAGATAACAAGCTCAAGGGCTGGCTCGTGAGAGAAATTTACTGACATGACAGATCAAACATTAGTGCGGAGCCAGATATTTGTATTTATCCGCGTATTTTGACCAGATAAAGAATGGAACCTGGATGGCTTTGACTTCCGTAATGTTTGTGTAAGAGACGTCCTTTACCCTCACATGTAATTAGTTTTGGAACTAAATATCATATGCAAGCTTTGACATGGCAGTTTCCACGGTATACATGATCATCCTCTCGGTATACACTCCCTCTGTACAGTCACCATCCTAACTACTTTATGGCATCTCTATATGAAAAGGCTTCTTAAAATAATTGTGCATAAAAGGTAAATAAATCTGATGCCTGTGCACATGGGTTGATATAATAATGAAATCTCACAATCTGTTGCTTGGACTCCATGCTGGTATGGGTTTGAATGGCCGTCCAACAACCCCCCAACACCCTCTCATCACCTCGGAATGGTATTTTCCTCCGAAAAACAGCTATTAACAAATTGATGGACAAGTGGACAAGGCAATAGTGTGTTGTCTGGAAACTTCTGGCTCTGCACTAATGTTTGATCTGTCACGTCAGTATACTTCTCTCACGAGCCAGACCTTAATATCACCATCCATCTAAAGCTTATCTGACGTCGCTATACAAGGCAAAATGCAGCATTACCTACCGAATATTAACTCCTTTATATAATGCCCTGAATTAAAGAAAGGCACATAATGTGACCATCACTTTACATTTCTTTCTCCTTCCCCTACCTAACCTCCCTCCCCTCCCTCACTCCACCCCCGCACCATCGCTCGTCCCCCCACCCACATTCCCTTCTCTCTCTGGCCCCTCCCTTTCAGCCCCTCTTACTCCACTGTGAGTTGCCGTGCATAAGGGAGCCAGCTGAGGCACGGGATAGGTGATTATTTATGACCACGACTGTACGCGTTGCACGAATATAGTAACTGAGATAGTATAGTATTTGGAGGACAAGATATCATCAGGAGTTGATTTGCTGTATATTGAGATAAATAGGCACAATTTGTAATCAGAACATTTATCATCGAGTGGTCGGTCAGGCGGGAAAAAGTGCGATGTCACTGAGCGATGATTACAAGGCAGCATCAAACGCTACCGAGACCATTGCTTTGTCTTTAGGGGAAGAAAAGTAATCGCTTAAAATTGCAGACACAAAACTTACAGGTAGTGGATACGTAAAATTAAAGATTGTTAATATTCTCATGGCAACGCTGGATGGTCCTCCCAAAAGCAAATCCCCATCACTAAGAGAGGCGATTGTCCCCACCTAACTCAGGGAAGTTAGTAAGCTCCACAGATGCACAAATGTTCTTCAGTATCCCCTTTTTTCCGAAACTAGGCTAGTGAGTTACCGTTTGGGTTTCCGGCATTCCACTGGGTTTACGTGTAGATGAACCTGGGTTTTTACCACTACTATTGCTACTACTACTACTACTACTACCATCACTCTTGTAGTTGCTGCTGCTGCTACTATTAGTGTATAATTGATGGTGTGGTTGGACGCAGTATCCCATAAAATAAGAAGACCAATTGTACCACGTTTGAAGTGAGACGGTGAAGAAACGAAGGACTGACAACAGGCTGGAAATAGGAAAATTAAAAAAAGGGGGGGGGGGGAATCATAATGATCACTTTAGTATGAAGCTTATAACCAAATTTCGGTGAAGAGCACTAGGTAAAGGTCCGATATGTTGAGAGAGAAACAGTAAAATTTATAATAAAATCCAAAAAGATGACCAATGGATGGCACTCACACAATGCAAAACTATTAATCGCGATTTTGGCGAGCATGATGAAGGACAAATATCTGCACTTATTCTTCTTTTGGGAGGATATTAAAACTGTGGAGGTTGTGTAAATGCGGTTATTAGGATGTGAATTATCTTTGAATTTAATGGAAATGGAAACCAGGGGCAAGATTTTGCAAAGAAAATGGTATACAACTGGAATAAACACTGATCTCCGAGACAATAGTGGAATATAAAGAACACACACACACACACACAAACTTCCTCCCCCCCCCCTCTCTCTCTCTCTCTCTCTCTCTCTCTCTCTCTCTCTCTCCCTCTCACTCTCTCTGTCAGGACCTAATGAAAATCCAATAATGTATGCACTTACTTCAAGGCATTCTCTGCTTTTATGAATAATGATGCAATGCCAGTGCCACTGTCATTAATCTAGATGCACATCATCATCAACTTTACGACAAGCTGGAATTATCATATACAGTATATTACGGTGGCTGGTGCTAATCTCACTGGCACATGTAAAATGGTTATTACTTATTATCACCGATTCATCATCACCATCATTGTCATGAAGTGGATCTTTTATTAGTCCTCTGTATGGCATGGGCGTCTTCCTGCTTTTTTTAATTCTGTTCTTTTAGTTGTTATCTTGTTCCATCGCATCCTAGCAAATTTACAGATAACACCGCAAGTCGCAGATATTATTTTACAGCTTTGAAACAAAAAGTTAACACATTATCCTATCATATGGCACACCTAATGTCTGACTTGCCTCGTATCTCTGACTGCGGTAAAAATAATCTTGTTGTTTTTAATGCATCAAAGACAGTTCTTACACATATCAACCAGTCAAAATCTACCACAGGAGTACCCACTAATGTTTAATAATATCCAGTTCAATCCTGCATCATCCTTGAACATGCTAGGGGTTTCCTTCACTCGGGACTCATCTTGGAAAGATCATACTACATCTCTTGTAAAATCTGCTTCCAAGAGATTAGGTGTGCTAAGCCGACTCCGTACCTTCTTTACCTTTGTACAGTTGTTGACCTTATACACGGGATTTATTCGCCCCTGTGTAAAGTACAACTCTCATGTGTGGGGAGGCTCCCTACATACAACTCTTCTCAATAGGGTGGAGTCAAAGGCTTTTCGTCTCATTAACTCTCCTCCTCTTACTGGCTCCCCCCCAACCTCTGTCTCTTCGCCACACTGTTGCATCTTTATCTCTCTTCAGAGAGATAAAGATGCAACAGTGTGGCATCAATGGTCACTGCTCCTCTGAACTGTCTGCTTGCATCCCTCCACCTCTACGACGGGCGCGTAGCACCCGTCGAACAACAAACTCTCATCTCTTTTCTGTCCAACTCTCTAATGCAAGAGTTAACCGTTACTCCCAGTCTTTCATTTATGCAACAGCTCAACTCTGAAACTGTGTCCCTCTGTCTGTATTTCCTGCTTCCTATGATCCCCAGTCTATCAAATGCAGTGTGTCCAGGCATCTCGAAATGAATGGATCTTGAATATGGATATCAGTTGTATTGTTTTTGTTTTTTTCTAGGAAGGAACGTTTTGCGGGCTCCTGGCCTTTGGTTCTTCCTTCCTTGCATTAAAAAAAATTATTATACAGTGCAATATCGAACCCACTAAATTATACTGACTACCTCTTATAACCACCCTCTGAATACCAGTGATATAAATCACCCGTAATTTGTGAGCGAGCATTCAGTTTCCAGGCCACAACTCAGCATGGCGAAATACTCTGACAGTCAAATCACCTGAATTCACGCACACTAAAACTTAGCCACTCGCAACACACGCCTTCCCCACCAGTTCGTGACAATTTTCAACACTGGGGTGATGCAGGCCGCAGCCCCTAACTTGTTAAATGTGAGTTTCAGCCATAGCGACCACTGCCTGACTCAGTCATGAATCGAGCTACAGTATTGTATATCTGAACGGGGTATATCCGATACAAATCTTCCGCAGCATACAGGAGGTGCAGGCTACCGTCAGGCTTTACCGCCGTCCCCAAACACGCACGGACACGGACAAACTTACTGCTTCATGTTGCTCTCTGCCACCACCAGCTTACTCTAAATCTACACCCATTCTTTTTCCCTCTGCCATACCTCTGAATACTCTGGCTGCTTCATCCTGACACAAACACGGACTGGTGAAAGTAACATTAAGTACTGTTATTAACTATTAGTATAATGTTCCCTTTTCAAACCCACTACATTTCTCGTCCTCAAGAATGGTAATACTATCATTCTTTTTTTCTATTTTATTTTGCTTCCATATTCTTGGTGTTTGAAAATAAAGCACTTAGAAGAATATTAGGAGTTAAGTGGTGGGAAAGGATACCAAATAGTAGAATTAGAGAAATAACGGGAGTGCAGCCGATCGATGAATATGTTAGATTCTCACGATGGAAGTGGCTAGGACATGTGTACAGGAGACAGGGAATAGTACGAGGTACACCAGGGTGGGTGGCACTTGGTAGGAGAGGTAGAGGAAGGCCAAAAGAGACGTGGGTGAGGACAATGAGACGGGAAGCTGGAGATGAGTGTTGGGGAGATCTTGAGGAGTTAGCACAAGATAGGATGTGGTGGTGTGAGTTCATCGAGGCCCTATGCGTCCCCGAGGGTGCCACAGGAAATGATTGATTGATTGATTGATTTCCTTTCACACAAAGGGTACAAAAGACCTCCACACAGTCTTAGATAAGTTACTGTACAGTCGGTCATCACAAATCCTTCATCTGTGCCCTACAGGTCTTTGCCCATTATCTTTCAAAAGTATCCGTATGAAAAATAGACAATTCTTCAGTGTCACCCTCTACAGCAGATCAATGAAATATATCCTACTTTTTGAGACAAAATACTTCTCATCATTTGAATATCACTATAGTGGCAGATTCAACAGAATAGATGTTAAGGGCGAAGGTCAAGGTCGTAGGGCAGAGTCAGAGATTTGGCCATGAAGAGAACGCTGAGAGTGGGTGTTACAGTATCTGCGTGTTCATTCTTGCTGCTGTTGTTCTTTTATCTTGCAAGTTTCTTTATCAGACAGCATTACCTTAGACGAGGCAGCCACAAGCATTTTGTCAACTGAATATTATCTACGTCGCCGGCAACTTTAATTGTCTGCGGTACCTGTCTGTGTCAGGCGTCTGGAGGTGTCTGTTTCTGGTGTCTGTGGCAGTTGTCTGGGGCAGGACTCTGAGAGAGGCGGGTGTTGTTAAATTATTAATGAGACAAATATTTCTTCGCAGCTACGTGGTGGGCTCTTTGCCGTACCTACAGTAGCTTATGGATGATGACGCTAACCTTATACACCACACAACATTAATCTTTTACCGCTGGGATGATCGTTTAAGTGTGTGATGCTCCCGATCCCGAATCAACCCGGCAGCAAGACTCTTAGTCGTAGTCACCGTCCCCTGTGAGACAAATAATTTCAAACGCTCTCCAAAGCATTCGGGAACTAATGCCAGAGTAACTTGCTTCAAAACATCTTGTTCAATAGGGTACTCAACACTACTTACCATGTCAAACCGATTGGGAACGGCCAGTGCATACCTATAAATACAATCCTCATCCCTGTGTTTTACAAGATAGAACCAATATACGAGGCATATTGGGATTCCTTTAATTTTGATTTGCAGTCTTCAAGAAGCGACAACTATGTCCTCAGTAACAACAAACTCTAAGCTTCAGTAAACCCTGCACCTCTGAATGGTTTTCCACTGAACGCTTACGTGAATGTGATCAATCTCCACATCAACCTTAGCAGCACTGGAATACCTAGTCCAGCAGTGAAGATGAGGCTGGTGAAACCAGTATCCAAAAATTTTCATCTTACAAGATTTTACGTATTCCAGAAAGTAAGAACTACAAATAACAATTGGTTCCAGAGCCATGTGGGCCTACCCATTCATCAAACCCCTTCCTAGGAGTAATAATGACTGCATTTAGGTTAAACAAATCAAATAGTGTATCCTGCGAGGAACACTGTTCCACGGCTGAGTTGAGTTAGATGTAAAACGGCTATTTCCTTTCAAGACCTGTCCTCTCAGTCGAAGCATACACCTCTGTTAGAGAAAAGCCAAAAATGTGCTTCAGCCTCAGTACCATTATTCACTTATCAACCAGAGTAATCCTATTGCCAGAAAGGCAACGCAAGCAGAATTCGCCACAACAGCACCCCTAAGATGGTCATCACTGTCGCAGCAGGACCTGCAGTTTATGTAATCATTGCTACTAATCTCACCATAGCCAGACTGTCTCGCTTCAGAAAGTTCAGATATGTAGACAACAAGTCGTCACATCTCTCATGACAGCAGATGCAGTTGGTCGTTCTACATGAGGTTTAAAATTTTTCAAACCCCCACTTGAAGTGTTCTTCAACCTCTGAGCAGCAGATATGGTGAATAAAGTAATGTGATCTTTTCATGATAAGTCTTATGAGGAAGAAGCCTCAAGGATATTAAAAGATGATGACAGGCCTTGTTACGTGCTTTTGAAAAAAAATAAATAAGTAAATAATTGTAGGAACTTTTGTCGGGTTTAAAGATGGAGAAACTCAATTTTTGATGTATTAAAAATAATATAGCATGACTTATTCCACTCAGATATATTGGACATTACTTCATATCGCATATCTCTTCAGGCTACTGATACTCTCCCACCACACTCCGTACACACACCACAATACACCCTAGCCATCCCCCACCATCCCACTTGCCTCCGTCTTCACTCAGTTCCACACATTAAGTTGCTCAGCGGAACAAGTAGGCGAGAATTACAGCTTCACCCAGAGGAATTATCGCACATAAATCTTCAGCTCAAGCCCGGAAGCGCGATTCCTGTTCGGAATATAACTCTTGAATATATACCCTCACTTTCCCCACCATTTCTTGCAAATAAACTATCTATGAACTTTGGTTTGGCCGAGCATTACTACCAGAAATGGTAATGAAATATTATGCATTTTTATCCAACCCTTATTCTTATGGCCCGGGAAAATATATTATTGACAGGTGGACAGGAGGTGCCCTGTTTTGCTATATATACGTGTAAAAATACATCAACCAGTTCTTTAATTTTCATTGTGGGCTGAGAGAAGAAGGGGGCAAAATAGGACCAAAAACAGTACACATAAATAATTGTGGGATACTGTTATTACATTAAAGTAATGGATCAGTACACCCTCCAACAGGGAATGCTGGAGCTGCTTTAAGGAAATTAAGTAAGTGCGATTCACAGCCATATGTAGAACACGAACGAATGAATTACTTATTTAGCTATAAAATGGTGCGTTTATAATTGGCAAATATGTTTTCACTTATCATCCAACTTCTTTGGTTACGAAACAAACCTTGTATATCAAACAAAACTGATACTGTTGGATAGGGAAGGTTGCTGATCCATAGAAGATTTATGACGCTGCTTGGGTTCACCCATCTCTCTCTCTCTCTCTCTCTCTCTCTCTCTCTCTCTCTCTCTCTCTCTCTCTCTCAGCAAACTTGGTCAACACAGCAACAAATAAACCCAGACCTAAACCAAGGCAGCTGGTGGATAGCTATTAATTGTATTTCATGATACTGTTTGCATACGTTCTCAGAATATAGTCACCCAGTAGGGCTTGTTAAATATTTCTTGGCCTTTGGCTGGTTCAGCTTCCAACAATTACTCTTACATCTGCCTTGAATTAGATGTAGATTATCTTTCCATCTCTATCCATCTTTACCACACTGTGGTAGGACCCCATATTATATTTACAAATCATAATAGATAGATAGATAAATAGATAGATAGAAGCAGGGAGTCAGATGATGAGAGGTGTTGTGTCTGCGAGAATCGAGCAATGCTAAACATGCTTACACACTCTTAACACTGAGGAAAGCTGACGACAGCGGCCAGTAAGGAGATGATGCAGTTAGCTGTCAGCAGTCCTCTCGTGAGCAAAGACCTAGTCCATCCACGAGGAACACACGTGACACACCCCTGCTACACCAGATTTTAGGAAAGAGAGTTTAGAAGGGGACAAGCGATCCTAGAGACAGGTCACGGGAGAAGGGCTTAGCGATTTGAGAGAGAGAGACAGATAGCGAGACAGGGAGGTAGCTACCCGGGACTTATACTCGTTCCGTGTGAGAGACTTGTTAATATTTCCAAGACAAATAAAAATAGTCCCATACTATTCTTTACCTCTCCTGTCACTATATGACATTTGGTAGCAGCGAACGTATACGAACCTCGTCTACGAATCAACATTAAATTCCTACAAAATATCAAGATTGAAAACAAGAATATCTCTCTCAACCAACAACATAACCAGCTCCTGACGCTTCTCCATCCAGCCCCCTCCGTCTCCCAGATCATCATGCTGATGCAGAGGTCAAGAGATCACACGATGCCTTGCAAGTAGCTTAACGACAAACCAGCAAATCTACGGACATCGTCTCCGAATTAAAAGCAAATTTCTACAAAAGCAACCGAGACTCTACAAGATTAGCTTCAGTTCTACAGTGAATCACTACAAAATACAGCCTACAGTGCAAATAGTCTACAAGTCTACGAAACACTTCTATAATCTTCACGTAACTTCAAGCAGCAACAAGAAGAATATAAAACAAAGCAAGTAAAGAAGAGGAAAAAGGACCACAAATACCTCGAGGAAGAACAACAAAACAAACGAAGAGTGAGACACGACTCATAACCACCAGACCTCACCCTCCTCTCTCTGCTACATCCACCCAACCCCCAACGCTTACGCAGGTGTGAAGAGGTCAATACAAGCAGCAAAACACCAAGTCCATATTCACAACTCGTCTTACTCACCCGTCTTCACTCAAGTTACTCATCGCTACTCATTCACTCACCACAGCTACCAGTGTGGGAAGCCGACGTCACCATGTGCTGAGATGACATCACAACGCGAGTCTGCCATGCCAAGCAACGTGTGACTGACACCAGGCACTTCTCACCCACTACTCATTACTCATTATTCACATAGCTCCTACTCATACTCATTTATATTCACAGTTAAGTTGGAAATTCGACGTTCTATGCTGAGGTTTGCCTGGGACAGCCGTTAACCACTACAAATACCAGGCCATGGAGTTTCCTGAGTAATATCGTCCATCAACACACCACTAGAATTATCAAGAGATCTTCAATCAAACCTGTATTTTCTTCCGAGATCGACTTTTGTATCGACACACCTCTACGATCTGTATCAAGTGGGTAAAATTATACTTGCTCATTTCTTCTCAGTGCTAAAATTAGCTATATTCAACTTATTTACTCATCTAGTTTGCTAGGACATAAATAAACAAGAGGCGTATTTCATAACATCATATCTTAATGACAGGAATATTTTCGCCACCACCCACGTTAATACCAGATGACACACAAATTGCCACAACATCAGACTCACAATTAAGAGACAGCCCACCCCTTGCACAACCCTCACCACACGCTAAAGATAAAGAAACAAATACGGGAGTTTCGGATGATGAGTGGGAAACCCCTCAGACATAGAGAGTGTCGACTTTGCCGCTGCCTTGCATACGTATGCCAATATACTAACAGGGTTCACCGGTCCGGTCATACATATTCCACCATTCCCTCACATAACGATAAACACGTACAAGTTGAATTAACAGGGCAATCATTAAAAATGAATCAAGAACAAATACTGCTGATCTAAAAACCACACCTCACGTTTTTGTGTATCACGAGGATAAGACTGCCCCAAAATTCTCTGGCACAGACAAAGATCGCATTGATGTCATTTCATTAATCAGTCAGTGCGAACAAATGTTCATCAAGCGCCACATACTAGATGAACAAGAGAAAATTGCTATTTTTTCATCTTGCATAAGCCAGGAAAGATGTCCAGCAAGCAATTTATTGCTCTCCGATAAGCTACATCGTGCTAGGACATATGATGAATTTAAAACTGAATTTCTGAAGAAATTTTCTGGAGGTATGAACTTCTTGCCAGGTATAATTCCAGAATTACATAAAATTGTAGATCTTGTAAGGGAGCACACTACAAACCATGTGCTCAGTGAAATAACTGCTGATGTCTCCACAATCAAGAGAACTCTATCAGCTACTCTGGAGAATTCTAATTGGATAACAGATGATGGAAAGATGTCCCCAGACCTCGTCGTGGACATCATTGGTTATGTAGCTGCCTTGTGTAAATTACCTGATAGGACCCTTAAGATCGCCAAAACGATCGCGTACACCCCAGGAATGTGCTTACTAGACTTAATGAACGAGGTAGAGATGCAGTGCAGTAAAGCAGGTGTGGTCGACACACATGCACATTCTGGTAGAATCAGGGTACCTGAGACAGTATCAGCTGTGAAAACATCTACACCGACCCCAAACAGAGAACAAAATCGATCGCGACCAGAAATGAGGCAGCCAAAACAAGCGAAGACGCCTAGAAATCGTTCCCACACGCCTTCCTACAGGCAGTTTCATAAGTTTTCGCGCAGCCCGAGCAGGTCTCGCGCCATAAACAACACTTCTTATGGGAAATCACCTCGTAGGTCACAGTCAAGGGATAGGTCCATTCTGTGTCATTACTGTGCAAAACCAGGACACACAAGGTATGAATGCTTTATCAAGGCAAAAGAGGATAATCAAAAGACACAAGGATTTGGTCCTTACTGTAGGCATCATAGATACCAAGGGCACTGGACTAGTGATTGCAAAACAGTAGAAAAAATTGTGTCTATGTTCAAATCGGGGGAAGACCAAGTCATGACAAAAAACGAACAAACGTAAAGAAGAACAAGGCTAAACTTCACATAGGAGGCATGTTGGGAAATGAGTGTATCTTGATACCAGCGGTATGTGATGATCAAAACGTTTCCTTATTTTTAGATACAGGCTCTCCAGTGAACTTAATAACACATGAAGAACTAAATAGAATTCTTAAAAATAAAAAGAAAATAACTTTTCTGGATGAAGCTGATTTAGATTTATACACAGTATATGGTCAAGAGATTACAGTAAAAGGTATGATAAGATTAAATCTCAGTTTCACAGAAACTACAAGACCATTCTCTGCATTGTTCTATATCGTTGAAAACTTAGCAATTAAAGCTCATTGTTGTTTGTTGAAAGATTCCCTGCACATATAGTGCAGGCCGGGCCATACATTAGCCCGGTCAGTGGTGTATGGGCTGATTAAAAAAGAGTAAGTGGGGAGGACAGGACCTGGGGAATGCCCAGCACACACGTTCTGTCTCCTGACTGTCTTTGTGGTGTGTGTGTAAAGCTCATATGTTACTGGGCTTAAGATCCATGAGAACTGAGAACATAACTATACTCCCACAAATGAATGGAATAGACTTTGATAATGAATTCATAGAGGAAATAACTTCAGAGCCCTCACCGATTGGTAGAAGAGAGCCAAAAAGAATTGGTAATATTAAAGGCTTAAACAAACATACACAAACAGATGAGTGTGTAGATCCACTTACACCAGCAACCCCATCCTCCAGAATTAGTGACCCAGATAACAGTACTGATTTATCAATTTTTCCAGCCCATCTCACTAATGATTTGGTTATACCACCTAATTCATACATGAAGGCTACCATAAAGAGCAAATTACGGAATAGTACTGTTCTTGTCTTAGAAGAATTATGGAAAGGGATTGTCAGTAGAAAACGCATTATGTCATACGAACGACGAAGGGCTAACTCAGATATTCATTATTAATCACATGAATGGGGAAGTTCAGTTGAAAAAGGGAACTTGCATAGTTAATATTGAAAAATGTTTCGCCCCTGTGAAGGAAATAAATATTGGTGGAGTAACAAGTGAGATAAAATCTACGGATAGAGAAAGAATAAAAGAGACTTTAATTCACTCAGGTGAATTTGACGAAGAAATGATTTGTTAACCCTGCTGGAAACACACAGGGACACCATAGCATTGCCCGGAGAACAATTAGGGTGTACTAACTTGATTAATCACATGATTATTGTGCACCCAGAAACACCACCAATTTTCGTACCAGCTTATCGCATACCACACTCCCAACGTACACTTGCAAATCAGTATGTCGATGAAATGTTAAAGCTTGGAATTATTGAGCCTTCAGTTTCTCCGTGGAACGCCCCCCTTTTCTTTGTGCCCAAACGAAATGGAGAAATGCGTGCGGTAGTAGATTACCGTAAACTAAATAATCACACAATACCAGACAGATTTCCCATGCCATTGCTAAGTGATGTTCTACAGAATATTGGTCCTGAGAATAATATATTCTCGACCATCGATCTCCTAAACGGATACTATCAGATTCCGGTATCTCAGGAGTCACGTAAATACACTGCCTTTTCAACAAACAGAGGCCATTATCAATATACAAGAATGCCAATGAGACTGAGGACAGCCCCAGGTACGTTCCAGCATCTTATGAATTACGTATTGTCCGGAATTTTAGGACAAGGAATATTTGTTTATCTTGACGATATTATTATCGCAACGAAGAATATTAAGGATCATCTCAGGAAATTAGACTTACTCTTACAAAAGCTTAGTGATGCTGGATTAAAAATTAAACTTTCTAAATGCAAATTTTGCTTTAAGGAAATAAATTTCTTAGGCCACAAATTAAGTTCTGATGGTATTCACACCACTGATGACAAAATACAGGCAGTGAGAGATTTTCCTGAACCCACTACGACTGACGAAGTTAGACAATTTTTAGGTCTGGCTGGGTACTATAGGTCATTCGTACCACAGTTCTCTCATATAGCCTTCCCTCTATTCCAACTACTCAAAAAAGATGCTGTATTCCAATGGGAAGAAGAACAAAAAAGGGCATTTAACAATCTAAAAATTAAACTAACAAATGCACCTTGTTTAGCATATCCGAATTACACGAAATCATTTCTTATTTGTACAGACGCATCAGTTAAAGGATTAGGGGCTGTACTGATGCAGGAAGATAAAAGAGGAAAGAATCAACCAATTGCATTTGCCAGCAGACAAACAAGAGGTGCGGAGAAAAATTATTGCACTACAGACTTAGAGGCACTTGCAGTGATTTTTGCATTACAAAAGTTTCGAGATTTGGTATATGGTTACGAAATCCACTTATTCACCGACCATAAACCACTGGTGGGTATGTTTAAAGAAAAACTCCTTTCTGGGAGGAGAGCAAGATGGAAATGTACAGTTGAAAACTACAATGTACAAATTCATTATATACAAGGTAAAATGAACATAGTAGCTGACGCATTATCTAGGAACCCGAACACAATTCAGGTCGCGGCGTTAGATCTCAAAGGAAATATCCCAAACCACGAGGATATCGCAAAGGCACAAAGACTTGACCCAGTATGGTCAAAAGTAATATACAAGTTAGAAAGTGGAGATGACATACAATTACCCAAACTTCATGTCCCACTTGAACAATTCACAATGGTCAGTAATACATTATACAAAATTAACTCTAAACAACCAAAACGCCAAAGAAATACTAACCAGTTGGTAGTACCTAATGACATGATACCCCAAGTATTACGAATGATACACGACAGCCCACATGCAGGACATCCTGGAAAGGATAAGACATTCAACCAAGCCCAGCTATTATATTACTGGCCTTCATTACGAAGAGATATAAACAATCATATAGACAGATGCGAATCATGTGCGAAACACAAAGGATACCCAATCACACCTGCACCGATGGGTAATTACCCAGTACCACATCAACCATGGGACGTTGTCGCTGTTGATTTACTCAAGATGCCATTATCATACAATAATAACCTATACTTATTCGTAGCAACGGATCATTTTTCCCGTTATGTCATTTTAGCTCCAATTAAAGATAAGACAGCAGAGACCGTAGCAAAGGCAATAACAGATAATGTAATATGTCGCTTTACTACCCCAAAGGTATTAATAAGTGATAATGGAGGAGAATTTAATTCTGAGATCTTACAAGAAATATGTAAACAATACAACATCAAAAAGGTTAACGTTTTGGCCTATCACCCAGCATCGAATGGGTTGGTAGAGAGACAAAATAAAAAGGTATTAGATGTGCTACGACACATTCTCAGTGAAAATTATGCAAGCTGGGATGATTGGATTCCCAGAGTAGAGGCCTCCATTAATGGGTCTATAAATAAATCCATTGGTGACACACCACATTTCATTATATATGGCACAGATAAAAAATTACCATATGAGCTCCTAGAAGGTGACAGCATGCCTATATACAATTACGATGATTACTCTAAACTCCGTTTACGTGAATTCCAGGACATTCACAAAAGAGTGAAAAAACAATTAACGATGTCCAAGGAAGAAATGACGGAGGCATTTAACAAGAAGGCAAAAGATTCACCTATCAGCTTAGGAGACATTGTTTACGGAGTCATTCATACGAGAGACAATAAATTATCCCCAAAATTTGAGGGCCCATACAGAGTAATTAACATAAAAGCAAACAAAGTTTTAATTAAGTCACTTTCAAGTGGCGAGGAGAAACAAGTTCATATTGACCATTTAAAACGAGTTTCAAGGGAATTATCACATAATTATTCAGCCTCGGATACAACCGAACAGGTGAAAGTACCTCAAGAAACCAAGCAAGAACACAACAATGATTACAAAAAGAAATTAAGGTCATATACCAACCATTCGAACATAGGTGCAACTATTCCAATGAAATCTACAGTACATCATTTACGAGAATTAAATATCGATTTAAACTCCTTCTATAAATGAAATAACAGCCAACCGTAACGCACATCATCACTATCATCAACCACAGCTTTATAGGAAATTAACAGATTTTTTTTTTTTCGGTAGGTTACGATGAAGGGACTTATGCTATGGATTCTCCTCTACATAGTAAGAGTATATGCGCACCTAGACCCCAAGCATATAGTACGACAAGGATGCCTCATAGCTCCAACGGCCACGACTACAATCGTTAAGGACGTCATGAGTACTGAAATAAGTCTAGATTACTTGTATGACTTACCTACTTATCTAGAAAGACTTGCGACGCCGATGCGAACTCTGGACTTCAAGATAGGGAATTATGTTTCACAAGCACATAACACCAAGGAAGTGGATGAAATGGTGAAGTTAGCGAAATGGAAACTAGAACAGGCGAAGTCAACTATGCTCGTCATGATCCAAGATCTCCCATCTTATGGAACGGAGGTACTGAGCGACAGGAACAACATCACACGTACTCGCCAAAAGCGCGGTTTGTTCGATCTGGGCGGCGCAGTTCTTGGGAACATCTTTGAATTGGCTACAGAGGATGACCTTAAAGAAATAAACAACAAATTTAATAAGATAGCTCAGGTACTATCATACCAAGATAAATTCATCACAGGACAAAACTCAGCAATGAAGACAATTGTGAAAAATCTGAAACAAGCAGAAAACTTAGCTCTCGAGAGTGTAGATAAAATAAATGAATTAGAGGGCAACGTTACTCTTTTCCAGCACTTCTCCATCATCACAGAACATATTGACACGATTCTACTACAATTAGAGAACACTAGAGATCGTTTCAGGGCACTTATGCAAGGAATTTCGAATGCTGGTGATGGTAAGATCACAAATGACTTACTCCCAGTTCATGAGCTACGTCAGATAGTTAGTCAAGGCATACATAAACATAAATTGAAGCCATTGTTCCGCAGTAGGGAATTTATGCAATATTACCCGTACTTAGAAGCAACACTAACACCAACATCAGTGATAGTTCATGTACCATTCATCAGTGAAGACCTGTTCACAGTATACCAAATACACCCCTTCCCCTATAGAAACAACAACATTTTGGTCATCATCAACATCAACACAGACACCGAACTCATCATGGTCTCCAAGAGACGAGACACTGTCACTTTCGCAAGTGAGTCAATGATTGAGCGAAAGTGCCGCACATCCTTACATGCTGTTCATCTTTGTCCTGCGTACATTTTCACGTTTCAGCCTACTGATACGGTCCCTTGTGAAATGGCTATCATCAGCAATAACAATATTCATCATCATTGCAACTTCACTTTTGCTCCAGATAAACTTGTACACCATCAACGCATTGGACACTCACAGTTTTTTTATTTCCCTCATAACACATCAGTTTACATAGTCTGTCCAGATATACCACCATCTCATACATCAGCCTCAGGATTATACATAGCACCAGACTACTGTGAGGTATTTACACCATCCATGTCTACTTTATCCACCATCAATCACTACGCCATTATCAACCATACACACAAACATTTCCACCCACTGCCTAATATGAACTTAAACATGAGCACAAGTATTAAGCTGACTTCACCTAAGTTTGAAACTATGCAGCCGATCAATGAAACAATGAAGCCCTGGGAAGATTTGAGTTTGAGTATGTTCAACCCATATTATGTGTATAGCCCAGCACCTACTGTCTTTATAATCGTCTGCATTGTAGTTGCAGTACTGCTGTTCGCAATGCACAGAATGCATGCAAGAATTGCTAATTTGGAGTCATTATTTAGTGGGGGGAGAGTTAACATCACAGTTAACCACCCTGAATGAAGTGTATATATTTTATATATAGTATTAATTATATATAAAAAATAATAATAATAATAATAATAATAATACAAAGAAGAATGACCCATATATGGCAGACCAGTACCATTATCTTTGAATGAAATATTAATAACTCTTACAATAATCTTAATTTTAAACTATTTTTATTCTTGCATGTATGCATTTCACTATAATAACCCAAGTACATACTGTATTACAATTAAATAATTTACTTTAATGCATTATTTCAAATATGTATACAACTTATTTAAAATGTAATATTACTGAATAATCACTATTTACTATGAATAATATATGTATACAATATTCATACAATTATGTTACTTTACAATATTATGTATTTCACTTAATTAGTTTATAAGTTCATTATAATGTGTATGTAGTATGTATTAATATATTATAACTATTAAATGTCGATGGTACGCCATTTTTGCGCGGCCGAGCAGTGTGGTAGGACCCCATATTATATTTACAAATCATAATAGATAGATAGATAAATAGATAGATAGAAGCAGGGAGTCAGATGATGAGAGGTGTTGTGTCTGCGAGAATCGAGCAATGCTAAACATGCTTACACACTCTTAACACTGAGGAAAGCTGACGACAGCGGCCAGTAAGGAGATGATGCAATTAGCTGTCAGCAGTCCTCTCGTGAACAAAGACCTAGTCCATCCACGAGGAACACACGTGACACACCCCTGCTACACCAGATTTTAGGAAAGAGAGTTTAGAAGGGGACAAGCGATCCTAGAGACAGGTCACGGGAGAAGGGCTTAGCGATTTGAGAGAGAGAGACAGATAGCGAGACAGGGAGGTAGCTACCCGGGACTTATACTCGTTCCGTGTGAGAGACTTGTTAATATTTCCAAGACAAATAAAAATAGTCCCATACTATTCTTTACCTCTCCTGTCACTATATGACAACACTTCAGTAGGTCTCCATAACGTACAAATCCATCTTCTCACAAGTACTTCCAGGTACTGTCTAGAAGAAAATTGCAGATCATTTTCCTACCCTAGTTTATCGTTCTGACTCAAGTATTATTTCCATAACACGTGTGCTTCTCACCATCATTATGCTGTCTCGCCTTCGGCGTGCCTCAACTCGTCCTCTGTTTCCAGTCCATTACACTGACATATGGTGCTCTGTTATGTTTTTACTCGCTCATTCCAAGCTCATGAGTGACAATTATTAGCAGCGAAAAAAAAAGACAAAGATAAGAGATAAGGGGAAAGTGAAAGCCGGTGCTGAAGCAGTTCCCAGCCTCTCCCTTCCTTTGCTTCATTAACAGTCCTACTCTCCATCTCAGTGCGCCCTCCAGCATGCTCTCTTTAAATTTATATTGATGCATTTCCAGTTCTCCTTCCCCCTCTATTCCACTTTCCAGCAGATATTTTGGACTATTTTAAGATTTTGCTTCATTTTTGAAAACTACATATTTATTTTACTTAAATTCCAGTTCTCATTTCCTCCCCCTCCGAGTCATTTTTTCAACAGATATCAGTTTTTCATACCGTCTTACTCCCATAACTCAGGTATATAGTCTAATAACTTTCCTCCTGTCCCTTGATCTTTCTTTTATTTCATCTTGGATTTCAAGTATTGTGTGTTCGTTGAGTGTAATGACCTACAATGTTGAGCGATGACTAATAAGCGAACAGACTAACCTACGTCGTGAAGATTGACCCCTGTTGCATCAGCCTTCCCTCCGGCCCATCCCTCTGTGCATGTCAGTGATACATCATGCATGTACAGTATACCAGACTCACACCCACCACCAGAGAGGACTGAATAACCTTTGGGGGTGACTGTCTGTGTCATCTAGAGAAGTGTTTTTCGAAAGGTCTGATGTTTAAATTTTAACATTCATTAGAGAAGGTCAAGGTCAGTTCATGAAAGATTAAGTGCATGACCAGGTCGGGTTAAGCCATACCTAGACGAGTTGACATGAGGCTGGCACAGAACAAGGGTGGACACACGGACCCCATTTCGTCAGGGTGGCTCCATGTCACTCTCACCTCCCACTCATACACACATGCACAGTTGACGGCGGCCTCTGCTACATTCAGTTCCAACCTTGGAAGCCTAACCCAGTGACTGAGGGCAGCCAATAAGAAAGGCACAGAATTAACAATATCAATATCCAAACAGTATTGATCCACTGAGAAAAGAACATACACTTTCCTTTCATTCCACCACCCTGTCTATAATAATCTGAAGAATATTTGACCTTTTGTTTGAAGGATGAACTGTATCTTTATCGTCTCCTCTCCACTTGAACTGGGTCACTGTCATACTGTCATACCTTTCTTTCCAAGGCTTATCTACCAAAACAAGTGTGCAGTCGTGCGTACTTTAGGTAACTGTGACTGTAATATGTGCAAATATTCATCTTCTAGTCGCCCTTCCCCATTTCCTCGATCTGCATTCTCACAACTCCTGTCTTCATTTCTCCAGAACTGCAGGTCCACTTTATTGTATAGTAGCACAAAAGCCCATCTCCGGCTTCACCCACAAGAGGTCAATCCCCACCCACATATTTTTTTCCAGCGATTATTCCTGCACTGGTGAAATTTCCTACATGGACCTATTTTCTCTTATGGACTATTTTCATCAAGGATCTACTTTCACCCTTAGACTGTCTCCCCTTGGACTTGTTTGCCTCATGGGTCTATTTTAACCATGGACCCATTTTTCCCGAGGACCTACATTCCTCTATAAACCTATTGTCAACCATGTACCTGTTTTCTGCTATGGACCTATTTACCCTTCATGAACCTATTTTACCAATTGATTCTTTTTCCTTCGTGATCCTCTTCTCCCCTTGAGGAAACACCACATCCCTACAGGGACCTGTCTTTCTCCGGGGACCTATTTTCTCCATGGACCTTCTTTTACCCATTGTACATTATGTTTCCGCTTGGGTCCATTTTTCCAAGGTGGTTTTTCTGCCATGGACCTCTTTCCCTATGAGCCGATTTTTCCCAGTCCATCCACCCATCTCCCCATTCACCAGCTCCCATTCCTACACATTCATCTAGTGCAGTCTGTCTCAGCAGGACCACGAGTGGGAAATTTCCACCCTCAGAGAGAGAGAGAGAGAGAGAGAGAAACATGTGAAGTTAACGGGAAAAAAAGCAGGCAAAGGAGCCAAGCATGAAAGGGGAGAGGGGGATGAACGAAAAAGAAGAAATAGATGTAACTTCATATTCTGGGTGGGAGGGACATGGAAAAAGTAGCAGATAAGAAACAACGATAAAATCAGTAACACCAAAACCTAGAGTCGATATTGGAGTGACGAGGACAGGAAATAACAATGGGAACTTGATTAACTTTGCGTGTGATGCCATGTTCACTGTTGATTAATTTTTGGACACACGACTCTCTCTCTCTCTCTCTCTCTCTCTCTCTCTCTCTCTCTCTCTCTCTCTCTCTCTCTCTCTCTCTCTCTCTCTCTCATTAATTTTTGGACACACGACTCTCTCTCTCTCTCTCTCTCTCTCTCTCTCTCTTGAAACAGACGCATTCAGAACAGTGAGATAAATACAAAATAGTGACTACTAATCTCTCTCTCTCACACACTCACTCACACACACATACATTTAGTACGTATAAACATATTGAGGTCACATCCAGCAATACAGCAACAACGTGACTTCCTCATGTCAGTCCAGACGTCAGCAGTGTGAGAGAAATGCCACTGTGCAGGGGAAGTTGATGAAAGAACATAGCAGGTACACTTTGCTGTTGCGTGAGATGTAGATGTGGAGTAGGCTGGTTTGTGTGTGTACGTGTGTGTGTGTGTGTGTGTGTGTGTGTGTGTGTGTGTGTGTGTGTGTGTGTGTGTGTGTGTGTATAAAAGGGGAGGAGAAAGAGGTTTGTACTCTGTGGTGAAATGCCAGGGGATGTTAAAGAAATGTGTCTATCGAAGCTCAGAGTTTTCAGGTACGGTGTTCATTGCGGGAATGCAGAGGCTAGAATTTACTTAATATGAGGGAAACAATGAACAGTATTGTAAACTAGTTTGCCCGGGTCTAAGGCAGGCACCGCATTAGTAATATGCAAGCAATTTCTTTGGGCAAGTCCTTTTGTGTATTTAAACTTTAATGTATGAAAGTATGGCAGTTATGGTTAATACAAAACAAACAACCACCATCATCATAGCTACCACCACCATCACCACCACTACCACAGGTACTACCATCACCATCATCGTATCTGCCATCATCACCACCACCACCATCACTAAAACTACTAACCATTTTCTGCTGAATAAACTCTTCTGTTCGTAGCATCAGAGAAATAAGAGACATTGGACTGTAGATGTACAACATTCTCTCTCTCTCTCTCTCTCTCTCTCTCTCTCTCTCTCTGTATGTGTGTGTGTGTGTGTGTGTGTGTGTGTGTGTGTGTGTGTGTGTGTGTGTGTGTGTGCGCGTGTGTGTGTGTGTGTGTGCGCGGGCGCGTGTGTGTGTGCGGACATGAACTCCACTGAAATGCCCCGCGTCATTTTCCGAGTAATATAAGATACGGAATGTTATCGCAGGAAAGTTACAAATTTTAAGGTATGTAAGAGTTGTACACAGAAATCAATAGCCCCTCCCCTAACCATGAATATATATTAATCAATCGAGGCAGTTTTAGACGTGTTCAGCCTCAACACTAAAGAGAAGAATCCTATGATACCAATCATCCAAAAGTGCAGAATATAATATTAATCTTCATGCTAGAAGCAGCTGATGCGATAGGTTATTTGCGCACGAAAGAATGAAACAAGAATTACTAAGTTTTCTGTTAAAGTTTGGATTTTCAGATCGGTAATCTTGGTTTACTGGTCTAGAAAAAAAAAAAAAAAAGACACAGGAGCCTGTCGAATAGGGACCAGAAAATATGCAAGAGTCGTAATTGTGTTATTGATACTCTTGACGGCTCATTTACGGTAGATCAGAACATTCGGATAATTTTCGCATGAAATATCTATTGAACTTGTCTAAAATTACATACCAGCCCGTGCCTTTTTCTGACAGGTAGCAGTTGAAGGGATGGGTGAATGGTACGAACCCACTGCTTGGCAATCTCTCTTCTCAAACAACATATATCACAGTCATACCCAACCTTATACAGTAATTTGTTTTAAAAACAAACTGTCCTGAAAAAGACTGCTTCCCTTTGAACTTCTTTATATTTTGAGGCGCATTTCTTTATTTGTATAGACTTTTCAGTGGGAATGTTATTAGTGCTGATGTAGTGTAGGATGGCTGTGCTGTGTGGTGTGGGACTGAGCCAAACAGCACCAGCAAGAGTGTCACAGAATCGACTGCCTGGTGACAATAAGGAAGGTTAAATCTAATACTGGTATTATGCATTCATTATTCTTTGCCTACAGTATACTAGTTCTCAGAATTATAGTTAGTAGTTTTTCGAGCGTCCTAGATCTTTTTGACACAGCCTTTTTTTATATAAATGATATTGCTTACATTTCATTTACGTCTTTTGACGGTGAACACGATGATTAATAGCTATATAAGTGAACTATTAGAATTAAAAAAGAAAAAAAAAAGATGGCATTCTCTGGCACAATTCATAATTATGATTCTGTCCAAATTACAGCTTTTGATGATGAAAAAATAAAATAAAATGTATACTTACAAGACAAATACAAAGACAAAGGATGTAAAGGCGATACATGAAAAATTTCTGTCATTAGATTCTGTTAGGTGAGGGACTGGGTTAGTGAAGGGAGGCGGGGAGGGTGGCGCTATTAATCACACACAACCACTTATTAACACGACTCTAGTTCATCAAGACAAATTACAGCTTTGATCAACAAACTGACGGTATTAATATATCAGATTAATTAGACAACTATGTGACCGCTGGAATATAAAGAAGATGAAACTCATTGTGATGCTGAGTTACTGAAACAATCGCAATACCTTTAGTACAATGTATCGTCTCGTTTTGTGATGGATTATGAATATATACTGGATGCTGTCGAGATGAGGGTGTCGCGATGGTAGTTGGGGCGTGATGTGTGGGACAAGTGATGATCGGAACGATGTGCATGTGAGATGTGTAGGTGGTTAGGTGGATGATGTAGTTGAGGAATGAACGCTGTGATGAAGATGGGAAGGGCGGTGAATAATTAGGGAGTGTGATGAAGGATGATGAGGAATGGGTAATTGGTAACAGAGGATGGTAGATAGTGTCAAGGCGCTGCGATTACCGATAATATATAGTGAGAGCTGGACTAATACACTATGACGTATAGGGTAGAAAGTGTGTAAATAAATAGATACATATGTCGAGCAGTGAAGGACTATTGATAAAGTAGATAACGTGGTAAAAGTGGGAGGTGTTGATGTGAAAATAAGCATTTGATGAAGCCAATAAGAAAGTAAATTCTGGAAGGTGTACTGTGTGATAAGATGAAGTATATATGCAATGGGAGGATATGAAGTATGAGTGAATACGGGAGTAAAGAAGTCGTGAAATAGTGCATAGGAGAGTGTGGTGAGGGGTGACGGGGTTTGTTGAAGGGTGCGAGAGTTTGGTGAAGGGTGAAGGGGTATTGTGAAGGATGAACGGGTGTGGTGAAGGTGAGAATATTGGGGAGAGAGAGAGAGAGAGAGAGAGAGCAAAGCTTGAATTTTACACTGTACCATTATCTTGAATGTCATTTTATCAGCTTAATA
>NC_136959.1:6241120-6278620 GCF_032717465.1 Coenobita brevimanus
TCGCAACCACTGAACATATGCAGGAGGAGGCAAATATTTAACCCTCTCATGGTGGGCACAACTCTAGTATTCGGTTCCTAGCCATCGCAACCACTGAACATATGCAGGAGGAGGCAAATATTTAACCCTCTCATGGTGGGCACAACTCTTGTATTCGGTTCCTGGCCATTGCAACCACTGAACATATGCAGGAGGTGGCAAATATTTAATCGTCTTGTGGTGGGCACAACTCTAGTATCCGGTTCCTGGACATTGCAACCACTAAACATATGCAGGAGGAGACAAATATTTAACCCCCTGATGATGGGGATAACTATAGGACAATATTCAGTTCATTTCAACTACCGCCACACAACAATACTGAGCTCAAGAAAGACCTCTGGTACTCAAGGGTTTTAACTGGACAGAAACCCTGACAGCCAAGAAGGAAGGAATCGGATGCAGCCACTGACACCCAGGTTTACATCCTGTCTGCTTTGGGGGATTTCTTTTATATTTGTAGATTTGGTACTTTTTCCTTGGTATCCTGCTGTATAAAAGGTACTCTCTCTCTCTCACTCTCTCTCTCTCTCTCTCTCTCTCTCTCATAACTAGAGTGGCAATGCGTGTTATATCGTACACTGTATTCCTCTTTCCTTACGAAGTCTTTCTCCCATTTCTCAGCACGCTCACACTGACAGTACATACAGTCACTATATTAACCTACACTCGGAATTCAGACATTACACACACAATTAACTTGCACTTAACTCTCATCCAAACATACTGTACATACTTACCAGCACTCGCACTAAAAAATGAGCCTATTTTACACACACACACACACACACACACACACACACACACACACACACACACACACACACACACGCGCGCACACACGCGCGCACACACACACACACACACACACACACACACACACACAACACAATGAGTTCCCTTCACATTCACCTTCACACTCGCACTTTTCAAAAACTCACTCTTATTCTAGGCACACTCACAACTACTTTCTGAAAACATAGTTCCCTCGTTCTCAGACCTCCTCTCCTTCTCCCACAAATAACCACCACAGCCACCAAGGAAAACAAACACACTAACATATCCTAACAACAAATAGGTCAGAGTGGAGAAAGTTTCCACAGATCTGTGTCATGCAGTGGAAGGATGCTGGATGATGATGATGATGATGATGATGATGATGGTGAGGATGATGTTGCCGATTACGACATCGACGTCGACGATAAAAGTGATGGTGATAATGATGATGATGAATTACAGGCACGCTAAACAGAAGCCTGACGGCCAAACCGGAAGAGGGGCCTAATCAGTGACATAGATCCAGGTTTCGATTCCGTACCTGCCCAAAGGTTTCTTTTATTTTTTCATTACACGTATGTTTATTTTATATAATTCATTTAGTATTTACACTTCTTTCTTGGTGAAGGTAATTCTCATTATCCTCTTATATATTTAGCTTAGTTATCAGTCCTACGAAGCACAATAGTAACATATTCGGCAAAGCGCCTTATTCCACTGAAGAATTGAGCATCTCTCTCTCTCTCTCTCTTTAACTGCAATGGCAATGGGTCAAGTTGCTTCCATTGTTCACGCACTCCTTCATCCATTTCGCGGCACGCACACACAATGTGCACGTACTTTCCAATAACCTGCACCAAGAATCTACACATTACACACGCATTCCCCATGCTCTGAGTTCACATGCACGCGCGCTCGCGCGCGCGCACACACACACACACACACACACACACACACACACACACACACACACACACACACACACACACACACACACACACACACACACACATAAGAAGGACAAGGAGCAGAGCATGTACTGAAACACACACACACACAAACACACGCAAAACACATTCTCTCTCTCTCTCTCTCTCTCTCTCTCTCTCTCTCTCTCTCTCTCTCTCTCAGATGAACAAAATCTTTTGGCCTTACCTGCAGTACTAAAGTTATCCTGATCTTTAGACAGTTAATGGTGACAGTATTGACACCCTCAGCCTCAAACCACTCACTCTCACAGCAATAACACTGTTGTTGAAAATATACCCTGGTTGTGATGGCCAAAGAGTTATTTATATACTGCATGTTACCAAGACTACTTCTGAGCATGGAGTTGGGTTCCTTTAACTTTGGAATGGATAGGTAGATGGATAGGTAGGCAAACTGATGGACAGATAGAGAGATATAGAGGCAGATAGATATAAATGCAGATAAAATGAAGAAATTCGTACACATCCCTGGAGATTTTTCATAATAATAGATAGATAAGTTGATATATAAACAGAGAGACGAAGAGAAATAGACAGGCAGATAGGAAGGCAGATGGAAGGATCGATAGTTTGATACAGAAACTGGTAGAGATACAAATAATAAATAAACAGGAATATGGTCAAACAAACAGATCAACTGACAGGCAGGCAAACAATATGCAAAGACAGACAAGGAACCTCAAGCATGACTAAACAAATGCATACACAGATAAACAGTAGCGAGAAGGGACAACAGCGGTAGATAAACCGAAGGAAGAACAGCCAACAGTGGTAGATAATGAGAAGGAACAACAACCAACAGTGGTATATAAACAGAAACAACAACAGCCAACAATGGTAGTTAAACAGAAGCAACAACAGTCAACAGTGGTAGATAAACAGAAGCGACAACAGTCAACTGTGGTAGATAAACAGAAGCAACAACAGCCAACAGTGGTAGATAAACAGAAGCAACAACAGCCAACAGTGGTAGATAAACAGAAGCGACAACAGCCAACAGCGGTAGATAAACAGAAGCAACAACAGCCAACAATGGTAGATAAAAAGAAGCAACAACAGCCAACAGTGGTAGATAACTGGGTCTGGTTACTGAGCACCTGGGATCCACCCTTAAACCTCACTCTTTTGTGTATGTGGTATGTGGGGGCACTGACCATCCACTCACTCGTAGTGCTGCTCTCGGGTGCCTGCTCTTTCCTCTCTTCTTTCTTTCTCTCCTTCTGTCGTCTTCTGTCTTTCCTTCCCTCATTCTTTCCTCCTCCGTATGCCTATGAGTGACTCTACACTCATTCTTCTGCTTTTTTTACCTTCATTTTTTCTTCTTGTCTCTGCCTTTGGGTGACTCTACACTGAATGACAAGCCAAATGGTTTCCTGTACACCAGGAAACTATTTACTACGCTGGATGGTAACCATATAACCAAATTATGGCGCCTGGCTGTTTAGTGGGTAATTAAGGTGCTCCAATCGGACTGAGCCAGTGGAGGTTTCCATATCCAAGAGGAAGCTGAGGTTTATTGCTCACATATTCCCACTCAGGGATGAGTGAGGCTTGTCACTCTCATCTTAAATGTCAGGACCAACCCCGGTCTCCTACGCTCGTCATGGGGCAACGCAGAATTAGATGATGATGATTTTTCTTTTGCTTCGGTTCTCTCTCTCTCTCTCTCTCTCTCTCTCGTACACAAATCGATCCATCCCTGTACACTGTGGTGAACATTTGTTCATTATCCATGGTGGATGTTTCTATTATTCATTCCTTTAATACATGGATACATGGGATACAGACCTTTTTAGGCGGGAACCGTAGGACAACTAAGATAGCTGAGTGGCAGCCCAGAGATGGAGTGAGAGGAAGAGGCTGGCAGAGCCCCTGTTGGAAGGAAGAAACCTGTAAATATATTGCACTGCCAAGGAACTAACTTACAGTTAATTGGTCAGAGTGGAGAAAGCTAGAAAAGATATTAATATTACAATGGAATGATGATGGCGATGCTGCAGCTGCTGCTGCTGATGATGATGATGATGATGATTATGAGTGGCAATAGAGAGGTCTAGAGTCGGTCTCTTGTGACAAAAATGGTTGAACTAAGTGACAGAGAAAGGAGATAGGTAGACAGTCAGAATAGACAAGAAAACATATAGAACTGTCCGGATATAAAGGTAAATAGATAAATACATAGATACATAGACAAATGGAACTGCAGTTATAAAAAAAAATGGAATTAAATGATATAGACAAGCTGAATTAACATGAAAGACAAATAGAATCATTGTTTAACATAGTGGGATGTACAGTATAGAAAGAAAGACAGAGATTCTGGTAAAGTTAAAGATTATTTTTTCCATGCATGTATTCTGACAGAATCACTGTTTAACATATTGAGATATATAGACAGAAGGACAGAGATACAGATACAATTGAAGATTACATTTTCCATACAAATACCTGACAGAAATTTCTACAGCCAACACAGGTGGATATCTGGGTGTGGACAGTGACCGCCTGGGATCGAACCCTAAGAAGAGACGAGTTTCTTTTTCTGTATCAAGCCTGGGTTCATAATTAGGTTCATGTGTGTGTGTGTGTGTGTGTGTGTGTTTTACACTGCTCGTATATGTATTTCATAGTCTCTCTCTCTCTCTCTCTCTCTCTCTCTCTCTCTCTCTAACACGACGATAATATTTTCTTCTGGCTTAGGTAACTAGAAATTCGCTCTTAGACTATCGATAGATCCATATGTCTGTTTATCCGTCTGTCAGTGTATCGATCTATCTACTTACCTGCCTATGGACCTAACTATTGCTTTCATGTCTACCTACTTATCTACCTACTTAACATGTTATCTACCTCCCTATCTACCTACTTAACATGTTAATTTGTTTAACTATCTATCTGTTTATCTATCTACCTTTCAGATTATCTGCTCACACTGGCAGAAAGACGATATCTGACGCACAAAGTGAAAAGTGTAAATGTCGATGGTAAAGTTGTAATGGTAGACCGAAAAAGACCTGGGACGAGGTCAACGAGGGTGATCTCAGGAATATGGGGTTGAAAAGGGAGGCTGCCAGAGATCGAGCAATGGAAAGCCGACCATTAGGTACTGGGTGACCAAGACAAACAGATGCGAGCATTTTGGAGCCTTTATACAGGATACAATAATACCTCCAGCAGAGGAAGAACCAGACGATAAGCACAATATTAGTGTTTGGGTGGGTGTTGGTAAAAAATCCCTCCCACCACAACACATCAGCCTCCCCTCATATACGCTGCTTACCCAGAGTGTACATCCACATTGTTATTGCTACACCCACCCCTCTGTGCCTGCCACTATCCTGACGCACTGATACATAGAAAATTGTCCAGGTCCTTAGGGACTAAATTGTGCAGATTTGTCTACAAGCACCAAATTTGGCTCAGATGTAGACCAGAATATACTTATTTCATTTTTGGAGAGCCCCAAGCCCAGCGCTCACTCGGGCCGCCATGTTGGCCAAATCCAAAATGGCTGCCAGCCGATACATGATTGTATCACAACTTCGTAACTAAAAGTCGTAGAATCATGAATGAACTCACTTTTTATAGGTTTTTGACCTCAAGGATTCCAAATTTGACCTCTGTTTTGACATTCTTGGTCATTATAACCTTCCAATGGCATATAAAACGTCAAATGGGATCAAAACTAAGCCAAGTAAACACAAAGTTTTATTTAAATCATTTAATGTTCAACTCCCGAAATACTCCAGGCCCTATATGGCAGATTTGTCTCCAAGTACTAAATTTGGGCCAGATGTAGACCAGAACAGACTGATTTCAATTTTGGAGGCCTTTGCCTTTTGATGTGACCAACATAAATGTGGGCACTTGCGAGAATGGTACCGCGCAAGTGTGTTACAAGGGTGCTGAGCACCAATCACATAGGAACTATAAGAACACATCACTACTGCAAGATCTAATTGACTCTAATCTAGGTATCGTCATTGTTCACACATCCACCTTCACACTTGCACAAACCTGTGCAGCGGACTCCAGCCCTACAGCATTTGCAGTTTCCTGTGCAAGATCTCTCACAGCCACAATGCAGGAGAATGGAACATGCCTTACTAGCATCTGCGAGTGATGGCCAGTATGGTAACCAGATACCATTGTCATCTTTCTGCCAGCCCCAATCACTGAAGTCGGGGATTTCCTGGCAAACTGAGGTTACTTGATTCCAATAAAAGATTGCCTGAAGCAGTGCCCTCTTTATGTGCTCAAACAGCGCTGCTTGAGTGGGTGGTATGTTCTCCAGCGTTTTTGTACCACTTGTAAAAAGACTGTGCCTGGCTTCGTTGACACTGGCCAAAGCACATCCCTTACTGTACATGATTACCACAAATCGTTCCAGCTTCTGCTTTTTTTTTTTTTTTTTTTTTTTTTTAAATAACAGAACGGAGGAAGGAAAAACAAATGGAGAAAAAAAATAATCCATACACCAGATTGCTGGTGTCCTCTGTTCATAAAATGTCTGTAACAGTTAGACTTGAACAGTTGCAGGTTGAAATTTGGAGGAAAACAACTCTGGGGAAGCGAGTTCCAGAGAGATGCAGTTCGGGGAATGAAAGAATTCTGATAGGCTAGAAGTTCTGCAATATGGTTGAGTGACATTCCAGTCATGAGCGCTACCAGATGCCCGTGTAGCACGAGGGAAGGCATGGAGAGGTGGCACCATGGACGCAACTTCATCTGAGCATTTGCCAAAAAAATATCTGTAAAATAATGCAAGGGAGGCAACATTCCTTCTTACTTGGAGGGGAGGTAGTTTATATGTAATGGCAGGGTTGTTAATGATTCTAACAGCTTTATTCTGAATTTTGTCTAGTTGTCTTAATGCAACCTCTCCACAACCATTCCACAAGGGTGAGCAATATTCAAGCTGAGAGCGCACATGACTCTTATAAATTATAGCTAACTGCTCATCGGCGAAGAAGTTACGGACTCTGTACAATAATCCAAGTTTCTTTGAGGCGGTTTTAGCAAGTGATCTGACATGAGAGGTCCAGCTGAGGGCACTGTTAAGTGAGACACCAAGAATTTCAATACTTTTGGAGATGGGAACATTAGTAGCACTCAAGGTAATGTACGAATCTGGCAATATCTGTCTATTAGTAAACTGTATATATTTAGTTTTACTAGCATTAAAAGAGACAAGGTTGTTTTGTCCCCATTCACTGATTGTAGATAGATCTTGATTTATGGAGATGGCTGTATTGAGCTGAGAGGTAGAGATATTAGACTTTGTAAATGGATGTCTGAGTGTGAATGAACTATGTAGTGTTGAGTCATCTGCATATGAGTGAATGGGATTGTGAGTGACAGATAAGAGATCATTAATATGAACCAGAAATAGGGTTGGCGCCAGAACTGATCCCTGCGGCACGCCGGCGTTAATTGAGTGGAAATTCGAATATACATCATCTACTTTTACTCTTATTTTCCTGTCACTAAGATAAGAAGAAATCAAAGGAACAAAAGACGTTAGTCCATAGCAAGGGAGTTTGGACAGCAGGGAACGATGCCATACTCTGTCGAAAGCTTTAGAGATATCAAGAGCTACTGCATGAGTTTCTCCAAAAAGATCAATTGATTGATGGATGGTATGAGTTAAGAGATTGAGTATGTCAATGGTGGATCTTTCGTGGCGAAAACCGTATTGTCTATCATTAATTAAGTTGTTGGATTCAAGATGTTTAACAATATGCTTATTAATTAAAGTTTCAAATACCTTACCAAGAGAAGATGTGATAGCTATTGGTCTGTAATTGGAGGGGTCAGACGAACTTCCTTTCTTCGGAACTGGGTGGATATTGGCTTCTTTCCATGAATTTGGGAATAAAGAAGTACGTATGCATAGTCTGAATAATTTAGCTAGGACAGAGGCAAGTTCAGGGGAACACTTTTTCAAAACAATTGGCGGAATTCCATCTGGACCTGGAGCTTTGTTGGTAGGTAAATTGTCTAGGATGGATTTTACAAATCTTGTCTGTATTTTAAGTGGGGCAATTTCGGGAGAATCAAGTTCCAGTACTGAGACATTCTGGCTGGTATCATCTATTGTAGAGTTTCTTGCAAAGGTACTAGCAAAGATATCTGCTTTCCCACGTGGGTCATTTGTAATATTGCCATCTGAAGATTTTAGTGGGGGAATGGAAGATGACTTGTTAAAGTTATTATTGAAAGAATTAAGAGTTGACCAGAATAATCTATTGTCATTAGGGTTGTTAAGTAGTTTTGATGCTTGCTTTTGAAGAAAGTTTGATTTAGATAGATTTAATACAGCTTTTGCATGATTTCTAGCAATTTTAAATTGGGAGAGTGATTCAGGTGTTTTTGATTTTAAGTAAGAGTTATATGCATATGCATGTAAGAGTTATTTGCATGTGCAAAGACTCAAGGGTTAAGAGTTAGGGGTCATGGGTGAGGGCCACCAGTGTTTCAGTAAGTCCTGGGATGCTTTGCCAAGATGCCCAGGCAGTCTTTTTGCCACATCCAATGAACTGTGATGTCGTGTCACATCCTGTGAGGGCATGGAAGAGTGGCGGTGCCAGAGACTTGGAGGGTCCAAGGTGAGAGCAGATATAATGGATGGGAATGTCACGGAATTTTTTTCCACTACCAAAGCCCACCCACAGCTGTGAAAGTCCAAGTGTGGTGAAAAAACGTACAGCAAGAACAACCACATCACTGTCAGCGGTACGAACATAGGCTGTCCTGTGACCCTGTGCTGCAGCATATGCCAGGTGAAGGAATATCCTTGTGTCTGCCTCAGGATGGTTACATGTTTGGAGAGCTGAGACATCAAAGGGTCTATTGGATAGGACATTCTCAAACTTTGTACTGAGAAGGAGCCTCCCACCCACATCTTTCTTGAAACACTGGTGGCCCTTACCCATGACCCCAAACTCTTAACCCTTGAGTCTTTGCACATGCAGAAGCTGGAACGATTTGTGGTAATCATGTAGAGTAAGGGATGTGCTTTGGCCAATGTCAACGAAGCCAGACACAGTCTTTTTACAAGTGGTACAAAAACGCTGGAGAACATACCACCCACTCAAGCAGCGCTGTTTGAGCACATAAAGAGGGCACTGCTTCAGGCAAGCTTTTATTGGAATCAAGCAACCTCAGTTTGCCAGGAAATCCCCGACTTCAGTGATTGGGGCTGGCAGAAAGATGACAATGGTATCTGGTTACCATACTGGCCATCACTCGCAGATGCTAGTAAGGCATGTTCCATTCTCCTGCATTGTGGCTGTGAGAGATCTTGCACAGGAAACTGCAAATGCTGTAGGGCTGGAGTCCGCTGCACAGGTTTGTGCAAGTGTGAAGGTGGATGTGTGAACAATGACGATACCTAGATTAGAATCAATTAGATCTTGCAGTAGTGATGTTTTCTTATAGTTCCTATGTGATTGGTGCTCAGCACCCTTGTAACACACTTGCGCGGTACCATTCTCGCAAGTGCCCACATTTATGTTGGTCACATCAAAAGGCAAAGGCCTCCAAAATTGAAATCAGTCTGTTCTGGTCTACATCTGGCCCAAATGTAGTACTTGGAGACAAATCTGCCATATAGGGCCTGGAGTATTTCGGGAGTTGAACATTAAATGATTTAAATAAAACTTTGTGTTTACTTGGCTTAGTTTTGATCTCATTTGACGTTTTATATGCCATTGGAAGGTTATAATGACCAAGAATGTCAAAACAGAGGTCAAATTTGGAATCGTTGAGGTCAAACCTATAAAAAGTGAGTTCATTCATGATTCTACGACTTTTAGTTATGAAGTTGTGATACAATCATGTATCGGCTGGCAGCCATTTTGGATTTGGCCAACATGGCGGCCCGAGTGAGCGCTGGGTTTGGCGCTCTCCAAAAATGAAATAAGTAGGTTCTGGTCTACATCTGAGCCAAATTTGGTACTCGTAGACAAATCTGCACAAAACCCTCCTCATAACTCCCCAAGGGCCTGGACTTAATGCATACTGTACATATCGCTGGTGAGATGAACCAGACATATGTATGAAAAGACACCTCGAGTAGGCCTGTTCCATTCCATCTATCGTAAGATTTTTTTTCTCCTTCCAAGGGCAAAATACATAAACCTGAGAATGTTATTGCTGTCACCCCCATCGCTCACACCGTTGAAACAATTCTGTTACTGTATTCCAGGTAACGCCAGGCGATTTATATATATATTTTTTTTCCAGCGGATTACAGCACTAGCCAAGCAGTGCTGTCTTATCCTTCAACTGGTCGGCACAACTCTAATATTGTTACAGCTGACGACAGATAATTTTATTCAAGTGAAGGTACCTCGCAGGTGCATGAATGCCTAAACATATTTCCCACCAGGAAAGACAGATAGACAACTAGATGTACTGGAGAGAGAAAGAACAGATAAATTAATGGATATAAATATTTCGCAATTAGAAGTGTGCAAAAATGGAAGATGAATGTGTAAAAGCATATACTGATTGGCAAATATACATCCCGACCAAAAGACGGGTAAACAAACCATGAAGGAAACAGACAGACAGAAGCCATAACAGCCAATTATAGGTCTGGTTAGGGGGGGACCGATATCTAACCTAGAGGTTGGTATGGGTTTCTTTATATATATATATATATATATATATATATATATATATATATATATCAGTTGACAGGTCGTCACTTGTGATTCTCTCTCTCTCTCTCTCTCTCTCTCTCTCTCTCTCTCTCTCTCTCTCTCTCTCGTGTATGTAAGTGCAACAGCAATGTGTCTTATATCCTACACTCTCTTCCTGTCCGTTCACGCACTCCTTCATCCATATTCCACCACGCACCCACCACAGTGTTAGTACTGTTACCATTAACCCTTTCATAGTAGGCACAGCTCTACTGTACTATGCTATTCCACCTAACAACAAACGATTTTATTCATCTGAGAGTGAGTCATAGGAACCTGAGTGCTAATGTAATCACAACTAACCCTCTCATGGTAGGCACAATTCTAGTATTCTATTCCAACTAACGACAGACGATTTTATTCATCTGGAAGCTAGTCAACGAAGCCTGATGTTAAGACGCGAGAAATAATACCCACCTGGGATTAACTCTGACACTTAAACAGGTACACAGATAGATACACTGATATATACAGTACTGTACATAACTGGCTGGAAGGATGGACACAAGACAATTGGAGGATGGATGAATGGATGGATTGATGGTTGAAATGATGAATAAACTATTACACAGACAGAACACGGACAGAAATGGACAAATGTATTGGCTGGCAAATTGACAAAGAATACAGATTAATGTTCACAAAGAAAAATAGAAACCACGACAGCCAACGCAGGTAGATATCTAGGCGTGGTTAGTGAGGCCCAGGCTCGAACCACGCCGTGCACATGGTTTCTTTTATAAATTACAGCCCATTGTAGGCCACTTGGTGTCAGTATTAGTTTTTATCTATGTTGGCAATTCGTATATTTTTATTCATAATTGCTGTGTGTATGAGTGTAACAAAATGGTGGGTGGTAAGCCGTAATAAAACAGGAAGTTGTATATCCTGGGGCAAAACGTTAAATGTGATAGTTTTAACATTTTTGGTGGGCCATATTTCTCTCTTCATCATAGTAAAATCGTGTGACGTCAGCGGAAATAAACTGCAAGTAGGTAATTGGCAGGCAAAGGGTTAAAGGCGTTTTGTTGTGGCCACCCTGGATGAAGCCTGCCATTGGGTGTGGCCAGAGGGATGGCCAGACCCACTGACTAATAGATAAATAGATAGATACACACACACACACACACACACACACACACACAGACACACACACACACACACACACACACACACACACACAGACACACACACACACACACACACACACACACACCCTGGATGAAGCCTGCCATTGGGTGTGGCCTGAGGGATGGCCAGACCCACTGACTAATAGATAAATAGATAGACACACACACACACACACACACACACACACACACACACACACACACCCTGGGTGAAGCCTGCCATTGGGTGTGGCCTGAGGGATGACCAGACCAACTGACTAATAGATAAATAGATAGATACACACACACACACACACACACACACACACACACACACCCTGGATAAGGCCTGCCATTGGGTGTGGCCTGAGGGATGACCAGACACAATGACTAACATATATATATATATATATATATATATATATATATATATATATATATATATATATATATATATATATATATAGATAGATAGATAGATAGATAGATAGACAGATAGATAGATAGATAGATAGATAGATTATATAGATATAGATATATAGATAGATAGATATACAGACAGATAAATAAGTATATTGTTACGGAACAGAGAAAGATAATGTACACTTAAAGTGAGAATACTAAAAATCACTACTGTCCCGTAAAGTTCCAGGTTCAAAACAAAAGAGTTAGGTAAAATTACAAGTTAAAGTTTAATGCTCAAACTAACAACAAAACATTCAGGACTCATAAGGATAATGTAATGGCAAATAAACAGGTTAAATATATGGTTAACTGCAATAGCCTCTATTAACACTAAATTAGCAAGAGTAAATTTATCTAAGTCAGCCCTGATAAATGAAAATACACCGGGTAATGCTTAGTTAATGCAAGATAAATTATTACAGATACAAAATATTATTTAAAATGACTGAAATAAAACCCCACATTAATCACAAAGACCTCACTAGGCCTAAGAATCAACCCTATGCTACACAGTACAAGAAAAAATGCAACAACAGTTATACTCAGATTACACACAGCTGCTAGATGTTTGGAGATTTCTTGAGCACTCACAATAATAATATCTGTACAGGGGAGGACAGAGATGTGAACAAAATGAGGAGCAGATCTAAGTGGCAATGATGCAGAGACTGAGCTCATTATATAGGGGCCAGGAGAGCTTGATACAACTTGTAAGAAGGACGCGCAAATGAAGCCATGGGGACAAACAGTTGACAATCCCGCACTGAATAACAGAAAGGACGACTTACTCTACTATAACGGTAGAAGGGGGGGACTGAGGCAGAACACGCTCGTGATCAAACATGCAGCACACTGTGCGTTAAAATTACACAAAGGATGATGAAATCATAGCCTATGTAACACCTCCCCACAAAGAAAAAAGAAATTTACAAAGGAAATTTCTTATTATTCTAAAACAATCTGTCTAAAGTCTAGATAAGCAATCTGCAATAACATTTTCTTTCCCCTTGACATGTTGTATGTCTAATGAATACTCCTGAAGAAGTAGACTCCATCTTGTCAATCTCTGATTTTTATCTTTAAACTTACTAAGGAATTTCAGTGGGTTTTGATCGGTATAAATGACTATGGGGTCAAAACCAGAACACAAATAAAATGAAAAATGCTGTAAACCCAAAATCAAGGCCAAAAGCTCTTTCTCAATAGTTGAGTAGTTCTTTTGAGGTGGAGTGAACTTCTTACTGTAATAAGATACAGGATGTTCAATACCCTGATCATCCTCTTGCAGCAAAACAGCCCCAGCTCCTGTATCACTTGCATCAACAGCCATCTTAAAAGGCTTAGCAAAATTTGGAGTAGCGAGCACTGGCTGACTTAATAGGATAGCTTTAAGTTTGTTGAAAGAGGATTCACAGTTATCGGTCCAGACAAATTTAACTCCCTTTTTCACTAGGTCTGTAAGTTGTGATACAAGAATAGAAAAGTTAAGAACAAATCTCCTGTAATAACCTACCATTCCCAAAAATCTTTGTAGCTCTTTCCTACTTTTAGGTCTGGGAAGATCACTTATAACCTGAACCTTAGCTCCTGGTGGTGCAACATGTCCATCACCAATTACATACCCAAGGTACTGAACTTTAGCTTGACCAAACTCACACTTTGATAAATTAGCTACAAGATTAGCATGAACCAAACGCTCAAGAAATTTACTGACATGGCATAGGTGATCTTTCCAGTTGTCACTGAAGATTAATACATCATCAATATAAACAACACACCCTGCCAAACCCTCTGTTACAATATTCATGAGCTTCTGAAATGTGGCTGGTGCATTCTTCATACCATACGGCATTACAGAACATGCAAAAGCCTTTCCTAGTGTTACAAAACATGAGATCTCCCTAGCACGTTCAGTCATAGGTACTTGCCAGTATCCCTTTAACAAATCAAACTTACTTATGTACCTAGTCTTTCCGATCTTGTCTATGCAATCTTCCACACGAGGGAGAGGGTAAGTGTCTGTTTTAGTTATCTTATTAACACGTCTGTAGTCGATGCAAAGCCTCTGTGACCCACCTGGCTTAGGGACTAGAGTGACAGGAGAACTCCACTCGCTCTGACAGGGCTCAATCATCTTGTGGTCCAACCGGTAGCCAAGCTCCTTCTGGATGAGAGGAACTTTCACTGGGTTCACACGGTAAGGAGGCAATTTAATTGGCTTTGCGTCTCCAACATTGACATCATGCATCAACACAGTGGTTCTTCCTGGAGTAGCACGGAACACTTGCGGGTACTCCTGCAGTAATGCCGAAAACTCCTGCCTTTCCTTGGGAAGTAGATGAGAAAGCTTAGTCTGGAGATCATTCATGATATCAGGATTCTTCCCCAAACTATCACTCAGGCTCATGCTGCATGGGAGAGCTTCACTTGCAGACTCGGGTGGAACAGCTACAGTGCAGACTGGATTATTTTCGTCCCGCCTGTGATATAACTTTAGCATGTTGATGTGACATAGTTGCTTGCTCTTTCTACGATCTGGTGTGGCGATGACATAGTTGACATCACTGAGCTTCTTCTCCACGAAATAAGGGCCACTCAACTTGGCTTGAAGAGGTTGCCCATGAACTGGTAGCAGAATCAAAACCTGATCTCCTGGCTGAAAGTGGCGTAACCTGGACTTCTTATCATACCAAGTCTTCATCTTCTCCTGAGCAGCTCCTAAATTCTCTCTCGCCAGCTGTAAAGCAGTGGACAGCCGTTCTTTGAACTTCGTCACATACTCCAGCAGGTTGACGTCATCTTCCTCCGACAGCCAGCATTCCTTGAGTAACTTAAGGGGTCCTCTTACTTCATGGCCAAACAGTAGTTCAAAAGGTGACAAGCCCAGTGATTCATTTGGAGATTCTCTTGCGGCAAACACAACGAATGGAAGACCTTTATCCCAGTCTTTCTGATGTTCCAAACAGTATTTCTTGAGCATCGATTTGAGTGTTTGATGATATCTCTCCAACGCTCCTTGGGTCTGGGGATGGTAAGCTGAAGACGTGATCTGGGTGATGCCCAACTCTTTCAGAGACTGTTTGAAAACGTTTGACATGAAATTACTTCCCCGGTCTGACTGTACAGTACCTCCTTGGGCAGACCAAACTTTGTGAAGAACCCTAGCATTTCCTTAACCACGTTCTTTGCTGAGATATTTCTAAGTGGAATGGCTTCAGGATAACGAGTAGCCACATCAATCAGGGTCAACACATAAGAAAATCCTGAAGAAGTCATAGGAAGAGGGCCCACAATATCCACCAACACACGGGTGAAAGGCGCCTCAAAAGGAGGAATGGGAACTAGAGGTGCAACCTTTTCGGTCTGATTACACTTCCCCACAACTTGACAGGTGTGACAAGACTTACAATACCAGGAAACATCCCTGAAGATACCTGGCCAGTAGAAGTGTTTCAAAATGCGTGCCACAGTCTTCCTCACTCCAAGGTGTCCTGCCAAACTGGAATCATGAGCCACTCTAATGATATCCTGCCTACAAACACGAGGGATGACAACTTGATGTACAACCTCCCATTCACAGTCGGCTGATGCTGTTGGGGGTCTCCACTTCCTCATAAGTACTCCTGACTTTATATAATAACAAGTAGAAGCACCGGCTGACTCTTCTTCACTGTAAGCAGAGTTAGCTAGACCTTTCAACTCAGGGTCAGCAACCTGCAACTCAACCAACTCTTGACGAGACAAATTATCAACACTACGGGGTACTGCCTCATCTGGTGAGTGGTCCAAATTAGCAAGAAAAGTGTCAGCTAGGATAACATCATCATCATCATTATCCTGTAAATCACCAGTAACTTTAGACTTAGCCCTAGTGACAGCACATGCAGGGAACACATCAGGGACATCACAATCCTGGGACACAGCCACTGGCTCACTAGACAACTGAGGAGCTGGACACACTTGACTTCCACCAATATCATTTCCAAGTAAGAAAGTTACACCTGACATTGGGAGTGTCTCAACCAACCCAACCATAACGGAACAATTAACAAAACCAGACTCTAAATTCACTCTGCACAAAGGGACAGAGAAGTAATTATTCCCTACACCTTGTAAGATTACAGTTTCATCAGAGGAATTAACATTAGAGCCTAGAACACTTGTCAGCATAAGGGATTGGCAAGCACCTGTATCACGATATATTTTAACTGATTTCCTGTCATTACTGTCCAGAGGACTGACAAAACCATCAGACAGGAAATTAGCACATGAACTCTTGAGAGTGTCACCCACGTTACTGCTCAAAAGAGGAGCTCCATCATGAGAATTTAAGTTACCCCTCAAAGCAGGTTCAGTTAACTCAGTTAAAGAATTCTGGGAACTCTCAAGAGTGGACACTAGACCAATTGACTGAATATTTAAAGACTCCTTTTTGTTCACATCACGCTGTCTCCTGAAACATCTCTCCGTAGTATGACCAAGCTTACTACAATAAGTACATTTACTTTTCTGAAATCTAGAGGTGAAGCTGGTATTTACTTCCTGAGAACATCATCCTTATTCTCTTTCCTGTTACCTGTACTCTGAGTGGAGGCAACGTACTTACTCTCAGCTTTCCCTTTTTCTCTAGAATATCTCTTGTGAGTGAGAACATACTCATCAGCTAAAACTGCAGCATCAGACAAATTATCTATTCTTCTCTCATCAAGATATAGGCTTGCATCTTTATAAATACACCTTTTGAAATCCTCCAGCAAAATCATCTGCTTAAATTTACCAAAATCAGAATCCATATTCTTAGAATTTAACCACTGCTCTAACAGATCTTCTTTGATTCTTGCATACTCAACATGGGATTGCTTATCTTGCTTGTAAGTTGTCCTAAATTTTACTCTATAGGCTTCAGGAACAAGCTCATAGGCCTTAAGAATCAAGCTCTTAACTACATCATAATTATCAGATTGATCCTGAGGCAAAGATGCATAAGTTACTTGAGCTTTACCGGTGAGAACAGTTTGAAGGAGTACTGGCCAATACTTTTTAGGCCAATTAAAACCTGTAGCTACCCTCTCAAACAACTGAAAATACTTTGTTAAATCAGATACATTAAAAGGAGGGACAAGTTTAACATTTTTAGCCACATCAAAATCATCAGAGCTAGATGATCCAGTTCCACCTTGTTTCATGCGATACTCATGGTCTGCCTGAATCCTGGCAAGTTCAATTTGTGCCTGTATCTGTGCCTCCTGAATACGAGCATTTGCCTGAAATTCAGCCTCCTTAGCTTTTGCCTCCTGCATTGCTAGCTGTAACTTAGCTAATTAAATCTGCGTTTGCTCATTTGGAGGAGTTACATTAAACAAGCTTTCATTAATCATGTCAACAATTTGATCTTTAGAATGATGAGAGCGAACAGCAATTCCCAATTGTTGAGCAACAAGCTTAAGTTCATTATTTGTTCTGTTTTCTATATCACACATTGTTTGCACATTTGACAAAAAATCTTTGGCTTCATCAAGTGTAGTAATAGTAGACATAATTATTAAGTAACAGTCACAAAATATCAAGCAATATCCTTATGATAATATCCTGAATATCCTGACGAGAGGTCGCCAAATTTATGTTACGGAACAGAGAAAGATAATGTACACTTAAAGTGAGAATACTAAAAATCACTACTGTCCCGTAAAGTTCCAGGTTCAAAACAAAAGAGTTAGGTAAAATTACAAGTTAAAGTTTAATGCTCAAACTAACAACAAAACATTCAGGACTCATAAGGATAATGTAATGGCAAATAAACAGGTTAAATATATGGTTAACTGCAATAGCCTCTATTAACACTAAATTAGCAAGAGTAAATTTATCTAAGTCAGCCCTGATAAATGAAAATACACCGGGTAATGCTCAGTTAATGCAAGATAAATGATTACAGATACAAAATATTATTTAAAATGACTGATATAAAACCCCACATGAATCACAAAGACCTCACTAGGCCTAAGAATCAACCCTATGCTACACAGTACAAGAAAAAATGCAACAACAGTTATACTCAAATTACACACAGCTGCTAGATGTTTGGAGATTTCTTGAGCACTCACAATAATAATATCTGTACAGGGGAGGACAGAGATGTGAACAAAATGAGGAGCAGATCTAAGTGGCAATGATGCAGAGACTGAGCTCATTATATAGGGGCCAGGAGAGCTTGATACAACTTGTAAGAAGGACGCGCAAATGAAGCCATGGGGACAAACAGTTGACGATCCCGCACTGAATAACAGAAAGGACGACTTACTCTACTATAACGGTAGAAGGGGGGGACTGAGGCAGAACACGCTCGTGATCAAACATGCAGCATACTGTGCGTTAAAATTACACAAAGGATGATGAAATCATAGGCTATGTAACAATCTATATATATCTATATCTATATATCTATATATCTATATATATATATATATATATATATATATATATATATATATATATATATATATATGTGTGTGTGTGTGTGTGTGTGTGTGTGTGTGTGTGTTTGCTCTTATAGAAACGAGGTTGCTTGGTGATGATAAAATGAATTTGGAAGATGATATTACTATGTTGGTTTCTGGTAGGAGTGATGGAAATCATTACCAAGTAGTAGGCTTACTGCTGAGTAGAGATGCTTGTAAGGCAGTATGTGAGTTTAAACCAATTAATGAGCGCTTGCTTTATGCTCGTTTAAAATCTGACCATGGTAATATCAGTATGGTTGTATGGTACGCTCCGACAAATGAGGTTGCTGATGAAATGAAGGATGACTTTTATTAGAAGCTGCAGGATGTAGTGAACAGAGTGGCAAGACATGATGTGTTAGTTTGCATTGGTGATTTTAATGCAATTGTTGGCAGTAGTAGGGATGGCTTTGAAGATTGTATGGGTAAGGAGGGTGTTGGTGTAAGAAACGAAAATGGGGTGCTACTTGGAAGCTTTTGTTTGGCAAATGACCTTATAATTGGTGAAACTATCTTTGAGTATAGAAATATACATAAGACTACTTGGATTTCACCATGTGGTAAATATTGTAACCAGATTGACCACATTACGATTAGCAGAAGGCATAGGAGTTATTTGCAAGATGTTTGCGTAAGGAGGGGGGGGGAGATATAGGTAGTGATCATCAACTTGTTGTGTCAAAGATTAAAATAAAACTTAAGAGATACGTTAATGGTAACTGCACAGGAGGTAATAGTTATGATTTTGATGAGCTGAGAAGTGATGAGAGCACGAGGGAAAAGTTTTGGAGGGAATGTAGGAACAGGTTTCTAGTCCTGCAGACTTTGATGGAATCTGAAGACAATGATATTAATCAAACGTGGAGAGAGGTAAAAGAGGTTTTGAATGAGAGTGCTAAGGTTACTATTAAGAAAAAGGGAAAAGCGAGAAGGAAAAAGTGGATGTCAGATGAAACATGGAATACAATTCAGAAAAGGAAAGAGGCTAAGTTAAGAAGTGAAGAACAACATGTTGATGGCCAGGTAGTTGAAGTACTTAGAGCAAAGTACTGGAGTTTACATTCTGAAGTAAAAAGACTCGTTAGACGTGATAAGAGGAGACTATATGATGAAAAGGCGACAGAGACAGAAATTAAATTAAGTAAAAATGACGGTCAGAGCACAAGAGCAGCGTATCAGGCCATGAAGGAATTAACTGGGACTGAAAAGAGAAGGAAGGAAATACCTGTACGAGATAGAAATGGTAATTTGATGACTAAAGATTTGGATATAAAAGGAAGGTGGAAAGTGCACTTTGAATCTGTTCTAAATAGATCAATCCCAGCTGAAGAGGACATTTTGCCAGCCGAGAGAGATTTGCAGATAGAAACAGGGGATATAACTTTGGAAGAGGTAGCAAAATCCATAAAGGAGTTAAAGAATTTTAAGGCCCCAGGAGAGGATGGAATACTCCCTGAAATGCTTAAGGTGGAAAATGACGAGTTGATGAATGCGCTTTTGAAACTTTTTAATGTGGCTTGGGATAATGGTGGAATTCCAGAAGAGTGGAAAAATGGAGTGATTACAAAAATACCAAAAAAGGGAGATTGAAGTGTGTGTGGCAATTGGAGGGGGATTATTTTGACACCTGTAGTTACAAAAGTCTTTTCCAAAATCTTGTTCAACAGAATAGAGCCAGTAATTGATAAAATTTTAAGAGAACAAGAGGGATTTAGAAAGGGTCGAGGTTGTAATGATCAGATTTTTATTGTAAGGCATCTAATGCAACAAGCTAATGAGATGAAAATGCAACTTAGTATGTGTTTTGTGGATTTTGAAAAGGTGTTTGATAGTGTTTCACGTGGAGCTATGCTGAAAATTATGAGATTCTATGGTATACCAGAAAAGTTTGTAAATATTATTAGAAGCCTGCATGAAGGTACTTTTTGTAAGGTAATGGTGGGTGGTACTTTGAGTGATCCATTTCAAGTTAGGTCAGGAGTGATTCAAGGAGGAGTTCTTTCGCCATTGTTGTTTGTTTTGGTTATGGATTATGTTATGAAAAAGGGTTGTAAGGAGAACAGGTGCAGGAATTAACTGGAAAGAAAATAAGAAGCTGATGGATTTGGACTATGCTGATGATATTGTACTGATTTGCGGAAGTATTTACGAGATGCAGAGGGTGCTTGATTGTCTGGTGGAGGAAGGAGAAAAAGTGGGATTGGTAATAGATTGTGGAAAGACTGAAATTATTAATATGGACGTGGAGAACCAAATCGATTGTGTAATTGAGAATAATGTGGTGAAGAATGTAGAAAACTTTAAATATCTGGGAACGATTGTATCATCTAATGGATCCGACCCTGTGTGGAGTACAACTCTCATGTGTGGGGAGGCTCCCCACATACAGCTCTTCTCAATAGGGTGGAGTCAAAGGCTTTTCGTCTCATTAACTCTCCTCCTTTTACTGACTCCCTTCAACCTCTGTCTCTTCGCCGCACTGTTGCATCTTTATCTCTTTTCTATCGCTACTTTAATGGTCACTGCTCCTCTGAACTGTCTGCTTGCATTCCTCCACCTCTACGACGGGCGCGTAGCACCCGTCTGGCAGCAAACTCTCATCCCTTTTCTGTCGAACTCTCTAATGCAAGAGTTAACCGTTACTCCCAGTCTTTCATTTATGCAACATGTCAGCTCTGGAACTGTCTCCCTCTGTCTGTATTGCCTGCTGCCTATGATCTCCAGTCTTTCAAACGCAGTGTGTCCAGGCATCTCAAATGATCGGATCTTGAATTTGGCTCTCTATTGTATTTTGTTTTTCTCTTGGAGGGAACTGTTACTGCGGGCTCATGGCCTTTGGTTCCTTCTTCCTCGCATTAAAAAAAAAGCAAAATAAACAATGAACTTCCTCCACATGCACCTTCACACACGCACTTTTCAAAAACTCACTCTAATCCTACGCACACTCACATATATTTTCCAATAACACAGTTTCCTCGTCCTCAGACTTCCTCTCCTCCTTCTCCCACGAATAACCACCACAGCCACCCAGGAACACAACCACACTAACAACAAATAGGTCAGAGTGGAGAAAGCTGTTACACATCTGTGTCATGCAGTGGAAGTATGCTGGATAATGATTCTGATGATGGTGAGGATGATGATGTTGCCGATAACGACATCGACGTCGACGATAATAAAGGTGACGGTGATAATGATGATGATGAATTACAAAGACACTAAACAGAAGCCTGACGGCCAAACCGGAGGAGGGGCCTGATCAGTGACATAGATCCAGGTTTCGATTCCGGTAAACCCCCCACGGTTTTTTTTTTTTTTTTTTTTCATTACAGGTATTTGTTATATATTTTGGTCAGTATTTACACTTCTATCTTGCTGCAGATAATTCTTGTTAACCTCTTTTATATTTAGTTATCAGTCCTACGAACCAGAATTGTAACATCTTCGTCAACACGCCTTATTCCACTGAATAATTGAGCATCTCTCTCTCTCTCCCTCTCTCTCTAACTGCACTAGCAATGGGTCAAGTTGTTTCCATTGTTCACGCACTCCTTCATCCATTTCGCAGCACGCACACACAATGCGCAGGTACTTGACCAATAACCTACACCCAGAATCGACACATTACGCACGCTATCCCCATACACTGAGTTTGCACAAAACACACACACACACACACACACACACACACACACACACATCAACAATCCACTCACTCCACCCACTACTAAACTCATGCACTTTTCAAAAACTCTCTCTAATCGTGCCCACACTCACAATTACTTTCCAATAATATAGCTACCTCGTTCTCAGACTTCCTCTCCTTCTCCCACAAATAACCACCACAGCCACCCAGGAACACAACCACACTAACATATCCTAACAACAAATAGGTCAGAGTGGAGAAAGCTGGCACAGATCTGTGTCATGCAGTGGAAGGATGCTGGATGATGATGATGATGATGCTCAACTCTCCCATCGTGGGGATAACACTGGTATTTTGGTCCAAGTAGTTTCAATCGATGTTATTCAGGTGAGAGTGAGTCATATTAGTCTTGGTGTGTTATTACTTTCACGGATTACCCCCTAATGACCGGAAAAGCTCTAGTAATTAATTGCAGCTAAGGCTAGACGATTTTATTCAGCTGAGAGTGAGTCATAGATGCCTGAGTGTTAAGATGAGGAGCTGATACCTAACCGAGATGAAGCAGGCGACACAGATAGATAGGCACATAGATACACTGGATAATTGAAAGAGGGGAAAAATATTGTTAAAAATTATACTGATGGATTAATAAGAGGTCAGATAGGCATACAAATAAATAGACAAAAGAAAGGCAAAAATATGAACTGAACAAGAGTTAGATTAAAACACATGGACAGAAAGACACACAGACAGAAACACCACAGCCAACACAGGTAGATAACTGGGTCTGGTGAGTGAGGCCTGGGATCGAAACCAAGTTTAAGACCTAGGTTTCTTTTTTAAATTTTTTGTCCCTTGTAGTTTCTAAGTTTAGTTGTATACCTTGTCTTATTTTTTATTTTTTATAATGCTCTCTCTCTCTCTCTCTCTCTCTCTCTCTCTCTCTCTCTGGTACCCATTTCAGTACACTGTATGTGAACATTTGTTCATTACAGATGGTGAACGTTTCTATTATTCATTCCTTTAATACATGGATACATGGGATACATACCTTTTTAGGCGGGAACCGTAGGACAACTAAGGTAGCTTAGTGGCAGCCCAGAGATGGAGTGAGAGGAAGAGGCTGGCAGAGACCCTGTTGGAAGGAAGAAACCTTTAATTTCATTGCTGTGTAATGGAAGAGAAGAGTTCTGGACAAATGTGGAAGCATCCATGGAAAAGTTTGGAAGGAAAGAGAGAGTGTTTTTGATCGGTGATATGCATGGTAAAGTAGAGAATGGGCAGGTGGATGGAGTAGTTGGTGAGTGGGGTGTGCCTGCAAAGATGGATGAGAATGGCAGTGATTTGGTGGACATTTGTACCGGGAGGGGGTTGGTGATAGCCAATACCCTCTTCAGGCACAAGATGATCCACAGGTATACATGGCGAGTGATGAGAAGGGTGGGTGGTGAACTGAATGAAAGGAAGGCAATGATTGATTATGTGTGTGTGGATGAAAGGATGAGAAGGTGTATAATGGATGCAAGAGTATATAGAGGCTGGGGAAGTGTTTTTCGGACCCCCACATGGTGGTGGTCAGAATTAAAGTCCAAATACAATGGAGAAATAGGAGAAGGGAAGGGCTGGAGAAAGTAATACATACAAGGAGAGTGGAAAAGTTATAATAGGATGCAAAAAGGGCAGAATATAAGAGGGAAGTGGAAGAGCGATTGGGTATATATAGATTGGAGCAGATGGGGGACGTGGAAGATGTGTGCAAGATGTTCACTGAAGAAATCTGTGCAGCATGTGAGGTGGTGTGTGGGGTGAAGAGAAGACGAAAGGGGGTGCAGGGAAGAGCATGGTGGACTGAAGAAATCAGAGAGACTTTGGCACGAAAGAAGAAAGCATATAGTGATTGGATGAGAAACAAAGGCGTGGAAGAAGTTGAGAGACGGAAGAGAGAATTATATGTAGAGAGGAAGAGAGAGAAAAGATTAGTAAGAGAGAGTAAGAAGAAAGTGGATGAGGAATTTGGAAGGAAATTGACTGTAAAGTGGAGGGAATGTAAGAAAATATTCTGGAAAGAGGTTAAGAAAGTTAGACAGGGTGCCAAAGAAGTTAGCTGGGGAGTGAAAGATAAAAACTGGTAGATTACTGGTGAAGAAGGGAGAAAAAGTGAGCAGATGGAGAGAACATTTTAAGGAATTGTTGAACATAGAGGATGGAAGTGATGCGAGTATAAATGGCTGGGGAATGGCTGGGAGAAGGAGGGATATGAGAAGAGAGGAAAAAGTCAGTAGGATGGAAGTTGTGGAAGCAATGAAAAAAGTTAAAATGGGGAAAGCCCCAGAAATTGATGTAGTGTGTGGTGAAATGCTGTAGCATTGGGGAGGGATAGTAATAGAATGGATGTGGAAGATGTGCAGATTGGCCTGGGAGGAAGGTAGAGTCCCGGAGGATTGGAAGTCAGGTATAATTATTCCCCTGTATAAAGGAAAAGGGGAAAAACAAGTGTGTGGTAATCATAGGGGCACTTGTCTTCTTAGTGTAATTGGAAAAGTATATGGTAGGATACTTATTGACAGAGTTAGGGATATAACAGAGGAATTAGTTGGAGAAGAACAGGGAGGTTTTAGGAGGGGAAGAGGTTGTGTAGATCAGATATTCATTCTTAGATCTTCAGTGGAAAAGTTTCTAGAGAATGGAAAGAAGTTGTATGTGGCCTTCATAGATTTGGGGAAAGCATATGACAGGGTGGATAGACAAGGATTGTGGAAAGTATTAAGAATATATGGGTAGATGGGAAGTTGTTGAACGCCGTGAGGAGTATGTATGATGGTGCTAAGGCTGCAGTTAGTGTGGATAGTGAACTGAGTGAATTTTTCTGTTTGAAGGTTGGATTGAAACCAGGATGTATCATGTCTCCATGGTTCTTCAATCTGTATATGGATGTGGTTTTAAAAAAAGAAGCAAGGTAGGGCAGTGGATGTTGCAGCGGCCCTACTGAGAGACGGCCGTGTTTGGAATTTACCTGTACTGTTGTTTGCTGTTGATACTGTGTTGTTAAGTGAAGACAAAGGGGAGCTGCAAGGCATGGCGAATGAGTTTGGGAGTGTGCAAGAAAAGGAATCTAAATGTCAATGTAGGGAAGAGTAAAGTTATGGTCTTCGAGAGGAATGAAGTCTGTGAATGTACAGTGAGGCTGGATAAGGGGGAAGTGAAAAATGTGAGTGCGTTTAAGTACCTGGGTAGTGGGATAAGTAAGGATGGAAGTTTAAAGGTTGAAGTGCTTGAAAGGGGGCAGCACGGAAGAAAGGTTGCTGGTTCCTTGAAAGCAGTGATAAGAAACAGGGAAGTGAGCATGGAAGTAGAAAAGCTACTACATAACATTCTTGTGATACCAACTCTAACGTATGGAAGTGAATTCAAGAGTGAGAGCTGTAGAGATGAGTTATTTGAGAGAAGCATGTGGAGTCACATAGAGAGACAGACTGACAAAAAAGGAAGTGAAGGAGCGTTGTGGTGTGGATGTAGATATGATAGGAAACTTTAGGAGAAACACACTGAGGTGGTTTGGCCATGTGGAGAGGTTGGAAAGCGAGAGACTGACAAGGAGAGTGTATGTGAGTGAGATGGAGGGGGGCAGAGGGAGGGAGAGGCCAAGCATGAGATGCAGGGATGGAGTGGAGAGGTATATGACAGAGGGAGTGTGAGCTGGGAACATGGCAGTGAAATGGCGGGGGACGGCGACATGGAGGCGATTTGTTTGTGGCCACCCCTTACGGGATTAAGGCGTCTGGCAATAGACAGATGGTAATGGAACTAACTTATAATTAATAGGTAGGAGTGGAGATAACAGGGAATGACAATAATATTTCACTAGAATGATGATGATGATAGTGATGATGATGATGGTGATGATGATGATGATGATTGACAAAAGACATTTTTAAAGATGTTTTCTTGTGACCATCATGGACTGAATTAATGATACAGAAAATAGATAGGAAGACAGACTGTCAGACATAGACCGATAGTCAGACGAAAAGATGTGCCGAGGAATGCTCTGCAGACAGACAATAATGGCCTCATGTAATGAGAGGGAGAGACTGAATCATAACATAAAAGTCTAATACAGTCACTGTTTAGCATACTGGGATGGACAGAGAGAAGGACAGAGATACAGATACAGTTAAAGATTGTAATATCATACATATATCTGGCAGAAACACCTACAGCCAACAATGATGGATATCTGGGTGTGAACAGTGACGGCCCGGAATCGAATCAAGGATGATGGGAGATTCTTTTCAGTATTATGCATTAGCTGAAAATTGGGTTCATTTTCTTATTTTGACGTTATATATGCATATATATGTATATACATACACACACTATCAGTAATCTCTCTCTCTCTCTCTCTCTCTCTCTCTCCCTCTCTCGTGTATTTAAGTGCACCAGCAATGGGTCTTATATCCTACACTGTCTTCCTCTCCGTTCACGCACTCCTTCATCCATATTCCACCACGCACCCACCACAGTGTTAATACTGTTACCATTAACCCTTTCACAGTAGGCACAACTCTACTACGCTATTGCACCTAACGCCAGACGATTTTATTTATCCGAGAGTGAGTAATAAGAGCCTTAGTGGAAATGCAATCACCCCAAACCCTCTAATGGTAGGCACAACTTTAGTACTCTATTCCAACTAACGCTAGACAATTTTATTCATCTGAGAGTGAGTCACAGGAGCCTGATGTTAAGACACGAAAATAATACCCACCCAGGATTAACTCTGAGACTTAAACAGGTACACAGATATATAGACAGTGAGATACAATTGTGGATGGAAGGAGGGACACACAAAAAGGTGGATGGGTGAATGGATGGATGGTTAAATGGTTCCTGGCTGGTTAAAACGATGGATAAAACACTACACAGACACAGATGGACAAAAATATACGCTGAGAAACGGACAGCGAAAATAACATTATATCCAAGAAAATCGATAGGAACCACGACAGCCAAAACAGGTAGATAACTCGGTGTGGTTAGTGAGGCCCGGGATCGAACCAAATTGTGCAGGTGGCTTCTTTTTTTTTTTTAATTCCACCTCATTGCTTATAACTTGTTCTCAGTTACATTTTTTGTCTGTGCTGACTAGTTGTATATTGTCTTTATAATTGCTGTGTGTATGAGTGTAACAGAATGGTGGGTGGTAAGCCGTAATAAAACAGGAAGTTGTATATCCTGGGGCAAAACGTTAAATGTGATAGTTTTAACATTTTTGGTGGGCCATATTTCTCTCTTCATCATAGTAAAATCGTGTGACGTCAGCGGAAATAAACTGCAAGTAGGTAATTGGCAGGCAAAGGGTTAAAGGCGTTTTGTTGTGGCCACCCTGGATGAAGCCTGCCATTGGGTGTGGCCTGAGGGATGGCCAGACCTACTGACTAATAGATAAATAGATAGATACACACACACACACACACACACACACACACACACACAATGCACTCCCTCCACACGCACCTTGTCACCCGGACATATTCAATAACTCAGTCTAATCCTACGCACACTCACTTCTACTTTCCAATAACACAATTACCTCGTTCTCAGACTTCCTCTCCTCCTTCTCCCACAAATAACCACCACAGCCACCCAGGAACACAACCACACTAACATATCCTAACAACAAATAGCTCAGAGTGGAGAAAGCTGGCACAGATCTGTGTCATGCAGTGGAAGGATGCTGGATGATGATGATGATGCTTAACTCTCCCATCGTGGGGACAACTCTGGTATTTTAGTCCAAGTAATTTCAGTCGATGGTATTGAGGTGAAAGTAAGTCATATTAGTCTTGGTGTGTTATTACTGTCATCGTTAACCCCCTAATGACCGGAACAGCTCTAGTAATTAATTGCAGCTAACGCCAGACGATTTTATTCAGTTGAGAGTGAGTCATAGATGCCTGAGTGTTAAGATGAGGAGCTGATACCTAACCGAGATGAAGCAGGCGACACAGATAGATAGACAGATAGATACACTGGATAATTGAAAGAGGGGAAAAATATTGTTAAAAATTATACTGATGGATTAATAAGAGGTCAGATAGGCATACAAATAAATAGACAAAAGAAAGGCAAAAATATGAACTGAACAAGAGTTAGATTAAAACACATGGACAGGAAGACACACAGACAGAAACCACCACAGCCAACACAGGTAGATAACTGGGTCTGGTGAGTGAGGCCCGGGATCGAAACCTTGTCCTCTATGTCGGTTTCTTTGTGTAGATTTTGTCTCATTTTGTAAGCACAGTTTTAAACATTGTTTCATTTCGTATTTTTTTATAATGCTCTGTGTGTGTGTGTGTGTGTGTGTGTGTGTGTGTGTGTGTGTGTGTGTGTGTGTGTGTGTGTGAGTACGTTCCTTTTATGAAGTCTGAAACTCACAGAACAAAAATAATAATTTATCTCCTACAACAAGAGTCAGCACAAAGAAAGACTATAAAAAGAAGCCAGGGTGAAGCTTCATTTGGTTGGTCACCATTTACCACGTATACGTGACAGTAGGCATGACGTGAATGGCAATGGAGATTTAATGCACACTGGGGGGAAGGGTTGAGAACAGTGTTAATGTAGGATTAGCATTAGGAGACGTAATTATCATAGGTTATATATGCTATTATTCAACAAGAAGGCTTTGCTCTTCAGTTAACCCAAAGATTATCAATGAGTGAGATTGTTGTGGATGTAACGAAGTCATTTTACAAAACAACAAGGAGCTTCATTCTGAAACAGAAAAATCATTGACTAGAACTATATTTTGTTTACTGTGAATTAAGAAATAAAAACACTGAAAACTGATAAACTTATAAGGCCTAAGACACACACACACGCACACACACACACACACACACACACACACACATACACACACACACACACACACACACACACATACACACACACACACACACACACACACACACACACACACACACGTGTGCATACATACGAGCGAACGAACACACACACACACAGGCACACTCGGACACACACACACACACACACACACACACACACACACAAGCACGTGCATGGACATGTACACACACACAAGCTCACGCACCAGTCTCAACCCCGACGTAGAGTCTAAAAACAATGAATAAATAAAATAAAACAAAACAGTAAATCTAATGAGTCATCAATGAAGCCGTGCATATTATCGGTCACACCACAAATACGTAACATTGCAGATGCGCAGTATAATGCCCAAAGGGAGACACATACACAACATTATCCTTACATAGGAGGCACAGAAGCCACACCAGCCAACACTGGTAGATAACTGGGTCTGGATAGTGACCGACCGGCATCGAAACCAACGCTCCCTCTAATGGCTTCTTTTTTCTTATATCATGCTGTACATGCCTTGCTTGACTTGTTGTTTTGTTCATGATTGTTTCTCTCTCTCTCTCTCTTTTCAAGAAATAGACCATTAAAAAATAACTTTAATTCTTTATGTCCCTGTTAATTAACGACCCGTCCTCCCAGCCACAACACGCCACCCTCCCTCATATACTCCCCCACCTTGCCCCTCCATCTTGTTCTTTGTCTGTCTCAAAGGTATGAATTACAACACAAAGCCAAAGCAAGCAAGTCACTGGCCATTGCAACCACTGAACATGCAGGAGGAGACAAATATTTAACCTTCTCATGGTGGGCACAACTCTAGTATTCGGTTCCTAGCCATCGCAACCATTGAACATATGCAGGAGGAGGCAAATATTTAACTCTCTGATGATCGGGATAACTCTAGGACAATATTCAGTACATTTCAACTACCGCCACACAACAATACTGAGCTCAAGAAAGATCTCTGGTACTCAAGGGTTTTAACTGGACAGAAACCCTGACAGCCAAGAAGGAAGGAATCGGATGCAGCCACTGACACCCAGGTTTACATCCTGTCTGCTTTGGGGGATTTCTTTTATATTTGTAGATTTGGTACTTTTTCCTTGGTATCCTGCTGTATAAAAGGTACTCTCTCTCTCTCTCTCTCTCATATAACTGGAGTAGCAATGAGTCTTATATCCTACGCTGTCTTCCTCTTTCCTCAAGAAGTCCATCACCCATTTCTCAGCACACACACACTTATGTACAAACACTCTCTTCATCAACCTACGCTAGGAATTCAGACATTACACACACAATCCTCACGCACTGAACTCTCATCCAAATACACAGTACATACCAACACTCGCACTAAAAGATGAACCACTGACAGACAAAAGAAAGGGAAAAATATATGAACTGAACAAGAGTTAGCTTAAAACACATGGACAGAAAGACACACAGACAGAAACCACCACAGCCAACACAGGTAGATAACTGGGTCTGGTGAGTGAGGCCTGGGATCGAAACCATTGTCGCGATGCCATTTTTTTTTTTTTTTTTTTTTTTTTGTCGCCTGTATTTTCCAAGCTTAGTTGTATACCTTGTTTCATTTCTTATTTTTTTAATGCTCACTCTCTCTCTCTCTCTCTCTCTCTCTCTCTCTCTCTCTCTCTCTCTCTGTCAAATACATGAATCACTACACAAAGCCACTGCTGGAGTTTCGAGACATATGCTTAGTGAGTGATGTTGTAGCTGCTTTAGGTATATAAATAGATTATTGACAGAAAAATATCCATTTCGATAGACAGAGACACAGGGTGATGGATTAAGAAGACAGAGGTGGTGAAGAAATAAACATATGCAATCGATTAATAGACAGATTGATATGTATATATAGACAGATATTTAGACATACATTTAAATGAGAGATGTAAATATGCAGACATGTATATAGGTTGATATATAGCTAGATAAATGAGGAGACACGTGGACAGATGTTAGACAGAAAAATGGATAGATAGGTAGACAGTCAGACACACAGAGAGTGCCTGGTTTATTCATTCACTGATTCAGTCCTTCATTTTCTCACACAAAAGGAACAGAAGCCACTGCAGATGCACAGATACACAGATAGAAAGACAGATGGATACATTGGTGGCTTGAAGTATTGACACACAAAAAAAGATGGATGGATGAATGGATGAAAGGATAGATGATTATAAAGATGGATAAACAAATTTACAGGCAAAGATGGACAAACATATCGACTAAATGATTGAGAAGATAGATTAGTATTCAAAAGATAGACAGAAACCACGACAGCCAACACAGGTAGATCTGTGTATCAGGTTAGTGAGGTCGGGGATCGAACCAATCAGTAATTCTCTGTGGTTTCTTTTTTATATTTCATGTTTTTCGTCACTTCGATTAACAGCCATTTTTTTTTTTTACATATTTTCCTTATATTTGTCTTACATCTGTGTGTGTGTGTGTGTGTGTGTGTGTGTGTGTGTGTGTGTGTGTGTGTGTGTGTGTGTGTGTGTGTGTGTGTGTGTGTGTGTGTGTGTGTGTGTGTGTGTTACTTTTATAATGTCTGAAACTCATGAAGCAAAAATAATAGCTGAACTCCAGCAACAAGAGCCAAGACAAAGAACGACTATAAAATGAAGCTAAGATAAAGCTTTCGGTCATTGGTAACTGTTTATGGGTTACCATTTACCACGTATGCGTGACAGTCGGCATGAAGTGAATGGCAATGGAGATTTAATGCACACTGGGGGGAAGGGTTGAGAATAGTGTTAATGTAGGATTAGCATTAGGAGACGTAATTATCATAGGTAGTATATGCTATTATTCAACAAGAAGGCTTTGCTCTTCAGTTAAACCAAAGATTATCAATGAGCGAGATTGTTGTGGATGCAACGAAGTAACATTACAAAACAACAAGGAGCTTCATGCTGAAACAGAAAAATCATTGACTAGAATTACAAACCCCAGAATATTTTGTTTACAATGAGTTAAGAAATAAAAACACTGAAAACCGATAGACTTATAAGGCCTACTACACACACACACACACACACACACACACACACACACACACACAGGTGTGCGAGTGGGCACGCTCACACACTCAAGCACGTGCATAGACAAGTACACACACATAAGCGCACCCCTCCCATCCCCCACGCTCAGTGTCTCTCAAAAAAAAAAAAAAAAAAAAAAAAAAAAAATGAACACTAAACCTAATGAGTCATCAGTGAAGCCGTGGATATTATCGGTCACACTACAAATACGTAACGTTGCAGATGCGCAGTATAATGCCCAAAGGGAGACACATATACAACATTATCCTTACATAGGAGGCACAGAAGCCACACCGGCCAACACTGGTAGATAACTGGGTCTGGATAGTGACGGACCGGCATCGAAACCATGGAATGTCCATTAAATTTCTTTTTTCCTATATCATTGTGTACAACTGTACATTCCTTGCTTGACTTGTTACTTTGTTCATGATTCTCTCTCTCCCTCACTCTCTCTGCAGGAAATAGGCCATTAGAAACTAAATCATTATGTCCCAGTAAATTAACAGCCCGTCCTTCCAGCCACAACACGCCACCCTCCCTCATATACTCCCCAACCTTGACCCTCCATCTTGTTCTTGGTCTGTCTCAAAGGTATGAATTACAACACAAAGCCAAAGCAAGCAAGTCACTGGCCATCGCAACCGCAGAACATATGCAGGAGGAGACAAATATTTAACCTTCTCATGGTGGGCACAACTCTAGTATTTGGTTCCTAGCCATAGCAACCACTGAACATATGCAGGAGGAGGCAAATATTTAACCCTCTGATGATCGGGATAACTCTAGGACAATATTCAGTACATTTCAACTACCGCCACACAACAATACTGAGCTCAAGAAAGACCTCTGGTACTCAAGGGTTTTAACTGGACAGAAACCCTGACAGCCAAGAAGGAAGGAATCGGATGCAGCCACTGACACCCAGGTTTACATCCTGTCTGCTTTGGGGGATTTCTTTTATATTTGTAGATTTGGTACTTTTTCCTTGGTATCCTGCTGTATAAAAGGTTCTCTCTCTCTCTCTCTCTCTCTCTCTCTCTCTCTCTCTCTCTCTCTCTCTCTCTCTCTCTCTCTCTCTCTCTCTCTCTCTCTCTCTCTCTCTCTCTCTCTCTCTCTCTCTCATATAACTGGAGTAGCAATGGGTCTTATATCCTACACTGTCTTCCTCTTTCCTCACAAAGTCCTTCACCCACTTCTCTGCACGCACACACTTACAGTACACACTCTCATCATCAACCTACGTTCAGAATTCAGACATTACACACACAATCCTCATGCACTCAACTCTCATCCAAACAAACAGTACATACTTACCACGAATATCACCAAAAGATGAACTTATTTCACACACACACACACACACACACACACACACACACACACACACACACACACATAAACAACACACACACATAAACAACACACACACACACAACAATGCGCTCCCTCCACGCGCACCTTCACACACGTACTTCTCAAAAACTCACTTTAATCCTACGTACACTCAAACTTACTTTCCAATAAGACAGTTACCTCGTTCACAGACTTTCTCTCCTCCTCCCACTAATAACCACCACAGCCATCCAGGAACACAACCACACTAACATATCCTAACAACAAACAGGTTAGAGTGGAGAAAGCTGGCATAGAGCTTTGTTATGCAATGGAAGGATGCTAGGTGGTGATGATTATGGTGATGATGATGATGATGTTGTCGATAACGGCGTTGATGTCGACGATAATGATGATGATAATGATGACGATGAAATACAAGTACACTAAATAGATGCCTGACGGCCAAACCGGAAGAGGGGGCTGATCTGTGACAGAGATACAGGACTCGATTCTGTGTGAGTACCGAGGTTTCTTTTGTTATTATTACAGGTATATATATTTTTATTTGTATTTGCACTTTTCCCTGGGTGAAGGTAATTCGTGTTAACCTCTTCTATATTTAGTTAATTTATCAGTCCTACGAAGCAGAATTGTAACATTTTCGGTAACGAGCTTTATTCCACTCCGCAAAATTGAGCATTTCTCAGTCTGCCTGTCTGTCTGTCTGTCTGTCTGTCTGTCTGTCTCTCTGTCTCTGTCTGTCTCTCTCTCTCTGTAACTGCACTAGCAATGGGTCAAGTTGCTTCATCATTCACGCACTCCTTCGTCCATTTCGCAGCACGATACACACTTACAAATCACACGCACTCTCCAATAATCTACTCCCGGAATCTACACATTATACACGCTTTCCTCATGCACTGAGTTTTGCACACACACACACACACACACACACACACACACACACACACACACACACACACACACTTTCTCTCTCTCTCTCTCTCTCTCTCTCTCTCTCTCTCTCAGATGAACAAAATCTTCTGGCCTTACCTGCAATACTAAAGTTATCCTGATCATGAGACAATTAATGGTGACAGTATTGACACTCTCAGCCACTTACCACTCACTCTCACAGCAATAACACTGTTGTTGATACCTGCACTGAAATTATACACTGGTTGTGATGGTCAACGAGTTATTAACATATTGCACGTTACCAAGGCTACTTCTCAGCATGGAGTTGGGTTCCTTTAACTTTGGAATGGATAGGTAGATGGATAGGTAGGCAAACTGATGGACAGATAGAGAGATATAGAGGCAGATAGATATATATGCAGATAAAATGAAGAAATTCGTACACATCCCTGGAGATTTTTCATAATAATAGATAGATAAGTTTATATATAAAAGGAGAGACGAAGAGAAATAGATAGGCATATAGGAAGGCAGATGGAAGGATCGATAGTTTGATACAGAAACTGGTAGAGATACAAATAATAAATAAACAGGAATATGGTCAAACAAACAGATCAGCTGACAGGCAGGCAAACAATATGCAAAGACTAACAAGGAACCTCAAGCATGACTAAACAAATGCATACACAGATAAACAGTAGCGAGAACGGACAACAGTGGTAGATAAACCGAAGGAAGAACAGCCAACAGTGGTAAATACAGAAGAGAAAACAGCCAAAAGTGGTAGATTCAGAGAAGAAAACAGCCAATAGTTGTAGATACAGAAAACAGCCAACAGTGATAAATACAGAAGAGAGAACAGTCAACAATTGCCAATAAACAGAAGCAACAACATCCAACAGTGGTAGATAAACAGAAGCAACAACATCCAACAGTGGTAGATAAACAGAAGCAACAACAGCCAACAGTGGTAGATAAACAGAAGCAACAACAGCCAACAGTGGTAAATAAACAGAAGCAACAACAGCCAACAGTGGTAAATAAACAGAAGCAACAACAGCCAACAGTGGTAGATAAACAGAAGCAACAACAGCCAACAGTGGTAGATAAACAGAAGCAACAACAGCCAACAGTGGTAGATAAACAGAAGCAACAACAGCCAACAGTGGTAGATAAACAGAAGCAACAACAGCCAACAGTGGTAGATAAACAGAAGCAACAACAGCCAATAGTGGTAAATAAACAGAAGCAACAACAGCCAACAGTGGTAGATAAACAGAAGCAACAACAGCCAACAGTGGTAGATAAACAGAAGCAACAACAGCCAACAATGGTAGATAAACAGAAGCAACAACAGCCAACAGTGGTAGGTAACTGGGTCTGGTTACTGAGCACCCGGGATCCAACCCAAACAGGACTCAGCGGTTTCTTTTTTTATGAACAGTTTAACAGTCTCTCTCTCTCTCTCTCTCTCTCTCTCTCTCTCTCTCTCTCTGTACGTCTATATTTCTCTCTATCTATATATCTGTCCGTGTATTTATGTCTGACTTTCTTTCCCTTTCTGTCTCTGTTTCTAGCGTGCTTTCTCTCTCTGTCTCTTTGTATTTATCTCTGTCTGTGTCTCGCTGTGTCTCTGTTTACATCTCTCTATCTCTGCCTGTCTGTCTCTCTGTCTGGTGCTGGTACAGGAGTAAGAGAAGACTTTCCACCAACTTCCATTAACGTACACAAGTACGATATTTTCCTATGCCCAACTGTTGATCTGTTTATCAGAAGACCATCTGTACTGTATATTTATTAGTCCATTTATCTTTCTTTTTTTCATTCTTTCTTCCTAGCTATCTATCTGCTCACGCCGCTTCTCCAACGTGTAGGCTTTCCCAAACCCTCTTCCATGCCTCGGGTGCAGCTCAATTAATCTAGTTATTTGGACACACTACCCACTAACGGTTCCCTACACTCTCTCCTCCACAATATATAATTACCACATATACATGACAACAATTTACCATAAACACTTAAACATCTGCACAATAAAGCATAAATCTGACAACAACTTACGATAAACACACTTAAGTATAAACACACTTAACGACTGACCATAAACACACTTCGATATAAGCATAATGGACATATAACTGAAAACAGTTAACGATAAACACACTTAAACATAAATACGCATACCTGGTAATTGTTGACGATAAATATACTTAAACATAATCTCACTTATACCTGATAATCGTTAACGAGAAACACAAACATAAACACTCTTATTCCTGATAATACTTAACGATAAACACACTTAAATACAAACATGCAAAAGCATATATCTGCAAGCAATTAACAATAAACAAATATAAAGACACATGTATCATATTACAATTATGAATAAACGTACTGACATATAAAAACATTAAAACATATGTTTGACAATAATTTACCATAAACGCAGATAAACATAAACACACAAAAATATATACCTGACAATTTTGCATTAACACAGACATAAAACCACTAAATCGTATATATATCTGACAAAAAATTTGCCACAAACACACATAAACATAAACACAGTAATCATAATCTTGTCAACACTGTACGAAAAACAAACCTAAACCAAAGCAGACAAAACAGAACCCCCCCCCCCACACACACACAGACAGGAGGAGGCTCCAGATTCGTGACCAAGAACCGGGCCTCGATTCCTACTTCAACTCAGGGCTCTTTTTCTTTTCCTTTTCTTTTCTTTTTTTTTCTGTTTTCTGTCCATTTTATTTTTGTGTCATTCTTTGTTGCCATCTAATCATTCGCCAGGGAAGGTAAAGTCACCACCAGAAGTCGTGTCGCCTCTGCCGCTACGTTTTCCATGTTATTTGCTAATCAGTCCAATAAATCAGCAACAAGATGTCTTGATACGGCTGTAGACCAATGGCTTCAGTGTCGCCCGGTACTGATTCATCACACGCATTTTTATACATTTTTATACTTCATGGAGAGAGGAGCAGGAGAGGCGATAGTATTTTTGATGCTGACTGTACAT
>NC_136959.1:6283620-6291788 GCF_032717465.1 Coenobita brevimanus
CGAGTCACAAGTGCCTGAATGCTGAAACGCAACAAAATAATGATTCCCACCAGGAATGACGTCTGCGAAGTAAATGTACAGATCGACACATGCAATCCGATGTAGAGTGCAACAATAGAGAAATGAAAGATTAGGTTTATCGATTGACAGTGTGTAAAAAAAATATATATATATATTCTTCCAAAAACTAAGACGACTAATTATATATCCCGAAGAAAAGACACGAAAATAGACAACGGAAGGAAGGAGACAGACAGAAACCACTACTGTACAGCCAACACAGGTTGATATCTGGGTTTGGTGAGGGAGGCTCGCGATCAAAAAATGTTTTCTTATATGGATTTCTATTATATTTTTATTATTTCACGCCATCAACAGTTAAAGGGACTCTATCTGGTTTCTTTGATTCTGTTGCGGCCCTCCTCTCTCTCTCTCTCTCTCTCTCTCTCTCTCTCTCTCTATTTTATCCTCTCCGTTCACGCACAGCTTCATGCGCCTCCAATGCACTCAAATTGCTCGGATATTTACTGTCCACAACAACCAACGCACGCACTGAAAAAATGAGCTTCATTCACATAAGAACAAACACATTACCTCTCTCTCTCTCTCTCATAAAACTGGAGTCGCAATAGGTCTTATATCCTACACTGTCCTTCTCTTTCCTCAAGAAGTCCTTCACCCATTTCTCAGCACCCACACACTTGGAGAACACACACTCTCTTCATCAGCCTGCGCTAGGAATTCAGACGTTACACACACAATCATCACGCACTGAACTCTCATCTAAACACACAGTACTATTGCGGCCAGGAGTTCGTCGCCACCTTCCTCTGCCGAACACGGAGATGTGACACCATCGCATTCCTGTACGTACTAGGTGCCTACTAGACATTTCTGGTGATAACATCTCATACTCTTTAATGTTCTACTTATGTTGATGATAATGTTTATATGCGTACGGAAAGCTCGAGTGTGATATATTGAAAGATAGAGAATATGGTAATTAGAAATTGTATTACTTCGTAGATACCTTACAAACATACACAACTATAACATATGAAAACCTCATACTGCTAAATTCGTCGGTGTCTCGGATATGTGAACCTCTGAATCATGGTATAATGAGCCTCCGTAGATACAGCGGAGTGACAGGCACCAGGAGCAAATAATGGGATGTGTGAGTTGGTAGGTGTCCTTCCCCTACATTCACAAATAAATGTATCTTTTTATTCCATGAATTAAATAGAGTAGGCGGGTGAGATTTTGTTGAAAACTTTGATTGGTTGAATCTTTCATTAACTGAAGAATGAGAGACATTAGATATAGCAATGGGTTATCGTGATAATAAATAGTATATCTGCATTGGTCCGTGGCAGAATATAAACAAAAACACTGGTATATCTCCTCATCCTTTGATAAATGAATTTTAAATAAGTTTCTTAATGTGAAATGTAATAGATGATAACCATACTGACAACTCCTATCCCACACAATGCAAAACAAGAATAAAATAAAGCATTTCATAAGAAACTGATATACAGTATTTGAATCGTACATAAATATTATACACTTATATCAAAAATAAAATAACTGCATCCAAGCCATCAGGAAACAGTCAAATCACTACGATGCCACGTGAACATAACGAAATCGAGTAGTGACCTGCGACATGCTCAACTCAGTGACTGTCCTTGTTATAAACGGTGTATAAATCTCTCTTTAACCATTAAATACCTGCCGTGCATTATGATTATCCCTTATGCATGAAATACACTCGTGGTTAGTAATGGGTCCACCCCTCCTCATTTTCAATGACTTCTCTAAGTCTGCTTGGGACTGACGCAACGAACCCATTTATTACGTCATAATTTTTTTCGGAACGTTTCCCATCCTGCCTTGGTATGGTGTAGCAGCTCCTGTGAAGTTCTTTCGTGTCCAGGTTCCCACGAATTTACCACATTTCCCCAGATATGCTCGATGGGATTGAGATCAGCACCCCTATTAGGCCAGTCCAGCAACTCTACGTCACGCTGCTCATCAAACCACTGTTTGACGATTCTGGCAGTATGAACTGGGCAGTTGTCCTATACAAATATGGAAAATTTTTTAGGAATGAACAGTGCTTTTGTAGAGATAATTAAAAGAAACATACACATACACAGGTATATGCGTTTCCCTCGAAAGTGCTATTTCGATCATTAAAGTATTTGTCTGTCAGCTGGACAAGAGTCGTTACGGCATGCAACCACGAGGGGCTCTACTTGCAGGAGTGCAAGTTCTGCTACCGCCATTTCCTCTGGTGTTTCTTTTTCCTTTATGATAAACATATTGAAATATCAAAATTAGAGACAGACAGACAGGCAGACGGATAGAGATATACAGATAGATATAGATATATAGATAGATAGAGATATATATAGGTAGATAGATCTGTCAATAGATGTATTGATCTAAAGACACAGATATAAATATAGATATAGAGAGATACAGAAACAACTATTGACGTAAACAGTTATATATCTTTACACACACTTTATCAACGTATGTGTTTATTTTTCAAAGTTTGTGTATCATATATACGATATCAATAACATTTTCTTTGCATGAAGTTAAGGTGAATTATTCACACCTGCATAAACACAATCCGCTCAGGATAAGACAGAGCCACTGCCCGCACTGAAGGCAGCATCACCTCTTCCAATATCTCCAGGTATTGTTTGGTGGTAAATCTCCCTTCTATCTCTGTCAGTTCTCCTATACCATGGAGGTGCATCCAGCCCCATACTTTGTAGGTGACATGCCCACTTCTTGCTACTTCATAGGTATTTTGTGGAGAGTATCGTGTGCCGTTAACTCGCCAGCACTTTAGGCGACCATGGGTGGTGCTGTGAAAAGTCTTCTCGTCAGAGAAAATTACTCTGGCCCAGAATGACATCTTCCTGGGCATAGCGCTGGGCAAACTGAAGTCTTGCGTCACGATGCCTCTCCTCAAATCTTTCACTGCAGGAACCCTATGATGGTAACCGGACTTGTTCAATCTCCGTCGAACTGTGCAAGCAGACACATTTAGCTGTAGCTGATCACGAACGGTAACTGCATTGGTAACGGGAATCCGTCTTATCTCCTCTACGATCCGTCTGTCTTCTGCAGTTGTTTTTCGTGGTCTTCCACATTTTGGCATGTCCAGCAGATTTCCGCTTTCCTCCCATTTCTGCAACCACTTTCTGACAGTAGATCGGCATATACCCAGCTGTCGTGATATAGCGGACACAGAGGCGCCTGCATCCCGCATTCCTATTATCTGCTCACGTAGTGTAAGCCTCTGCTGTGTCGCATTCATATCGAAGGTTACCGCAGTATGAGTAGCAGTCAATGCTGTAACCCTGCTATAAGCTCGGGTTGGGCCGCAGTGTGTCTTTCTCCCATAACGATTGAACTGTTCATTTAAGCAAAACACACCCACACACACACACACACACACACACCCACACCCACACCCACACACACCCACACACATACACACACCGCTCGCTGGAGCAGTGGTAACGTTCCCGCTTGCCAACTGGTGGACGGGAGTTCGCGCCTCGCTCAGGTTGCGAAAAAGTTTCACTGACGAAGTGGGTGGTTACTGTCTCCCTAGAGCAAGGGGACGGGTGTGTGCGTGTGCGAAGGTCACAGCTTTGCCCTTAGATCGGACTATATGAGCTCTCAGCTCCCTTTCGGGGGGGTAAAAGCTGACGATCACGACCATCAAGTGATCCTGACCGAACCGGTGAATTACACCCACACACCCACACCCACACACACCCACACCCACACCAACACACACACACATCAAATCACAGGAGGGTGATTGTGTTATCCCATGTTAAAGTTGATAACATCATGTGTCAGAGATAGAGACCATACAGGTAGATATCCCGACTATCTGAAGCTTTACTTTTATTGGTTTAGGTCATCGTGGGATGTCTTGAAGCTAGAATACTTACAGTATAACTCAAATGTAGCACTGCTTCGTTTTCTTAACGTGCAACGGTCAGTAACTAATATTTGATATGGGTAAGTTTATGCACATTACTGTTCCATCTGGCATACAATTTCTTGTACATTTTAACGAATAACCATGAGATTAATGAAGATATATATTAAACTGGCAAATTCTTATTCCATGTGCTGCAATGTGGATGCTTTGATTCAATCTCATGCTCCATGTTCCTGGGTTCACACCTCGGAGAAACGGAGAAGACGAAGCAGTCTGCAAGTTCATTTTTATGTGGTGCATGTTTAAATGACAGCTACGAAGCATTGCAGTTTCTTATTAACATATTCCTTTTCCTCTGATACATCATAGTTAAACCTTAAGCTCGGATATAACCTTAATCAGACACATCAATACATTATTAACGCATATGAGGTATTATCAACGGAAATATATAGTTGGCAACTAGTGCATCCATGAATGCGACGGTGTCACATCCTAGGGTTGGCCAGAAGAGGGTGGCGACGAACTCCTGGCCGCAATAGTACATAGTTACCAACACTCCCACTAAAAGATGAACTTATTTCACACACACACACACACACACACACACATAACAATGCGCTCCCTCCACACGCACCTTTACACACGCACTTTATAAAAACTCACTCTAATCCTACGCATACTCACATATATTCTCCAATAACACAGGTACCTCATCCTCAGACTTCCTCTCCTCCTTCTCCCACAAATAAGCACCACAGCCACCCAGGAACACAACCACACTAACATATCCTAACAACAAATAGGTCAGAGTGGAGAAAATCGTTAAACATCTGTGTCATTCTGAGGATGCTGGATAATGATTCTGATGATGTTGAGGATGATGTTGCCGATAACGACATCGACGTCGACGATAAAGGTGATGGTGATAATGATGATGATGAATTACAAGCACATTAAACAGAAGCCTGACGGCCAAACCGTAGGAGGGGCCTGATCAGTGACAGAGATACAGGTTTCGATTCCTTAAAACTCCCAAGTTTTTTTTTATTTTTTTTATTAAAGGTATATTTATTATATATTTTGTTTAGTATTTACACTTCTCTCTCGGTGAAGGTAATTCTCGTTAATCTCTTATATATTTAGTTTAGTTATAAGTCATACGAAGCAGAATGGGAACATCTTCGGCCACGCGTCTTATTCCACTGCAAAATTGAGCACCTCTCTCTCTCTCTCTCTCTCTCTCTCTCTCTCTCTCTCTCTCTCTCTCTCTCTCTCTCTTTTTAACTGCACTAGCAATGGGTCAAGTTGCTTCCATTGTTCACGCACTCCTTCATCCATTTCGCAGCACATACACACAGTGCGCACGTACTTTCCAATAACCTACACCCAGAATCGACACATTACACACCCTCTCCCCATGCACTGAATTTGCACACACACACACACACACACACACACCGCTCGCTGGTGCAGTGGTAACGTTCCCGCTTGCCAACTGGTGGACGGGAGTTCGCGCCTCGCTCAGGTTGCGAAAAGTTTCACTGACGAAGTGGGTGGTTACTGTCCCCCTTGAGCAAGGGGACGGGTGTGTGCGTGTGTGAAGGTCACAGCCTTGCCCTTAGATCGGACTATATGTGCTCTCAGCTCCCTTCCGGGAGGGTAAAAGCTGACGATCACGACCATCAAGTGATCCTGACCGACCCGGTGAATTACAAAACAATCATTCTCTTTCTCTCTCTCTCTCTCTGTTGTTCACCTAAGTGCGCGTCCACACGTATGCTCGAAGGAGTGCTGGCAATATGCAAGCAACACAGTAACGAACAAGCTGTAAACATGTTGGGAACAGCAGCGCCCAGATTATGTTGGCAACACCATGATGAAGTATCAGCTGCCTGGTATGGACACACTTATCCCATCGCCTCTGCTGCCAGTGTTCGAAGCTGGGCTGAAGCAAGTTAGCATACTGCTGCAAACATATACCAAACGTGTTGCCAGCCGTGTTGTTAGTATATGTTAGAGGGCCCGTGTGGACTCGCATTAATACTGAGTCATAGGAGCCACAAGGTCTTAATACTGGTACCATGAACCGTCAGATGGTAGGAACGAAGACACTGTTTCATTGCAGCTGACGCCAGACGATTTTATTCAAGTGAGAGTGGGTCATAGGAGCCTGACTGTGTTAATAACCACCATTAGCGAGTTAATGCTTCAGTGATCTGTATCCTTACTAATACTCTCACGCACTTATACTCTCTCTCTCTCTCTCTCTCTCTCTCAGATGAACAAAATTGCCTAGACTCACCTGCAGTACTAAAATTATCCTGATCATGAGACAGTTAATGGTGACAGTATTGACACTCTCAGCCGCTTACCACTCACTCTCACAGCAATAACACTGTTGTTGAAAATATACACTGGTTGTGATGGCCAACGAGTTATTTATATACTGCACGTTACCAAGACTACTTCTGAGCATGGAGTTGGGTTCCTTTAACTTTGGAATGGATAGGTAGATGGATAGGTAGGCAAACTGATGGACAGATAGAGCGATACATAGGCAGATAGATGTATATAGATAAATTGCAGAAATTCACACACATCCCTGAAGATTTATCAAAATAATAGATAATGTAACTCAGTATATAAACAGAGAGACAAAGAGAAATAGACAGGCGGATAAAAAGGCAGATGGAAGGATTATTGTTTGATACAGAAACCGGCAGAGATACAGATAATAACAAAACAGGGAGATGGTCAAACAAACAGATCAACTGACAGGCAGGCAAACAACGAACAAGGGACGTCAAGCATGACTAAACAAAAAGATACCAAGATAAACCGAAGGTAGAACAGCCAACAGTGATAGATAAACCGAAGGTAGAACAGCCAACAGTGGTAGATAAACCGAAGGTAGAACAGCCATTAGTGGTAAATACAGAAGAGAAAACAGCCAACGGTGGTAGATAAACAGAAGCGACAACAGCCAACAGTGGTAGATAAAAAGAAGCAACAACAGCCAACGGTGGTAGATAAACAGAAGCAACAACAGCCAATAGTGGTAGATAAACAGAAGCGACAACAGCCAACAGTGAGAGATAAAAAGCAGCGACAACAGCTAAAATTGGAAGATAAACAGAAGCGACACCAATCATCAGTGGTAGATAAATGAGAGCGACAACAGGCAACAGTGGAAGATAAACAGAAGCAACAACAGCCAACAGTGGTGGATAAACAGAAGCAACAACAGCCAACAGTGGTAGATAAACAGAAGCAACAACAGCCAATAGTGATAGATAAACAGAAGCAACAACAGCCAACAGTGGTAGATAAACAGAAGCAACAACAGCCAACAGTGGTAGATAAGTAGGAGCAACAACAGCCAACAGCCAACAGTGGTAGGTAACTGGGTCAGGTTACTGAGCACCCGGGATCCAACCTTAACGGGACTCAGCAGCTTCATTTTATGAATACTTTAACACAGTCTCTCTCTCTCTCTCTCTCTCTCTCTCTCTCTCATACAGAAATCAATCCATACCTGTACACTGTGTGGAACATTTGTCCACTATACATGGTGAGTTTTTTATTATTCATTCCTTTAATATGTGGATACATGGGATACAGACCTTTTTAGGCGGGAACCGTAGGACAACTAAGGTACTTGAGTGGCAGCCCAGAGATGGAGTGAGGGGAAGAGGCTGGCAGAGACCCTGTTGGAAAGAAGAAACCTGCAAATATATTGCATTGCCATGGAACAAACTTACAGTTAATAAGGTGGAGTTGAGAAAGTTTGGAATGCTGATGATAATGATGATGATGATGATGGTGTTGATGATATTGACTGTAATGATGATGATGATGATGACAGAGAGGTGTAGTTGTGTTTTCAAGTGGCCGTCATGGATGAATTAAGTGACAGAGAGAAGAGATAGATAAACATAAGGCCAAACAGACCGACAGACGGATAAAAAGACATGGAGATGGATATGTTGATAGAGACGTATGTCTACGCAGACAAAAAATACAATGACGACATAATCGAGACATACAATATTAACATGACAGACTAACAGCATCACTGTTCTTAATAATGGGATGGATAGAGAAAATGAAAGAGATACAGATACAGTTAAAGATTATATTTTCCATACATCTATCTGAGAGCAGAATCACTGTTTAGCATACT